>NC_091125.1:52750311-53350311 GCF_040183065.1 Periplaneta americana
GAAAAAAGTCAAATGTTGTTTTATGTAACTCATGGTTTTCCCAGAAAAAATGTTTCGAGGGTTTAACTTTTTGGAAACGAGAATAGATAGTCATTATTTAGGCTACTTTGCCCTATATGTACGCTAAAGCAGTCGTTTGTTTAAGTTATATGTTGTGTATTGGTATGCGTTGGGTGTTGGGTGCAAGGCCATTGGCAATATTTACGTTATGTCGAAATGTAAACAAATAATTAAACTATAGGCCAACCAAGTTCAGATTACCGACGACAGGATTCCAAACTACTAAACTCGTTGCATGTTTCCTGTTTGTAGCGATAGCAACAACCTCATCCCCAATCGGTAATAAGAAGTTGGCAGGTCTATACCGTCAATCTTAAGAACACGGTATTTTACAAATTAAAAATAAAATTATAAGACATAATGAAATATCACTAAATATTTTGTTCAGTCGACCGAAATCTACTAGCTACCTGTATAAGTTTGGCAGTTTATATCGTTTTCACCCCATTTCTTGTGTCTAGCGCAGGCTCGTAAATAAGAGTTATTCATCGTTAAACGATTGTGATCAGAGAAGGAGAAGGGAATATGATATGGCGGAAGAGTACAATGGTAACATGTTGTGACGAGAAATAGGTAAAGGAAGAAGGGCAAGGAAATTATGGCAAAAAAGGAAGAATATAAGAAGACGGTAGTGAAAGGGGAGGAAGAAAATGTGTTTATGGCGTAAATCAGTGTCTTCATGTCTGATATTAAGTTGCGTATGGTGCTTTTTATGAAATAACTTATACCTTCTTTCTCCTCTCTCCTTACACTCTTATCTTCCTTCTCCGTCACAACATTCTTCTCTTCCTTCTTTCACTTTAAAATTTATTTTCTAGTGACAAATGCAACGACAGAATTTGCAAGCAGGGGGCTAAGAAACGTTTGGCACTAATGGTGTTCATTGTTATAGTTTTTAGTATTTTGTCTCATTAGCGTAACACAACGCAGTGCATGCAACTAAGTCGTTCACATCGGAAGAAATGACAGACCTAAGACACTGCTTCCTTCGACATTTTTGATTCACTATTTCGTTATGTCCGTAGAGTTTTATGAATGAACTTTTTACAATTAAATATTATTGACTTATATTTATTATATTCTCGAATACAGGCTTTGTTATTATCTAGTGAATAATTAGCTTATAATAAGTTGTAAGTGATTTTCTCCTGAATTATTAAAAAAATCAATAGTAAACGAGATATTTCAATTGATTTACTTTAGGCCCCGTTATAATTCCCTTTTAAAGGAATTATTTTGAATGCCATGGAGTCTAGAATGTAACTGGGAACTAATTTAGTTTACTTACCAATTTTCATAGAAATCGGGTCAGCCATTATCGAGTGAAAAGGTAATAAACTTACAGATATACAAACAAAAATTTCAAAAATGCTGTTTTTGGTCTCAGGATAGTTCATTACACATGTTACCACCATTTATTTTTGTAAAAAACCAGAAATTATAAGAAAAGTGAAAGTTACACTTCAATTAATTATTAGTATAGATTTTAAAACTAATATATCTCGTTAAATATCAGTCGTGTCAAAATATTGCATGGAATAAAACTTGTCGGAAACATGTTTTAAAGAAACTTTTGTTATGTAACATTCTTGTAAAAAATCAGTAATAAGGGAAATATTTTTATTTAGTTTCTTCGAACTCCCTTATAACCCCCCTTTTAAAATAAGTACTTTAAATGCCATGTAGCCTAAAATCTAAGAGTGAACTAACTTATTTTAATTACCAGTTTTCGTACAAATCGGTTCAAGACCGTATTTCGAACCTAATAATAAATTGTATACCTGTGAGAAGGTAAATATTCGAAGACAGAGGGAAAGTTAAAAGTGAATAAATTTAGAGAAAACGTTCACGAGAATTGGAACAGAGTCTGTACATTCAAATACGATGATAGTGGTGATGGTTTTGATATTGTAACTATCGTGAGTGAATTGGCAAATCTGTTCAATCTTCTAGATTAAAAAAAAAAAACCAAACAAATCTACGAAATCTGAAGCACACGCTCTGCAACTCCGCTTTGATGCTAGACAGAAGTTGCCTGTTTTAAATTATTTATTTTTGTTTTGTAGAGTAGTACTGGAAAGGATTAAATTAAAATCTGTCAGTGTGATAATATTTACTAATTTGTGTTTTGAACTTACTTCCGAATGAAGAATATGTGTGTCGACAGGAATCTTGTCAGAAGCCTTCTCTTAACGAAGACTCTTCCCTGGTATTTTGTTTATCAGCTCTTTATTAAACGCTGTTGTCTGTTGACTTGCTTACCGAGATGTTTTTAAAATTAAATTTTCTCCCTCGCTTGTTTCGCTTCTAGTGCTAATGTTTCAGTCGGATTCACTTGCAGTATTAATACAAAGAATTATTAACAGTGCCTTCAGAAAGGCAGAAATTCTACGACTCGTGAAAGCGGATTTAGAGAGAGGAAAACATACTGTGTAATTAGAAACTGGACAAGAAAAATTCGTTTGCCTTGTGCGATAACACGTCACTACTTACATGTCACATCAGTACTTTATAAAGAAATGCCATCAATAAATTATAAATGCTTCTTTTTTATATTACATAATGATTATAATATATTAGAAGATTCATGAAATTATCCACGACTGCATATTTTCTAACAATTTCCTTTTAGAAATTCAAAATTAGACTCGCTGACAAAATTATCTCCTATCCACGGAAAAGAACGTGGCAAAACTTCTAAGTCTCAAAACAGAGGTCAGGAATGGGATGACGTCATCGATAATGAAATGTGAATTTTAGTAGCAGAGAGAAGTTTAGTGATTAATAATTAAATGTTGGTTATTGCTAATGATGATTACGATGTTGATAATGCTATCAGATTATTTTCCTGGTATCATTTCGGTTGTTTTTAATACGTCGCCCTCGAGTTGAAAGTTGAAGTTTAACAACTGCTTAGATATAGGCCTAATATAGGCTACAGAATGAACCGTAAGTAATGTCATTAATTTCAGGGGTTATTCTTTGAGATATTTCAAACAAAAAATTTAATACAATATTGTACGTTTTTGCTTCCTTTACAAGAAAAAGATTGTGTTATGGGTAACATTTCATAGCTTGTTTCGGGAAAGTCATTAATTTAATTCTCAATATGCTCACAAGTCAATTTAAGAGCCTAGTGTATTATGATAAAAAATAATTGTCCTTTAAATGTTCATAAATTTGATCCGAAAAATGTAATATTTTAAAATCCATTTGTATAGCACTGATTACTTATTTCATCACATTATCTATTAGTCCACCTTGAGGGGAGGGGCACGAGCTGAGGATTGCCCTTGCATGTAGGCACTTGCGTGGGCCCATCCTATTAACAAACGGAGGAGTGGCTTAGCCTATATGCCCTAAGAGCTAAGACCTTCCGCGCTACAGATTCACTGTGGACAGCCTCCTAACTCCCCTACAGCCTACAAAATATTTCTGTCTTTCCACGTGGACCTCACCTCGGGGTCCTCAGCTCCAGTCCCAAGAGCTACCATAAGCCCAGAGGAGAGTCCACTGTACATAGCACTGCCATCAGCAACTAATGACCACATACCACGAGATCCAATTTCGGTAGCGTCCCTCAGCCGACTTTACATTGGAGCAAGCCCGAGATAGCGGGAAAAAACGGAGATTTTAATTAAAGAGGGGAAGTGTAATTATGATGGTGAAATAAGTCCAAGGTCCAGCTCCGAAAGTTATCCAGCAAGCTTACTTCAATTGGTTGAGGGAAAACTTCGTGAAAACCTCAAATAGGTAATTTGAATTCGGGTCTCCGGACCCAGTCGTTTCTCGGTCAGAAATGCTAATCGTTACTCCACAACGGTGGACATTTCATCACATTAGTTTTTTTTTTTTTTTTTCAGTTTTCGCATGAGATTTTTTTAGAAATTGTTTCGTTGCAGCTGTCTTTGTTTTCTAAGATGGGGTTCTTTTCTATATGGGTATTCCAATCATTCTGTAGACAGAGTAATTTGTGTAAAATGGAACCATTTAAGCATTCGATAGACGGGCTATCTTTGTAGCTCGCTTCTTGACTCTGTATATTAAATTGCGTCAATATGATACATCATAGCAAACACTTACTACCTACTAAAAATTTTAGGACTGTTACTTGAGCGAAATTGATACATCTGCAACAAAGTGACAAAATTTCACACAAAATTCTATGTATATAAACGAGTTGTTGTTCCTAAGACGTTTTGCAAGAAACAACATAAATCTATAGTACCAGAAGCCAGCGAACTGTAGTACTATCTGTGGTACGAATAATGCAGTGAGCGAAGAATGAAATGCGAATATAAACTTCTTCACAAGTAATCTCCGTGCCTGCATCTGTTCATTATTTGAGACTGAATACTCTTCAAAACATGTAAGCCGAACTTGTCCAATATAAAAAGTAATTTGACTTAGCCTATTTCTGAAATTATTTTGAGGATATTTTTCTACTTTGTATAAAGTAGAGACTTCTTACGCAGCTGTTTTCAATGCCACAACATTGTAAAAATGGATTGTATGCAGAATATAATTTCTAGTTGGGATAGAGTATTCGGTAGAACGATTCTACAAATGGGAATGAAGTGGGACTCGTCTCGGCCGGAAACCAGAGCTTTTCCTAATCGTCATAACTTCCGGAATAACTGTGGGATCCACGTAGCGCCCTATAAAATGAGAGATGGGAGTTCATTTCCTGGGAGTAAAGTAAATATTAATATTTAACTGCAGTCAAAGTCATGCGAGTGCTCTTTGTTCCCTACGGACTTTTATAGCCTGTGCATGTTCGCCTTTATCCTTTGTTTACAACTTAAATTACTGTCTTGAGCATGGTTTGATATTTTTGTTGTTTACTCGAAAGCAGCTTCATACATCTAAACAGTTATATTACTGGGTCTAATGTTAGATAGTAAACTAAATTGAGAAACACGTGTTTATGACATTTATATTAAATTACCTAGATTCATTTTTCTGTTAAAAATCACTCTTACTCATATGTTAACATCTGCATACTATGCTTTTCCAATTAACTTTAAATTATGGTATCAGACTTAGGGGAAATTCACTTTCTGCGGAAAAATGTGTATGTATTCAACAATTCTCTTAAAAAATGTTCCTGTAAAGAGAGTCTCATTTCTTCACAAATGATGACATCGTCTTCTTTGTTTATTTATTATAATTTTATTATAATTTGGTCCACGTAGGGAACATAAACAAGAATTTTTTAACGGTCTTTTTATCATAATTTGTTTAAACTATACATAAATATGATATAAATGTATTACAATTAAGTTTAAGTAAGACAGTTAATAGTCATTAATATTTACAATTTAATTCATTAACAATCTTCACAAACTGTAAGAGAATTATTTATTTATTTATTTATTTATTTATTTATTTATTTATTTATTTATTTATTTATTCATTCATTCATTCATTCATTCATTCATTCATTCATTCATTCATTCATGTCTATAACAGGGCAAAGCCCAAATTACAATAGGCAGCACAAATATTTGCTTACAACATACAATTGGAGATAACATTAAAAAAGAAATAAAAACAGAACAGGTAGAAGTGTAAATACAAATGAAAAATACAAATTAAAAATGAAAAACAGGCAAATACATACTACGTAAATAAAGGACACAGATACAGATATAAATTAAAAATACAAAATAAAAAAGAATGAAGAATAGATAAATATAGATATCATAACTAAAGGATGTAAAATGTAGCTATAAATGGCAAATTACAGTGTAATAAATAGATAGCAATACTATTTAGAATCTTTCTTCAGTATATTAATAAGAAAATGTTCGTATTTCATGTAAGAAATTCTGAAATCTAGATCCCATCTTTAACCCATTTCATAAAATAATTTCCAAATGGTTAAAAAAAAATCTTACTACAGTGTAAATCAATTTAAGTCATATAAGATTCCAAGCACTGATTATTTTAATTGAATTTGTAATGTCTCTTTGTATTATTGGACAATGTCTGTTTCTTATGTATTTGATTATTGGAAAAATAAATGTTACCTTATTTGTCCTATCTTAACATTGTTTCGAGATATTTTAGAAAAACATATTTTCAGGATCCTAAAAGGGCTTTCAATATTTTGTCTGTTTATTATCCTACAAGTATATGTGCGCTTCCGGTAAAAATATACAGAATGAACCGTAAATAATGTCATTAATTTCAGGAGTTAAGGCTGGTTCACAATAAACCGAGAACGGAAATGGCAACGAGAACGAGAACGGAAACATTGTTAAAATATATGTATTTAAATGTAAGGATTCACAATTAACTATTGTTAATGCACACATTTAAATGCATTTATTTTAACATTATTCCCATTCTCGTTCTCGTTTTCATTCCCGGTTTATTGTGAATCAGCCTTCATTCTTTGAGATTAAACCAAAAAAAGTTTAATACAATTTTGCTCGTCTTTGCTACCTTTTCGAGATAAAAGTTGTTTTACTCGTATATGAAACATTTCATAGCGTATTTTGGGAAAGCCGTTGGTTTACTCGTAATTCTCAATATGCTTAGTCAGTTTAACATAGTAATGTATTGTGATAACAAATGATTGAAATAATTATAATTTTGCCCTTTAAATGTGTATAAATTTGATCCGAACAAACGTTACATTGTAAAATTCGTTTGCAGAACGAAAAGTTACATTAGTTCGGATCAAATTTCTGCACATTTAAAGAGCAAAACTAATTATTCTTTCAATCATTTACTATCATGGAGGGTAGCTGTGAATATATTGAATAAGCAGTCGCGGACAACCGCTGAGGGGTGGTCCTCCAGCTTGGGGGTTGAACGAAGGGTTAACAACCCATCACCGTAAAAACAGCTTGTTGCGAAACCTTCAAATAAGCCTCGGAATGGGACTGATTCTCTGGCACAACCACAGTGTTAGTTGGGAGGCCGGAGGGAAAAAGACCTTTGGGGAGACCGAGACGTAGATGGGAAGATAATATTAAAATGGATTTGAGGAAGATGGGATATGATGATAGAGACTGGATTAATCTTGCTCAGGATAGGGACCAATGGCGAGCTTATGTGAGGGCGGCAATGAACCTCCGGGTTCCTTAAAAGCCAGTAAGTATCATTTACTATCATAATACACTGCTCTCTTAAATTGACTAAGCATATTGGGAATTAAATCAATGGCTTTTCCAAAACACACTATAAAATGTTACATATAAAATAATTTTTATAATAGCATTATTTGAGATGGGCAGGGCATGTAGCACGTATAGGCGTATCCAGAAATGCATATAGAGTGTTAGTTGGGAGGTCGGAGGGAAAAAGACCTTTAGGGACGACGAGACGTAGATGGGAAGATAATATTAAAATGGATTTGAGGGAGGTGGGATATGATGATAGAGACTGGATTAACCCTCAAGCAGGGGCGCCAACTTCTGTAACACGAGCAGGTGCGCGGCGCAAATTTGATACCGTTCATTTATTTCACGTATAACTTTTTAAATAATATGTTCTAATGACTTCTTTCTTGTGGAAATAATGTTATTAGTGTTCTAGTCCTTTTGTTGAGGTTCTCCAGTCATTTAGTTCAATTTTCAACAGTTTTATTGAAAGGGAACAGAGAGAATACTTAATAATTTTGAGTATTATCTATTGTAGTTACACATTTTACTTGCAAACATTATCAATTGTTGTACATTTCGTGGTCTATTTGTCAATAACAGTTACTACATTAGTGGTACATATCAATAAGTGTTACTTTTTTCTTGATGAAACCTATCAGTTTTCCGCAACACACGAAACTTACCTTAGTTCCCCACACTCCTCACACAATATTATCATTTTTGAATGGTCCCGGCAAACAAACTTTCATGTTTCATTTCATCTGCGTCCACTTATTCTTACTTCTGCCGTAAGGCACGCACCTTCTCCTTTTCTTCATTGGAGGTCCGTCTACATTCTGATGCAATTCTTCTTCTCCGAGTTTATACAACTGTAGAAATGCTTCGATATCTGAATGTAAGGAAACAGTCATTGACCTCTCAAAGAGCAAGGACTAAATTCTTAAAAAATTCTCTCCGAATAACTGACCTGTTTTCCAAATTTGCCTTAAATATAAAGTAAATATTGATACCTGCGACATTTACCAAAGCATAAAAAAGCGCTAGTGGCCACCTTCTTGTTACACGTGAAACAGTATAATTGTTGCACATAACTGGTCCACAGTATCCACACCTTCCTTTGTCATGTTGTGATCTAAAATTACTTAGGCTTCTCTGTTTTATTGTCAATCACTCCTTGGTCGTGCATAGTGGACAGAAGTACAACTGATTTGTTCCTCTTCGGAACATAAGAAACGAGTGTAAAGTCTTTCTGATAGTCAAATATGCTTGAACCTACCTCCCGATCTTTGTGTGGCAGAAATTGAGGTGGAATTTCCCTTTTATCTTTCCGCAAAGTTCCTATTGTTGTACCCTTTTTCAATAGAGATAAACCTAATAGACAGCTTGTGTACCAATTGTCAGTTGTTAGGTTCCTATTGGAATCAGCAAATAGCAGCACCAGTCTCTCTACAATGTCGAGTGGCTTGTTAGAAGCATGGAATGATCCATCAGGTTGTTTTCTACAGTACGCCTCTATGTTTGATGTGAAGAAAGCCTTAGCGTCGCATAGGGCAAAAATTTTAACCCCATACTTAGCGGGTTTGTTGGGAATGTACTGAATAAAATTACACCTACCACGAAACTGTTATAATTTTTTATCAAATTTGATGAATTCGCCAGGATTGTAACACGTTTTGCTGTTCTATGTGAATGAATCAAGTACTATACGAATGGACGCTAATTTATCAGTTCTGATACTCTCACTTCTTGTGCTTTTGTCGTCGAATCTGATGGATCTGAGAATCTGCAAAAATTTGTCACAACACATACAGGCTCTCAAAATTTGCCAGTTCCATCAGATGCCCACAGTTCTAGCACATTTGTGTGACTTCCTTTCTTAGTCCCTCTCGGGTACAATAAACTAACTAATGAAGTATTTCACTCCTCGACATTTTCCTAAATCTCCTGTCTCTGGTGAAGTCAGTATCAATTTCATTTATTTCAGTAAACAGGTTCGTACAACGAATACTATGATCAAGTATTCCCCTTCGGCCCTGGAGAAATCTTCAATATGTTCTTCTTTTTGGATTTGCTTGATGAGTATGGAGTCTTACGCCACATGGTCGCTTTGTCTCGCCCAACATAATAATAATAATAATAATAATAATAATAATAATAATAATAATAATAATAATAATAATAAAATATTATTATTATTATTATTATTATTATTATTATTATTATTATTATAATTATTGTAGAGTATATAATATAAACTATGCCATATACGATATAAAATATATGAAATATAATATAAAGTATATGATATATAATATAAAATATACAACACATAATATAAAATATGACACATAATATAAATTTGACATATAATATAAAATATATAATATAACCTATATACGATAAGTATATAATATATAGGATTACTTACAAATGGCTTTTAAGGAACCCGAAGGTTCATTGCCGCCCTCACATAAGCCCGCCAGCGGTCCCTATCCTGTGCAAGATTAATCCAGTCTCTATCATCATACCCCACCTCCCTCAAATCCATTTTAATATTATCCTCCCATCTACGTCTCGGCCTCCCTATAGGTCTTTTTCCCTCCGGTCTCCCAACTAACACTCTATATGCATTTCTGGATTCGCCCATACCTGCTACATGCCCTGCCCATCTCAAACGTCTCGATTTTATGTTCCTAATTATGTCAGGTGAAGAATACAATGCGTGCAGTTCTGTGTTGTGTAACTTTCTCCATTCTCCTGTAACTTCATCCCGCTTAGCCCCAAATATTTTCCTTAGCACCTTATTCTCAAACACCCTGAACCTATGTTCCTCTCTCAGAGTGAGAGTCCAAGTTTCACAACCATACAGAAGAACCGGTAATATAACTGTTTTATAAATTCTAACTTTCAGATTTTTGGACAGCAGACTGGATGATAAGAGCTTCTCAACCGAATAGTAACACGCATTTCCCATATTTATTCTGCGTTTAATTTCCTCCCGAGTGTCATTTATATTCGTTACTGTTGCTCCAAGATATTTGAATTTTTCCACCTCTTCGAAGGATAAATCTCCAATTTTTATATTTCCATTTCGTACAATATTCTGGTCACGAGACATAATCATATACTTTGTCTTTTCGGGATTTACTTCCAAACCGATCGCTCTACTTGCTTCAAGTAAAATTTCCGTGTTTTCCCTAATCGTTTGTGTATTTTCTCCTAACATATTCACGTCATCCGCATAGACAAGAAGCTGATGTAACCCGTTCAATTCCAAACCCTGCCCGTTATCCTGAACTTTCCTAATGGCATATTCTAGAGCGAAGTTAAAAAGTAAAGGTGATAGTGCATCTCCCTGCTTTAGCCCGCAGTGAATTGGAAAAGCATCAGATAGAAACTGACCTATACGGACTCTGCTGTATGTTTCACTGAGACGCATTTTAATTAATCGAACTAGTTTCTTGGGAATACCAAATTCAATAAGAATATCATATAACACTTCCCTCTTAACCGAGTCATAAGCCTTTTTGAAATCTATGAATAACTGATGTACTGTACCCTTATACTCCCATTTTTTTCTCCATTATCTGTCGAATACAAAAAATCTGATCAATAGTCGATCTATTACGCCGAAAACCGCACTGACGATCCCCAATAATTTCATCTACGTACGGAGTTAATCTTCTCAAAAGAATATTGGACAAAATTTTGTACGACGTCAACAAAAGTGATATTCCTCGAAAGTTACCACAGTTGGTTTTGTCCCCCTTTTTAAAAATAGGTACAATTATGGACTTCTTCCATTGTTCTGGTACAATTTCCTTTTCCCAAATAGCAAGTACAAGTTTATAAATTTCGCTATATAATGCACTCCCACCCTCTTGTATTAATTCTGCTGGAATTTGATCGATACCTGGAGACTTGTACTTTTTCAGATTTTCTACCGCAATTTCGACTTCTGAAAGCGTGGGTTCGGGTATAAATGGCTCAGCAGTTTGTATTTCAATTTCGTCCCGATCATTTCTATTTGGCCTATGTACATTTAGTAGTTGCGCAAAATAGTTTTTCCATCTGTTTAGGATTGATGGAGAGTCTGCAAGCAAGTCACCATTCTCATCCTTGATCACGTTTACCCTTGGCTGATATCCGTTCTTAAATTCCTTTATACCCTTATATAAATCTCGAATGTTTTTATTCTTACTATTTGTTTCTACCTCATTCAGTTTTTCCTTCAAGTAACCTCTCTTTTTAATCCTAAGTGTACGACTTGCTTCCCGTCTTTCATTGAAATAATTATCTCTCTTCTCCTCAACTGGATCCTGTAAGAATTTCAATTTTGCCTGTTTCCTTCTTTCTACTACCATGCAACAATCTTCTTCAAACCACGGTTTCTTTTTCTTAGTTTCATAATAACCTATGCTCTGTTCAGCTGCAATTTTGATATTGTCTCAGATATTTTCCCACATGCTATTAACATCTAACTCTTTGTCAACTTCGTCGGAACTTGCTAATACGGCAAACCTATTTGAAATTTCGACCTGATAATGTTGCTTAGTTTCCTCGTCCTTTAATTTCAAAATATTGAATTTAGTAATATTAACTTGTTGCTCTACTCGCTTAGCTACTGATAATCTTTCTCTTAATTCTCCAATCACCAAATAATGGTCAGAATTACAGTCTGCACCCCTGAAAGTTCGAATATCTACTATACTAGTATGTCTCCGTTTATCTATCAAGATGTGAGCTATTTGGTTGTGTGTCAATCCATCTGGAGAAGTCCAAGTATATTTATGTATATCCTTATGGGGGAATGTTGTACTTTTGACAATTAAGTTTTTCGATGTGGCAAAGTTGACTAATCTAACTCCATTGTCACTACTAATTGCGTGTAGGCTCTCTTTTCCAATAGTTGGTCTAAAAATATCCTCCCGTCCTACTTTAGCATTGAAATCCCCCAATAAAATTTTCATGTGATATCTAGGGAACTGATCAAAAGTATGTTCCAATTCCTCATAGAAGCTATTCTTTATATGGTCGTCTTTCTCTTCTGTAGGGGCGTGAGCATTTATAACTATGATGTCGCACCATCTACCCTTAAGTACTAAATATGATAACCTGTCACTGATAAATTCGACCTTTTTTACTGCTGATTTTATTCTTTTATGAACAAAGAATCCTGTTCCTAATTGGTGATTATTGTTTCCTTCCCCATAATACAACAAGTAATCTCCTATTTGTGATATGCCATTCCCATCTAACCTAACCTCTTGTACTCCTACGAAGTCTATTCTATATCTAGCTAGTTCTTTTGCTACTAATGTATACTTATATTTAATGTAATGTCCTATATACGCACACGCAGAAACATGAAATTACAAGTACATATGACACTTACATGACCGGGGGCGCGGCGCAGATTTGATCCATCTGCGTCGTCTCTGTTTTAAATGTTAATTACTACATGTGTATTGACATAAAAATGCCAGAAACTCAACTGACATGATTGTTAAGATTCAATTTAAGAATAGATGTAGTGTCGCAATTCTCTGACCATTGTTGCGTCAAAAATTCCAATTATACTGAAGGTGGTATCATAATTGCGCCAGCGCCCCTGCTCGAGGGTTAATCTTGCTCAGGATAGGGGCCAATGGCGAGCTTATGTGAGGGCGGCAATGAACCTCCGGGTTCCTTAAAAGCCAGTAAGTAATAGCATTAACCTCTTTTTGTTTGAAATATCTCAAAGAATAACCCCCTGAAATTAATGACAATACTTGCTGCTCAGACTGTATACTTTAAAATCTATAGGCGATGAACATAAATATTCTCGGAATTTTAGGAACTCCGAAACATCTTGTGTATGGAAATGCACGTTTCTGAATTTGTAATAGCTGTCACAGACTGTGTCAAGTTTCACGCAGTACTTTCTGCTGTGTGGAAATTCTGCACTGTATGTGCATTGATATTGCCGTTATCTCTGGTAGAACATCGCCCCAGCTCCTCGTCATATAAAATGGAACAGGTGTAGCAATAAAAAGCTTTAATTAAACTTTCTGTATACACATATAAACTTGGCTTAAGTTCAAAGTTACACAAAGAATGGAGATGGCAGAGAGCGAGAGATAAGATCTCGCATCGCGGTGAAGCGCCATGTTTCGCAGATGTCGGTTAGAGGTTTCTTGCAGGGAATGAAGTTTTTATTTATCGCGGCCGGCGGCGTCATGATTGATGCGTCCTGCAACGTATATTAGGCTGATGAGCGTTCAGTCCGTCGTCCCAAGTCCGCGGTATCATTACTAGATTTCCTCTATTGATCCACTTGATGCGGGACTAATGGACTCGTCAGGTCCAAGCACATTAATGCGGCCGGCCGGCGCCCACGAGGACGCTGAACCATCCGCCGGATGACAATGGGTAATGCTGCGTGAGCTTCAAGTCACCATCACATCCCAGGTCCATTCCTTCTGACACATTCTAGGACGGTGCAAATTCTTACCACTGTTTTCCCTAGAATTCAGCGTTTCTCAAACTTTTTTAAGTCAGAACAGTTCCGCGGACCACCTTACTCTTGTTCCCTTCGAAAGCAAATATATCATTTATGTAGCATATTTTAATATCAATATACTTACGTTTTAATGTAGAAATAATTAATTAAAATTATATATTATATTAGTATTAACTAATTAAGTTAATGTTAATAGAAGAAAATTTCTTATATCGTCATCAGCAAAAAGAGAAATAACAAAAAATTAATGCAGAAACATGTCCTATTTTCAACAAGTAAAGATGCAATTTTCCATGTTCTATTATTGGTGTACGACGTACAGAACGTGACCATTTCAATGTGCAAACTATTAACAAAGTCATAAATACATGAAAAAGTTCGGTACTTTGGTTCTGTTATGAATTCGGGTAGTCCCTAGCTGGGTTACAGGCACGGGCGCACGGAAAAGATAGCGAGAAACACACGTAGTGCTTTAAATTCCTCTTTTATTGCTAGAATAAAGTGGGAAGTCGATAGACGGGTAGGGTAAATAAATTTCATAAAATGTCAGTACTGGGAGAAAAAGTGAAAGGCGATTGCCATGTGTCATTCACAAACTCTGAAATTTTCAGCTATAGTGTGCTATGCAATTCGTTTGAATTTTATTTTTTCTTCTGTCTTTTTTGAAGGACCACAAGGGCAGACCTCGACGACCACAGGTGGTCCGCGGACCATAGTTTGAGAAACGCTGCTCTGGATCATCATCATCATCATCATCCAAACAAGCATAAGGCCCAAGGCCTGTTACGATCTCATTGAGGCATTCTCGGTCCATTCTATTTTTGGATGACCCAAAGATCTCTTCCCTTGGGGACGGTATTGAAGCATAGCATTTGGAAGTCTATTCCAATTCATTCGTTGAACATGGTTTTTCCACTGCACCTGGTACTTGTTTATAAACTGTCAGACTGGTTGTAATTGAAGTTCTTGCATGATATCCTCGTTTCTTTTGCGGTCCAAGTCACTATATCCTAGTGTTGCTCTCATAAATTTCATTTCACAGGCCGTTATTCTGCTGATATCCATACTTCTCATTGTCCACTTCTGTAACATAGTAAGGTTTTATACAAACGTATTCTTGTGTGTCGCTGTACTAGGGAAGGCTTTATTTTTCTATTAAAAGCTTCCTTTGCCATTGCTGTTCTCCTTTTAACTTCGTAGCTGCAGCTCATTTTATTGCTTGGTTATTTTATGATGCTGTATTAACTACTGGGTTATTTAGCGTCGATGAAATTAGTGATAGTGAGATGGTATTTGGAGAGATGAGGCCGAGGATTCGCCATAGATTCCCTGACATTCATCTTACTGCTGGGGAAAACCTCGGAAAAAATCCAACCAGGTAATCAGCCCCAGTGGGAATCGAACTTACGCTCTAGCGCAAGTCCGGATCAGCAGACAATCGCGCTATCGCCTGAGCCACGCTGGTGGATCGTAGCTCGTCTTACTACTTGATAGTACACCCCAAGTATTTGAAACTGTTCACTTGTTCCACTACCTCATTTCGAATTCTCACATATACATTCTTTATTTTTCTTTCGATAACCGTAGTCTTCCTTTTGTTTTCAATTATCTTCATCCCATATTGCTCACAGCTCTCATTCAGCTCCTGTAGCATATCATTTAGTATCATTTTCTCTTCTGCTAACAACGCCATATCATCAGCAAATCTTACAAATTGTATTCTTCTTCCTCCTGCTATCACTCCTCCCATATTCTGAAAACAGTTCTTTACTAAATCCTCCGAGTAGATGTTGAACAGGTTAGGTGATAAAAGACATCCTTGACGTACTCTTCTCCCAATTTCACTTCCTTCTGACATTCCTTCTCCTATCCTGACTTTGACTCGTTGTTTCATATAAAGATTACTGAACAGTCTTCTCTCTTTCCAACCCACACCAATTTTCTTTAAGATCTCCTTCAGTTTATTCCAATTCACTATGTCAAAAGCCAGTCTAAATCCACAAATACTATATATATTTCTTTATTCTTCTCTAGGTATCTTTTGCCGATTATCCGTAGCAGTCCAATTGCATCTCTTGCACCTTCCTGAAGCCAAACTGCTCTTTTTCCAACTGTCTTTCCATCTTAGAATATAAATATCGATTCAGTATTCGCAAGAGAATCTTCGCCGATTGCGATATTAGACTGATAGTCCTGAACTCCTTACATTCCTTGACATTATCTTTCTTCGGTATTGGAATCAACACTGTCTCCGTAAAATCTTCAGGCCTTTCGCCTTTTTCATATATTTAGTTGCATAATGATAGAATTTCCTTCTTGTCTTCACCCAAGCATTTCACTAATTCAATGGAGATTCCATCAACTCCTGTTGTTTTCCCATTCTTCATTTCCTTAAGCGCTAATTCAACTTCTTCGTTTAAAATTATTATTATTATTATTATTATTATTATTATTATTATTATTATTATTATTATTATTATTATTATTATTATTATTATGTGATATACAGTACCTTTACAGATTAGAATCTTTGTGATCGCCACATTCTCAGTGATGTGAGACGTACGGACCATTAGGTATTAATATGTGAGGGAGCACTCCCTCATCTGATTAATATGGCGCTAAGCCATCGATCAAGCCAACACAGAACAAACATGAGACGAGGCAAACGCGCATACAAACGCCCTCACACACATACACGTTTGCAGTCTCCTTAAGTGGAAAGCAAATCTACACTTTCCTGCCAATCTCTCGATTTGTAGACAAAAACGCTGCCCTCTTAAGTCATGATGATGATGATGATGATGATGATGATGATAAATAATAGTACTGACAGTGTCTGTGAGTAGTATAATTTGTAGGAGGTTGTAGTTCACTTATTTCTATAACAGCCATAACAATATACTAATTAACTTCGACGGAAAGAAATAAGTAACGAAGTCTGAGCGAAAGGTTTCCTTTTCACAACGAAATTACATAAATGTTTACAGGATCAATTATCATTCTGTTGCAAGCCGACTGCCACCACATTCGCAACACGCAGCTTT
Organism: Periplaneta americana; assembly: GCF_040183065.1. NCBI lineage: Eukaryota > Metazoa > Arthropoda > Insecta > Blattodea > Blattidae > Periplaneta > Periplaneta americana. Next base: position 52,767,036 of record NC_091125.1, read on the forward strand.
AACGGCTTCCTTTGTAAAACTGCTACGGTAGATGTGTGCGCTCGAGAAACGAATGATAAATCTGACCGTTAGCTGGCTTAAAAGAGCAATTGCCACACCTTGCTGAACTGAATGGAAACGAATGTTGTGTCGCTGTTAAACGAATCGCTGCTCAGAGAGAAGTAACTGAAATGCTATTGAGAGAAGTAACAGTTATTCAGTCTAAATTAAAATGAAATGAAACAATGCATTAAAAGTAGTGTTAAATTTGGTGGTTGTGCAAATCTGCAACCAGGCTAGAAACCGCCATTGAGTATTATTATTATTATTATTATTATTATTATTATTATTATTATCTGTTGACAATTTTTCTCCGTTTCATATTCAACATTAGTTCAGATTTGTAACTGTGTAACTCTTTTATTTCCTTAGTTATTACCAATTAGTAATAATAATAATAATAATAATAATAATAATAATGATAATAATAATGAATAGTCATAAATGCAATGGTTAATAAAATAAGTCTAAGAAACATTGTTGAAAGAGCAAAACATATTTGAAATTAAAATCTTAGAATAGAATCGCATTAAAAATTAAATAGCTACGTCGATAAAAGTAGTTTTATGTTTGCAATTTCCTCCTTCCTTTTTCTTCATTTTCGTCTTACTTTCTTCTCTGTTTTCTCTTTCTCGTTTTCTTATTTTCCTCTGTACTTGCTCCTCTCTCTATATTTCTTTATTTAACTCTCTCTTTGCTTAGTCTCTTTTCACTTTTCTGCTTTATTTTCTTCATCATATTCCTTCTTATTTTTATTTATGTTCCTCATGTTCTTCTCTCTTTCCTTACATTTCTTCATTCTTGCATCTTTTCTTCTGTCTTTAATTTTGTGTTCACTTTCCCTCTACCTTCCTTATTTACTTTTGTCTTCATCTCTTTATTTCTTTCGTTATTTCTTTATTTTCTTTTCCTTTCCTCTGCCAGATTAAATAAATAAATTATTATTAAGTTATTTTCCACTTTTTCTGTTTTCCTTCTTTCTTTATTTTTCTCTGTTTTCTTCCCTCTTTGTCGCGCGCCGTAGTCATGTTGGCAAAACCGTCATGCCTTAGACCAGTAATGTCAAAGCAAGCGTATTTTTCTGACCTTGACGTGCGCGGTCATCAAGCGCTAGGTATGGAAGGAGAAATAAGCAGCCTTTCGGATTAAGAAAACGTGGTGCACAAACGTGAAATTTTATATCGTTATTTTTATATGGCTTCTTTCTGTAAAACAAAAGTACTAAAACCAATTTCTTAATATTGTAGTTGCGTTTTAAACGTTAATAACATAATAAAGAGTTAAGAAATATTCACATAAATTCCATAGCAGTACAACTATACTATACTAAATGGACCATTCATAAAGAAAGTGATATCCCAAAAAAAGAAAGAGATTGAGTATGATATGGTAAATTGGAATTGATATTGATGGTATCTTTAGCCTTATAAAAGTAATCAATGAACTAATCAAAACAATATTATAGTACAGGGCAAAGTTACCTAGGTATATGTTTTAAGTGTACCTAATATTCCATAACAAAACTCTTATCGCATTATGCTTTTAGGTGATAGGCCTATTGGTGAGAAACTTCCTATCGTCAGAATATTAAATTATTTTCTCGAAACCTGCTGAAGCTATAGAGCTGACATTTTTACAACACATGGGTCCATATCTTTCGCTTATGATGTAACAGTAGTTGCTTTGTTAGTTCATTTCCTTACAAATATTTTCCATGCGAATATTTTCAAAATTTGTAATACACTATCTTCAGTAATACGTATTTACGGTATGTTAGATTTACGAAAACATTGTTTCAGTACCTGTAAGACTACTAAATAAATAGGCCTATATCTGAAAATGTCACTTTGCTATAAAAACAAGTTGAGAAAATATTCCTTTTGAATAAAAAAAACAAACTTGTGAAAAATGAGATTAAAATTAAAACTTACATTCTTATAATGCACTTATACTTCTCAGAAAAATCTAAAAATTAACATGGATACAGTTTTAATAAGTTCTCGTCCCTTTATCCATTAATCAGTGCTCGCCATCCCTGTATATAGCTCGACCAAGCGGCATATACTACCTCTTTCGTCTGTCTCTTTCCTTTCCGCTGTAAAGCGCTCAGGTCTTTCTGAGCTCTAAAGCGCGCGCTTGCGCCTTTGGGCATCAATTGACATGACTGCCTTAGACTTACACTAGTGTTATGGAATGAACGAAATCCGGTTTAGAAAACCAACTGTTACGGCTGAGGCGGATCATCGTGCTAACTACACGTTACCTCATATTGGTTGGATGATCGTTCATCTCTGCTAAGACATGTGTATGTGTATCGGCTGGTAGGAGCTATGACGCCATGGATTACTATTATTATTATTATTATTATTATTATTATTATTATTATTATTATTATTATTATTATTATTATTTCCCCCTATTTTCTTAACATCTTTTCTTCCTTACTTCCATTTGTTTACTTTCTCTATGCTTGCTGTTTTCTACCCTTGCTTCTTTCTTCTAAAATGTGTATCAGAATGTAGAACAGTTGTAGCCAACAGGACGTAATATTTGGACCGCAACGGATGGATTTAAAAGGGAATCTGAGGAAACTGCACGGTCGTTGAGGCAGCAGTTTTACACGTGTCGGAGGCACTTAGCTCCACAGAAAATAGCAGAATGAAAGTTTGCATTTGGAGGAGGAAGTCGCCGCGATGAGTGTTCCTACTTGTTTAATACGCTCATAATGCCGCCCGCCGAGCACGCACACTTGTTCCGCAAGGGACCCAACGGGCCGTGAAATGACTGTTCCTTATGTCATTATCGCACGCAGCAGCACCTGGAATTCGCGGACGGGGAAGCGTGACGTGTTTTGGCACTGTGCCAGGCGACGTTGTTAGCATGCATGAGTTATCGCTTGTTTAACGACGCCGTATCATATAATGTGATTATGTTATTAACGTAGAGTTAATTAAGGATATAGTGCGTGAGAGCAGTGGAGATGTGGCGAAGCTCAGAAGTGCTTGTGATGTGTGGAGCGTGTGGTCTAGCTTGCGGCTGCCGAGTGGAAGTTGCGGGCTGGAGTCCCAATGAGAGGACACCACACTCGTCGCCTAGCTGTACTGAGTGCAGTGATGTTCAAGGCTTCCAGTATAAGTGCTCGAGTTTGCATGAAAAGTGCAGCATCGTAGAATGTTAAATTCAAAAGACCACGTTTGCTACAAATCAATGTAATTGTACTTTAGTTGGCTGTACGCTTTTCACTCCAGGATCATATTTAGATCCCAAGTAGACGGATTTTGTGGAATTATCGATAAATTAATTGCTTTTCTTGATATTATACGTCGATGTCTCTTAGTCTACGATGATAGTGGTTATCGTGTGTATCTCTGAACCTACATTTTTTTTAGAGAAATTTCAGACACTTAAAGGGAAGTTACGACATTCGACCGATGTTTTAAGAAAATTATCAATAATTATTGTCTTTGTATGGTTCTGCACACTAAATCTAAAAGTATGTAGATATTTCATGTTTATACGAATAAAGGTATAAAGTATAAGCAGCATTAAAAAAAAGATAAAAATATTAAAGTATATATAGTTAATCATGATCAACCAACCAAACTATTTAATACTCTAATTTCACCCAATAAGTTCAATGAAGGTGGGGCAGCCATATTACAAGATCTTAATAAAAATCACCACATAGTTATTCTAGAGAATATATGATGAGTAGGGCATGGAAGTTGATGAAATGTCATCTTTTTTCTGAGACAACGCAGACAATGCAGAATGTAATACAAACGCGTTTCACTTCAGCACGAACCAATATAGCCTACTTTTATTTTGAATTACATTGCATTTTTCGGTCTCTTGGTCATTTTTTTTAGGAAATGTTCTACTTTTTGTTGCATTTTTGCCCTTTTCTCCTTATTATCGAATTTTTTACGCTGTAGTCATAGTCTATATTAGAGAATCTACTGAAGATTGCTCAAGCAATTCGATTGCGTCTCACAGGAATTTTCTTTATGGTTGCATCAGCCTTGACTCCTGATAACATGTCTTACGTGCTTCCCTCTATTCAATGCAACAGAACAAATACTGCAGCCGCAGTTCCCGCAGTCAGCGTATTGTATCTCACACATGAAGACGTAAAAATGCTGAAAGGAAAACAAAGCAGACAAAGTTTTTTGCGACAGTTAGTGACTGACTTTGGTGACAATGCATTTTCCATGTATGAAAGTATATTATTTTTTATACTTTACCGTTATAATCATAATAATTTTTTTTAAATTTTAATGTCATATTTTCAGAAATTTAAGACCATTTTATAGGTTATTTTATGCGATTTTTAGGTCAACTTCCGAGCTCTAGTGAAGAGCTAGATTACAGACCAGACATTTTTCGGTTCACAAAAGGAGCTCACATTTAGCATTTTGGGAATAAATTATTTATACACAGTCGCGGCAGAGGATGATTTGAGAATGTAAACAGTCAGATTCACTTGCTCTTTACCTCCCCGTGTGTTTGGCCCGTAGGGCGAGGGAATAAACTGCGGCGTGTTTACAATCTTCAACCATCCCTTGCCGCGATTGTACAGAGTAGCCTATAACTTCCTGTCTGTACAACAACGCTGACCATCAAGTACAAGAGGGCTGTCTAAGTCCTCTTGCATGAAACGAATAGAATAAGATTCAAACTGGAATTCAAAATATCTCATTATCAGGACTGACAACTTAAACGAAGAGAACGCATGTTAATTCACCATTTACTGGAGTCTAAATTCAGTGGCGGAATGTTAGTAAGAGGCTATGTTCACGCTCTAGCGCTGGTTAACCAGCATTTAACAAAGAGAAGATAAGAATGAACCCCTATCTTTATTTTTTAACCCTCTTGATCAAGTACCATTCTAGGTTACCTTTTTTGACTGTATCCACTGTTACACGGACTGGCTTTGTATATCTGGTGACAGCAAACTATCAGAGTTTATCTCTGTGGCCCCTCTAGACTGTAAATTGATTCTTATGGCTGTGTCATATCATCTCACCCATCGTTCTCGGGGATCCAGAATGAGTGATATGTCAAATTGTGGTCAAAGTGCAGAAAGAACTTTCTTACATCCTCTCCGTGGGGAATAACACTCTTTATCTGCTACAATGTTACGTAGGTTTGATTAACCAGCATTTGAACCTGAGTCTCCGAGTTTCAGCACCATTTTATAACAGAGCGCCAACCGTGCTCATGTCCTTAACATCTCCATTAATCTTGCTGTCATGTCCACAGTCCATTGTCCAATGCATGCAGAAATGTTTCTATTGTTTGTGTAATTGCACTAGAGCAATTTATAACTGAGGAATGTGCACATGTATATATTTTTTGTGATCGTCATTTGTCAACCTGTGAGCATGATTGATTGATTGTTTGAAATGGATAATTTCTTCGTGTTGATGCGATTTCATAGTCCTTTGTTAAATAAATTGTTCATTAACTTTAACAACTGCTAATAGCGTATACGTGTTTTGTGTTTACATGATGATTGTCGAATGTTACTCTGCCTCGACGGTGTCCATGATGATTGCTTTATTCTGGTTCATTTATACAGACATTTTAAAAAACGTATAAACCATTGAATAATAGGTACATTTTATTTGTGTGGTTCAAAGGTCAGAGATTGTTTGTGAACTGCGTGCTGTCCGGTAGGGTACTGTCATTTTATATACTGCAAATATTGTATCTCATATTTGTACATTTAAATTGACACAATTAAAACAAATATTACGAGTATAATGTAGCCTATATTGCTTTGTGTCATTAATTTGTAGGCACCGTCACAAAATTTCATTTACTAATTTCATGCTTAACCCTAATATTCTTCGAGAAATAATTAGCATTTACGTTTAATTTTATTTCATTTTGTATCATTTAATGGTAGGTATCTTATTGTCTTATTTTCTTAGCTTCTGGCTATTAGCTTTATGTATAATTTAATAATAATAATAATAATAATAATAATAATAATAATAATAATAATAATAATTTATTGTCAGAACAAAGATACATATTGATTTTTTTTAATATAAGCACTCTCTAGCACCCCCAGAAAGAGTACGCTACATACTCGTGCTCAGGGGGCATTCATATAAGTTAATGTTAAGACATTTTATTGAATAAGAGTAAAAAGTAATAAAAGAAAAAACTCATCACAGTAATTGAACTTTTAAATTTTCTCGTTAACAGCAATTTTTAATAGATTTTTTAAAAATAAGGAACATTAGCAAATTGTATGTTTGGGAATTTATCTATTATCATGTTATAAACACTTGTACCGAAGTCGCTACTGTGGCTATATGCTACAGTTGTAGTACAAAATTGTTTTTACTTTTAGTATCGAATATTTCAATTATTATGCAAATTAAGCTTTCAGGAATAACTCCCTGTAAAGTTAATTTGAATAATTTCGAGGGAAAAATTGTTCCGGGGCCCTCGAAATTATTCAAATTAGCTTTACAGGGAGTTATTCCTGAAAGCTTAATTTGCATAATACACGTCACTGTACGTAACAGAAAACCACAATTTAAAGTCACACAGAGTTAGTGTGCACTCAAATGTTGGTTGCTTGACGGTTGTCAGCCCACTTTGAGGTCTGTGGATATAGAGGGAAAAATTGGATCGGTGTCGGTTAGAGTTCTCGGGTAGCTCAGTTGGTAGAGCGTTGGTACGTTTAACCAAAGGTCCCGGGTTCGATACCCGGCCCCGGAACAATTTTTCCCTCGAAATTATTCATTTCAATTATTAATTTATTTGTACATTACTGTATTCTTTTGTTTCTGATTGATTGTGAGTGATGGCCTTAACTCCGCCAGAATAAATAAATAAATAAATAAATAAATATATATATATATATATATATATATATATATATATATATATAAGTAAACAAATAAATAAAGTAAATAAATAAATATATACAATTATTTATTTATTTATTTATTTATTTATTTATTTATTTATTCATTCATTCATTCATTCATTCATTCATTCATTCATTCATTCATTCTGGCTGAGTTAAAGGGACACTCCACTAAAAATGACAACTTATTTTCCTAATCATTTTTTTCAACTGAATTTTGAGAGCATGTTTACTATGTAAAGAATTAACAGAATCCAAATCTCCCAAATGTTTTTTATTTTGATTTTTTTAACTTTCTTCTATTATTTTTAGAAATATTTTCAAACCCGTGCTTAGTAGATCTCAATTTTTAAGCTTCTTTTTTCTTGTTACATTGACAAGACATAGAGAAACATTTATATGCATTCATCTGTTGAAATATATCATGTACTCACTTTGAAAATTTTTTGAAATTTTAAAAATGTTATTTTTCCTATAATTCATTAAACAAATAGTAATAAAATAAACCAGCAGCATTATTCACAAAATAAATGCATAGAAACATGCAGCTACCTCATAAATACTTTCATTCAGATTCATTAATATTTGATATAAAAAATTTGGTGTTGAATCAACAAAAATATACTTACTGAAAAATGGGTTTGAAAGTAAAATGAATATTTATAACCTAAATTAAAATTTTCCTCTTCTACATTCATCTAGTAACTTCAGGGAGCCAACTTTAGAAAAGAAAGTTACTAGATTTGTAATCAGAAACGTGTAAAAAAAGAGAATTCTTTGCTGAAAAAATAATTTTGACTGCTCTTTAAATACCACACCCCCTTACAGCCTTAATAAAAAAATAAACATATTTGTAGTCAGAATTGAACTAAATTAATTTAAGGTATTCAAATATATATTCTAAAGAAGTTAAATAGCCAATAAAAATTGTTGGAAAATTTTCGTGATTTTCAGTGTAGTCTTCCCTTAAGACCATCAGACTTTTATTTCACTCACATTCAATTAGAAACAAGAATACAGTATCTACTACATATGCATAGTCGTGCGCCGATCTCCGTTGGGTTCCTCAGCTGGTGTCGTCGAGATGGTGAGAAGGGGCCGAGAATGTGATGATGGACAAGATGGTCGAAGCTTTGGAAATGGAGAGGATGAGGCGACGATGGAAAAAGGGAAGATTCTTGTTACATAGCTTTAGATTTCTCCACTAATTCTCGGGCAGGGGAAACGCAAGTGCCGTTGTGAAAACCTTCAGTATTGAAATTTCGTTTTGCGATTCCGATGTGAGTTTAGGTGAAATTGTAATGATGACGGGACTGGAAATACAGAAAGTGAGGAAATGGGAGTGCTTGGGAAGACATTTTCATGGCAGTAACTAAAGGTGTACATTTACACAACACACCATGAGTTCTGTGTAGCAGGTCTCATTAATATATATGAAAAAGGAATAGTAATTCTCGCCTCCACTCTTTAGTACCATTGTAGTCTGTATGCTTGTAGGTTATCAGAGCTGGGACGCGAACAGTAGCAAGCCGCCACCATTCAGTTACTACCCCAATAGCATCGCAGATCGTGAATTTCCTATCTCAAACATTCATCTAAGGACCTCCCTACTACCATTACAATCTTGACATGTTTCAACTCAACATTTTATAGGTGAATTACTTCGCAAAGATAGTTTCGGTAACACTGATATGGATTTCCTTTCTGTTATCTGAAATGTTTTGAAATTTTGCTACCTTCGTTTTTATGGAGAAGCCCGCTCCCGTTGCTGCCCGAACTACGATAATAACAGCTCCCACCTTCAGATTCTTGCTGCGAGTGTATTCAGCTATGGCAAAGAGCTTACGCGGAAATATAATGCGTTTTGCCTGATTCTAAATTAGGTTTTCCCACATTTATTGATCAGAATGTAATACGACACAGTTCTGCGCTCGGAAAAACATTTACACTATATTCCTCAGCTACCTTTTTTTGCCCATCTCTGCATGGTAAAGCTTGAGGCATGTTCTTTTCTGTACTTTTTTTTTCACTGTTTCCATATACAGTAAGAAATGTCATTGTTTATCATCATCAGCGTCCTTGCAGGTATTAGGCCTAGTGGCCTGTTACGGTCTCCATCCATCTTTTCAGGGGGCGTCCCAAAGATTGTCTTCCATGTGGTATATAGCGGAGAATTTGTCTTGGGAGTCTGGAACGGTTCATTCTATTGCCATGGTTAAGCCATTTTTGTCTATAGTCGTTGAGATGTTCATAAATAGGTGTAATTTTCAATTCTTTTGTAATTAGTTCATTCCTTTTGTGGTCAAGCAAGCTGTAGCGGGCAGTCCTCCTTAGAAATCTCATTTCCGTAGTTGTTAGGCGTTGAACGTCATTGTTTATTATTATTATTATTATTATTATTATTATTATTATTATTATTATTATTATTATTATTATTATTATTATTGGGTGGTTGAAGAAAGAATAATGCTGAAATTGGTCACGAAGAGAAAAAGAAACTGCCTACTGAAGTATGCAGTGGAAGAACTGGTGAACGGGAGAAAAGTTCGGGGCAGAAGAAGATATCAGATCAAGATTCTTGGATCGTATGCGGAGACTAAAAGGAAGGCGGAAAATAGGAAAGATTGGAGAATTCTGGGTTTGCAGTGAAAGACCTCCCCTTGGGTAGGACATTATGAATGGAGTTATTATTATTATTATTATTATTATTATTATTATTATTATTATTATTATTATTATTATTATTGAAGTTAAACTTCTTTAGGTTCAGCGTTCGTTGATTGTTCGTTAATTGTTGGCAGTGTAGGAACATTCAATAAAGGTTTCGACTTGTACCCTTCCTAAAGAAGTTTCAATCAATCCGTGTCTCGAACAGCCCATGAGGGGTCAAGACCGACTAGTCGGTTGCTGACCTCAAATCTACATGCCTCAGCAGAGGTGAACGATCATCAAACGAGAATGGAGGTACCGTGTGATCAACACGATCCTCCCAGCCTTAGTAGCTGGTTTTCGAAACCGGATTTCGCTACCTATCGTAGCTTCCCAAATTCATCATAATGCTGTACGGACATCGTTCCCATATACTGACCGAAATTTCCATAACGCGAATCAAAGGCCTGATGCTTTAGACCACGACGCTACGACAGTTTACAGAAAGAAAACACAATTTCATGGAAAGATTTATTGGAACAGATACAGCAGTTGTTGAGATGTTTTTCAACATATTCCCCACCGAAACTGAGACATTTGTCACACCGTGGGATCAAATTTTGTATCCCTGTGTCGTAGAAGACTGCCGCCTGGGATAGGAACCAATGTGTGACAGCCGTCTGCACCTCTCTGTTGATCCACGGTATGACAATTGTCTCAATTTCGGTGAGGAATATGTTGAAAATATCTCAACAAATGCTGTATCTGTTCAAATAAATCTTTTTCATTAAATTGTTTGTTCTTTGTGTAAACGGCCCCAGGAAAACTTACTTTCTGGACGCTTTCGTAATTGCGCTCGAGTGGCCAAAATTTGTATAAGCACTTGTTTTGACATTAACATGATGGGAAAAAAAAAACTTTTTTAACTGTCCCCATTAGAACGTTTGCTTGCAAGATGTTATAAGTCTACCGTGATAAGAGCGTTTGTATGAATCAATAGGAAGACTGGTTAGTAACAATAAGTAATATTACTTTTGAATTTCAAATGGATCAAATATAAACTAATATCATCATCATAAGCAGTAAAAAATCTAGTGAAGATACTTTCACGACTTTGAAGAGAGAAAAATCTGTCCTACTAGCTTATCTAGTATTTAATTCAAATATTGTTACTCCAGAACACGAAATAAAACCGCCGACTAGCGTCTAGTATTAGCTTCAAATTCATACTAATGTTAATTGATATTCTCTAAGGAAAACGAGGTACTTTTCACATTCCAGTTTTTGACTGTTAGAACCTTATTGTTCTGCGGACTAAATGACCTTTATCTAAGAAAAGCATCTCTCACTTAAAGCGAAAGACAAATACGAGCAAAGAAATGAAACAAAAGGAGAGCCAACTGACACTTGGGATATTTGATCTCGGAGCTCGTCATCCAAGCATTCCTGGCTACACACGAACAATGGAAGATCGCTTTCCGCAAGGTGCGAAGTTATAAGAAAAGAACATCGCGACAAGGAGAGAATCCCGTGGGACGCTCGAGTCTTTTGTTTGGTGACAGGCTTGTGACGTCACAACTGACAACTTGGCAAACTTGTCTGGTTTTGTGGTGACGTTGTCAATATCACTGCAATATTAACACAAATGAATGTCGACTCCATTTCTCCACTTTCAGTAATTCTAGAGAAAAGTAAATTTGTTAGATCGATTTGAGAAAACTTGTCAATTTGAAATACGTATGCAGTCTTTTTATTCATTCTGGAATTGGCCGAACGCTGTAACACTAGACTAGATAACGTGTAAACGTTCTAATTTCTCAGCATGATATGCCAGTCGGTATCAGCTACATTGCAGATGGCCAATTTTGTACTGGGTAAGTAGATTGTAGAGCATGGATGGGCATTGAGTGGTTCGCAAACCGGAAGTGTTTCGAAACTTCCCTCTAAAGCCGATAGATGGGGCTGTGATTTACAATGCCGGTCTCTTCGTATCAGTCGTTCTGTACCGTACAAATCAAAACAACGGTCCAGAACGAGTGATACAAAGAAAGCGACACTGTAAATACAGCCCCATCTCTCGGCGTTGGAGGGAAGTTTCGAAGCATTTTCAGTTCACGAACTACTAAATGCGCATCCAAAGCTGCATGCCACGCTGCTTACTGACTCCAGTCAGGCAGGCAGATCGCTATCAGTGATAGGTGGTGCTGTATCGTTCATTCGACACATCACAAATTGTTAATGTAAGATATTACTGAATATAAGTGGCAAAACATCATTTACTAATTAAGAAAGAAGATGATAAAACTCTCCGCCTTCTTTCAAGCATTTATCGCTTTGCATTAGTTTGAGAAGTGACAGATCACTCACTGCAAATTCCGTTGAGAAATGGAAGTGATATTTTCCCGGATGCTATTTTTAAGTTCTTACAGAATATGTACATTTTGTTTTTTAGAGTTCCCCAGAGATAAAAGTTAAAGAAAGGTTCAAAATCCCGCACCCTCTTCAACAGGCTTCTGCTACAGCACGTTCTCTGACGTTCAAAGATACCTGACCCCTATTAATCGATAATGATCCAAAGTTTGTTTGTGAAAGTGTGGCTTCTTTAATTATTACTTCTATGAATAGACGGCGAAGATAACAGTCGGTGTCGTCAGTAGTACATAAATATATTCCTATTATAAAATTCAACATTTCATCACCCTGTAATGATTGCAAAAACTAGGTTTAGCGAGAAACCCCTGATATTGTCAGTTATGACAATACTAATTTATAAATTTGTCTACATAATCATTTTCCCTAACAATTTTTAACCCTCTCAATAATAGTGTCACCTATTGAGAACTAGAGGAACTATTTCAAAGATTGTCGATTTGTTAAATCTTTGGTACTGTCTTATCCCCTGGTTAGAAAGTTCCCTTTCACAATCAGAAAATTGTAGGTCAGATATCTTTGGACGCCAGTTTACATCCTACTATTCTATGGGTGAATTCCTTACAGTATTTGATAGAATCTACCATTAGAAACGTATGTGACGTAGACCTACAGCATTACATGTAAAAATATATATCATAAAGTATATTGTTAGGAAGGTGTGGCTCTATTGAATCCTCAAATTAACCCTTTGTGGCCTTTATCTCTGAAATATACTGAAGACAAAATGTACAAAAATATTCACCGCATACTCTTTAACCTCTTCCCTTACTATATATTTTACCAGTTTTGTGAAAAAAGTGTCATTTTTTTATTTTCGTAAAGAGGTCATTTAATATTGCAGAATCACTATACATTACTAATTTTCTTACATACCTAAAAAATCACTATGAAATAGACAATGGGACTCAAACGAGTTAACTCGGGTTAATAAATTTTGACACATGTTAGCAACCCGAGTTAACTCGGGTTAATCAGGGAAGTGGTTAAGAACTGAAAATAGCATCCGGAAAATATTGTTTCCATTTCTCAACGAGAAGTACAGTAATGTGTCACTCCTTAAATAGGGGCCACAAATATTTGAAACAAGAAGACGTTCTTACGCTACATTTTCCTGCAGAGACATCTGTAACTTCAGTTTGAGTTAATTCTCAGGTACAGATGTTCACTAAGCTGGGAACTTGGAGATAAGAAAACACATCAACTTTACGTTTTGTCTCGAATCCACTCGTTCAACGACGGGATTCTTTTATGTACAATAAATCTGAGAAACTCTCCGGCTTTACTTACTTCCTGAAAGATATTCCGCTAATGATTTTGTTACAAACTTAAAGATCCATTACACTCAGCGGTTTTTGAAGCCGCTAACTTTGTATCTAATGACAAGCTATTTGTGACAGCGGCTAGCTTAAGATTCGGAATATTTAGCAAGAGGACTCTCTTGACTTTGGTTTTTCATGATATTCGTTAGCCTATCCAACGAACTTAGAAATGATTCCCTAATATTACAAACCATTTCATTTCGCAAAAATTAAATGTAGAAGTAACGTACCTATTTGCTTTCTTGTCCGGAACAGTAGAAGTGTGTGGTCAATACTGTACTCAGACCTGTTACGCAATTTACGTGTAATATGAAGTCGAATGTGTTGCATAATAGATTATGGAATTAGGCCTATAGGAGAGAGAGAAAAATGACTTTCTTTATTCTTGCAACCAATCTGGGGTATTTTCTGACCTCGGGCTTTTTAAAACATTTATAAAAGAGTAGAAATGTTTGCAATTAATTTAATTTTCTGGACATGCTCCTATTGCATCATGTAATTTATTTTGTATAAATAGATTTGTTATTTTAAAATATCTCTTCATGATTGGATTTTGCAATTCGGAATTGAAATCATAAGAGAGCCCAGCTAAGTTGTATCCATCTCTAGTTTAATTTACTTGTAATTGTTTTAGATTAATTAATTTGTTGTATAAGAATATGTTAGCTTCAAATTTTGTTACAGTATGTAACTATTAAGCCTACTGAAATAAATTGTTTGTAACGAACACTCCTTCTATGAACTTCTGTGAAAATAAAGGTAAAGTGATATCTATTACTAGGCATGAAGACCTACAGGAAGGCGGCAGGTTAAGGCTTCCATCTTTACAGACAGCTGGCATTAATAGCAATAGTAATATCAGTCATACGTACTTGCTGCGAATTACCACCTATGTAATACTACTGGTACTAATTTCTGTGAACCCTAGGGCCATAATTCGGTCGGTAGGATTAGATCGGTGGAGAATCCATTGGAAATCGAACCGCGACCTGTAACCACTAGGCTATTGTACGCCCCATAACTTTCTGTGCAGTACAACATTTTAATTGTAAGCAAAACCTTATATACAAGGCGATTTACGACTAATGATCTGCGCTCTAGGAATCAATTCTATCGGTCGTTTTGTACATTAAATGAAGGGTTCAGAACCATAGTGGGCCAAGCGCCATTTACTAAAACCGTAGAAAACAAGGGTTAAAATGAAGTTATTAACCATAATTCAGTGGAAACATACAGCAAGTAATATAAACTAAATGATATGTTAATCTTCATTAAACTATGATATTCACTTAACTTTAAACTTTGCTTTCTCCGTTTTTAATAAATGGCGCTTGGCCTACTATGGCTCTAAACTCTTGAAATATCATATGAATATGGGTGAGATTATCAACCGTTAAGGAGTTGCAGCTGATTGAATCCTACGAAAGTAGCAACAGTTTTCAGCATAACTAAGAATTATTCACTTAAAGTACACAGAAATGTTAATTTAAAATACTGTATTAATCATAAAATAAACATACTTGAGTTTGGAAGCAGATTTTCAAATATCCCTCCTTCCACTTCAATGCACGTGACCGCACGAATGTGAATGGCGCACGCGTAGCGTTCCATACCTCGCCTCGGCACGGTTGACTCTGAAAAGCGCAGCTGATAATTACCAGACCTGTCTTCCCCTTCTCTCCCATCCTTCACGTTAAAATGCAACCCTCCGTTTAGTTTACATTCCAGTATTTTGTTACGATGCAACTCCAAAGCCTGATTCACAGTATAGCGTTTTGATTTTTTACGATTAGAAGTTGCTTTTCGACGGGAATCATACTGTATTGGGGTTTCTCAGTTATTTCTTTCCTCTGAGCCTCTCCTGACACTTTTCATTGTCAGTCTCCGTTAGTGAGTTGTTTTAACTGTATCGAGAAATACGTATTTTCAGCCATAGTTAGATACTTGGTACAACAATGCATTTCCTTCATTGAAACGTAGGGCCTATATATTGAAGAAGTCATGCGAGATGCGATTACGCTTCGGACAACGTTCTTTCTTATACAGAATGGGACCTGCTTCTCTCCACATATTTAATAGCTTAACACACTACTTCAATTGGCATATACTGCATAGCCCCTGAAAAATTACACCGAAACTTCTCTAAACACAACTCATATGATTTCTTCCTCAGTAGATATTATCTTGTTGTACTGTTTATATTTGGTACATTTATAATATTTACTAGACTACTTAATAAAGTAAAAGCCATGATAATGAATTATCTATTTTTTATTTTAGAAACCTCAAGCTATTTCTTTTTACAATACATTCAGCTCCTTGCACAGCCTTAGACACAATAAATGACCGATCTTCTGTAGCGTGAATTTGTATAAGTCCACTTTGGGCAGCGCCTGGTTCACACGACTAGGAAAAAATATATATATATATTGCTCTAATTTACCCCTTTAATATATATTGAATAAGCAGTCGCGGACAGCCGATGAGGGGTGGTCCTCCAGCTTGGGGGTTGGGCGAAGGGCTAACAACCCATCACCGTAAAAAAACAGCTTGTTACGAATCCTTCAAATAAGTCCAGAAATGCATATAGAGTGTTAGTTTGGAGGCCGGAGGGAAAAAGACCTTTAGGGAGGCCGAGACGTAGATGGGAAGATAATATTAAAATGGATTTGAGAGAGGTGGGATATGATGATAGAGAATTGATTAATCTTGCTCAGGATAGGGACCAATGGCGGGCTTATGTGAGGGCGGCAATGAACCTCCGGGTTCCTTAAAAGCCACTATATATATATATATATATATATATATATATATATATATATATATATATATTTTTTTTTGTTGTAGATTATTTATAATATTTAATAATATATAAACAGACAGAAAAATCAACAAACAAAACAAAGCAAAAACAGAACTGAGTTGTACAAAATAAATATTTCACGTGTAAACCTAAGCTCTTACGGAATCAACCGAAGTTTTCCGAAGGGTACTAGGCGTAGGACAGCCGATCATTTTTTGTCTAATATTATACACATTTGTCCAAGCGCTCTACAAGACTTCTATTCTATTTCATACAGAAAATAATCATTATCCTGATGTAGCCAATCTTGCACTTTTGTTTCCGCTTGATCATTATAATGAAAGTTGAATTTTCTGAGGACGATTTTTATGTGATAGCTTTATGGTGTGAGATCTGGGATATGAGGGGATGTGACAATGTGTTCTAACGTAGTTTCCAATCAATTCGATATTGGTACTATCACATAAAGACGAGCGTCAGCATGAAACAATAAGGACGGCTTTGGAGCAACGCTGGCTTTACTTTGTTTCTCAGTAATTCGGTGTAATAGGTCTATCCGTTATTCACAGTACACGATCTACCAGAAAGTCACAGCAAATTATCGTTTTAATATCCTGAAACAGAGAGTCATCATTACTTTGCTTACAGATGAATGACATTCGAATTTTTTAATAGGTGAGGGTGGATGTCTCCACTCCATACCCTGCCTGTGGGAGCTCAAAATGTTTTATCCACGTTTTACAACTCGCCACAATCATTGCCAGAAATATATTTGAGCCGATTAATGGTTCTTCAGACCACTACATATTCTGATTCTAATTTGTTTGTTTTCATTTTTAAGCCTCTTGAAGAACCATTTTGAACAAGTTTTAAGTTTTATTATAGTTAAGACTTGAATGAATTCGAGTGAAAATTGTTCCGAGGCCGCATATCGATCGCGGGACCTTTGACTTAGCGCACCAATTCTCTACCGATTGAGCAACCCAGGAACTTCACCCGACACTGTCTCAATTTTTTCCTTTTTATCCACATAACTCGAGTGGGCTGACAAGATGCCAAAAAACCACATCGATTGCACACAAACTCTGTGTGACTTGAAATTGTGGTTTTCTGTTAATGTACCTACAGTAACGTATATATAATGCAAATCTAGCAAACCCGGGATCGATATCCGGCCCTGGAACAATTTTCTTTTGAATTTATTCAAATCTGCTTCACAGGGAGCTTTATCTTAAAGCTAGATTTGCAGGATAGTTAAGGCTATTAAGGACAATTTAATGTACAGCTGTTTTCACACTTATTGTCTTATTTTCCTATCTTCCATAATAATTTTATCGATATTCTATTCTATCGTTAGAGTTGAAAACTTCGATAGGTCTTGCTGGACGTTCTTCATCCATAACGCTGGTTCTGCCATTTTTAAACATATCAACTTACTTACAGACTATTATACGATTCGTACAATTGACCTAGTCTACACACATTTCTTGAATATATTTCAGCAGGTTTTATACTTTTTGCTACAGAAAGCAGTATAAATAATCTTTGTTCAAATAATTTCAAGGGAAAAATTGTTCCGGGCCCAGATATCGATCCCGGGACCTGGCCGAACGCACCAGAGCTGTACCGACTAAGCTACCCAGGAACTCCACCCGACACCGTCTCAACTTTTCCTCTTATATCCACACTCCTGGAGTGGGCTGACGAGACGCTAGAAACCAGCATCGAGTGCACACAAACTCTGTGTGACTTGAAATTGTGGTTTTCTGTTAATGTACCTACAGTAACGTAGGCCTATATATTATGCAAATCTAACTATCAGGTAAAGCTCCCTGTGAAGAAGACTTGAATAATATCAAGGGAAAAATCATTCCGGGGCCGGATTACGATCCCGGGACCTCTGGCTGAACGCACCAACGCTCTGCCGACTGAGCTACCCAGACGCGCTGATGCGTTCAGCCAGAGGTCCCGGGATCGATACCCGGCCCAGGAACAATTTTTCCCTTGAAATTATTCAAGTCTGCTTCACAGAGGGCTTTACCTGAAAGCTAGATTTGCTTTGTTAAAATAGTTTGCATGTTTAAAGTGACACATTATTTTCACAATAACTTTAGGACTTTTACATGCACTGCTAGATATTGTGCATTAATGGTCAAATTTGCCAGTGTATATTCACAATATATATGATACATAATATTATGGATTAAACACACACACACATACACTAGGTCTACATAAACACTTCATACAGGAGTTGTTGCTCATGTTATAACTTATCAGTATTGTGCGGTATCATCGCTTAACAGAACACAGGACAAATTGAGAGTCCCTGCGGGAGGAGAGATATACTGTATCTCTACTTCCTTGTCCGAATTTTATTGCTTAGCTAGCAACAACGTCTATCATTTAAATATTGCCAATATGTAACATGATAAAAGTATACATTTTACTCACTAGGTGGTTCTATTGTTTTGTATTGGAGATAATTCCTTTAGTTGGATAATAATGAGTGAAAACAATTGTTAGTCGGTGTATTGATTTGGTTATCGGAAAAGAAAGAGAAAATGAAGAAAGTAAAGAATGTAACGAAGTAAACAAGAAAATAAAAAAGAATAGAAAATATGAAACAGAAAAATAAAGGAAGAGAAGTATGAAAGAAAAATAAATATTAAGAAACAAAGAAAACGAGAAATAGAAAAGGAAATGAACAAGAATGAACTAAAAAGAGAAATAAATAGACGAGATAATGGAAGACCAAGACGAAATGAAGATAAAAAGAATAGAATATATAGAATAAAACAAGGACAAAGAAAGAAGAATGGAAGAAAGGCAGGAACGAAGCAAGACTGTGTGGAAGAAAGAACACAAGCGCCTAGACAATTGAGACACACAAATAAATAATGAGATTCCAAGTAGAAACTTTTTAAGTGTGACAAAATACGAGTCTTCAGATGGCTATATTAGTTAGAATAATGTATAGTATGGCTTCGGACAAAAAGGCGCAGCTTCGGTCTCGCGCGAAAGTGGCATTTTCACTTTGACGTAATTGCAGTACCAGAATGGCTTTAAGGTTCACTCAGCCTCCTATAAAATTAATGTTAGATGTAAATGAAGGGAGTGGAGTGTGAAGTTGGCACTAATCTCTCTCTAATTTCGAGATTACGGAAGAAGCCTTACCTTCTCCATCCGCTTTCTCGTTGTAGGATATGAGACACCTTTACAATTTAAACTCTGTATTTGATCATAATCTTATAATTGGTAATCCATTATTTAATCTTGCTTTTAAAACATGTTGAATATTCAGGCACCTTGAAAATAATGATGGCGAAATGAGAACAGTAAGAATAATTTAAATTATTCTTTGATATTTGCACCGCAGGACTATCCGACTTTCCTACCTCATAACATACCCAAGATCGCATCTCATTACACATGACTGTAAGAAGTCGTCAGCATACTGAGCTGCGGATAAGCCGAAGTAATATTTCTTAATTACTATCAATATGAGGGATTTATTACCTCTTGCGAATATCTATTCTAAATTCATTTGAATGTCCTTTGATTTGGTATTAAATGAACACGCAGACGAACTCGAGAGTGAGCAAGACATCTAAGATAATATGCTATAGATTAGTGCTGTCGATCGATCAAAATATTTAATCGATTAACGATTTGAATTTAATCGATTAATCGAGTTTTGATCGATTTGAAAAAAGCTTTTAATATACTGTAATACATAATTATTGTTAAATTTAATTTGTGTTTGGTGATGAGCATAAGTATAAATGGAGTATATATGTATATACCGTATCGTTATATAACAAAACAATACTATTTTAGTTATTTACTAACATATTTATTGTGTAGGCTTATAATTTATTGTGTCAATTTTCCTGGGATTTTTAGACAAACACAAATAATTCTTATTTTCTCTTGTGTCATGATTATGTGCCTGTAGTATAAACTTATTACGATTTTTATGATAAAATTTTAACAGAGTATATTTACAAAATCTGTTCAATATTAAATACATTAAATTCAGAATAAATTAATTTAGTTGGATAATCAAAACATTACTTCAAACAATATTAGCACCTATATTAGCATTTCTATATGTTTCTTGCCAAGAAAAATCACTGAAAATAACTACCGTATCATCAGCATATAAATATATAGATTCATTAATTTTTTTCTAAATTTATATTTAGTAAATCATTAACATATATTAGAAATAAAATAGGTCCCAAAATTGTTTCTTGCGGTACTCCTATGTCAATATATTTATATTCACTAAATTGATCTTCAATTTTGGTCATTTGTCTTCTGTTACTAAAATATGATTGGAATAATTTTAAAACTATACCTCTAACTCTAATAGTATGTAGTTTGTCGAAAAGTAAATTATGATTGATAGTGACAAAAGCTTTCCGTAGGTCCAAGAAAATACCCAAACATTTATTTCCGATATCTAATTCATTGATAATTTTTCCAGTAACATTAATAAAAGCATTATCAGTGGAAATATTATTGCGGAAACCAAACTGATTTTTAGGGAAGATTTTATGTTTTTCTAAATAATTTATTAATCTATTCTTTAAACATTTTTCAAGCAATTTGGAAAATGTTGGAAGTAAAGATACAGGTCTATAATTATAGAGATATAAAGAGATGGATATATAGGTATAGAGATATAGAGAGATGGATATATAGGTATAGAGATATAAAGAGATGGATATATAGGTATAGAGATGTGGATGGATGCATAAGTTTATTGCAGGAAACATTTGAAATGTAGCAATAGGCCTATCAATAAAAAATACACACTAACCAAGCAATATGTAAATACCGTACTTAAAACATAATACAGTATGATACAAGTTTGAACAAAAGACACAGTAAAATACCAGTATAACGAAATCCTAAAGACCTCTGAAATTACTTCGCAGTAGTGAAATTTTATTTCGAAATAAGTTATTTTTCTAAACAAACAAGCATGCTTGTTCTACTTACGCCGTAAATTCCGCATATTTTGCATGTAAGTCTGGACAAATTTTTAAATAAAGAAAAAGCTAAATTTGCTTGTATTTCAAAATAAAAAAAACTTGAAGAAAGGCAAAGGAAATGTACAAAATTGAAGTTTTATGTAGCACTTTGTGGGACACGACTTACCATGTTGTGAGATTAGTGAGCTGTGATTAGTAGAAGGAAATAAAATGGGAAGAACGCGAAAACAACTGAATGAAAAAATTAACACAAAATTCGGGAACATCTGCATCATAGTACACATAGGCTACTACATTAGCCACTATGCAATTGCAACATTATTAGACTATAATATAAAATACATCCTTACTTGCTAACGAATTTTACTCTATATTTAAAATATGTTTTTGTTTAAAAAGGAATCTTTTTTTTCGGCAAGGGAGAGAAATTTTTATTTCGTTGTGCTAATTTTTATGTGAAAACGAGATTTGTTAAATTGATATATTTTAACATTAAATTACATGGGAAAGAAGCAAGGGACAGAAAGTAATTTCGTAATACTAATTATTTCGTTAGATGGGTTCTACCAGAAGTTTAAGGACACCTCTCCGAAAGAGATGTTTCACTCCGGCATAGGCCTACTTATGTGAAATCCCCCTGATGTTTAAAAGGGACCAAATGCCTCTGAAAAGTGAAGTTTTTTACTGGGAAACCAATCTCTATTCTTCAAACGGTGGATTATATAACAAAAAAAAATTACTGAATATTTAAATACTTATATAGTCACAATCATGCCATGGTATGAAAGAAAAACTTTACAACCTCGAGCGGAATTCGAACCTGCGACTTCCTGTACTCCGGTCAGGCGCTCTACCAACTGAGCTATCGAGTTCGTTTCACGCCAAAGGCTTGAAATTATACTCTCATACTGGCGACTCTGTTATAGAGTACTGTCCATAGCGTCTGATCTAGTCAGCACTGCTTATGGGTGGAAAGAAACATTGTAAATGTAAACTTCATCTTACGATGAGTCGCAGGTTCGAATCCCGCTCGAGGTTGTGAAGTTTTCCTTTCATACCATGGCATGATTGTGACTATATAAGTATTTAAATATTCATTAATATGTCACATCAACGGACGTATATACGTCATCCAACATCGTAAGATGAAGTTTACATGAAAAATTACGTTTTTTGTAGGAAAAATTAATTACTCCAGAATGGATATATTTAGATCAACGAATTTCGGAATAGAGTTAGATATTACCTGAAGTCATTCTTCCACATGCCAATAATCTGCCACTTCACGTCCACACTCCTGAATTTTGACCTATTTTTACTTTTTTTTTTTTTTTTTCAAGGAAGAAATCTAACCTTTCCACACTTGTAGCAAACTCCATAACTGTTTACTAAAATTGAGGGAATAAGCTGATTGACCAGTATTAACAACTCCCAATCTAAGTATATTCATTCTGGAGTAATTAATTTTTCTCCTACAAAAAATGTAATTTTTTAATAAGTTTTCATAGCAGAAAAAATGTTACAATATAATCCGCAGTTTGAAAGGTAGAGAGATTGGATTTGCAGTAAAAAGCTTCATATTGTCACAGACATTTGGTCCCTGTATAAACGTCAGTGAGTTTCACATAAGTATAAGGACAGGAGTGAAACATCACTTTTAAAGGGACGTCCTTAAAACTTTTGGTAGAGACTACACTAGCGTTAGTTACAACGAAATTTTATTGTATAAGCAACGGAATAATATAAATTGCAAATTAAACTATAAAATTGTTTAGCATTGTAATCAAAGTAGGCCGACAATGCTGATTAATTATCGAATGAATATGTTTACTCGTATAGCCAAAGTCCTGAGAAGAAATGAAATACTATTGAAAAGTTTAATAGATTTATATTCAAAACTACTTATTTTAAGTAATTCTGTATTTGTTTTCGTTATGATATATGTTTAATTTGAATAATTTAGAGGGAAAAATTGTTCCGGGGCCGGGTATCGAATCTGGGACCTTTGGTTAAACGTACCAACGCTCTACCAACTGAGCTATCCGGGAACTCTACCAGACACCGATCCAATTTTTCCTTTCATATCCACAGACCTCAAAGTGGGCTACCAACCGTCAAGCAACCAACATTGAGTGCACACTAACTCTGTGCGACTTAAATTGTGGTTTTCTGTTACCGAACAGTGACGTGTATTATGCAAATCAAGCTTTCAGGTATAACTCCCTGTAAAGTTGATTTGAATAATTTAGAGGGAAAAATTGTTCCGGGGCCGGGTATCGAACTCGGGACCTTTGGTTAAACGTACCAACGCTCTACCAACTGAGCTACTCAATGTTGGTTCCTTGACGGTTGTCATCCCACTTTGAAGTCTGTGGATATGGAAGGAAAAATTGGTTCGGTATCTGGTAAAGTTCCCGGGTAGCTCAGTTGATACGCCTAACCAAAGGTTCCGGGTGCGATACCCGCCCCGGAATAATTTTTCCCTCTAAATTATTCAAACCAACTTTACAGGGAGTTATACTTTAAAGCTTGATTGTATGTTTAATTTATTAAGAGTTGTATAATTATGTGCTGATGAACAAACTCTTCAGTTAATTATATTTTCTTATTGTAGGCAACTTAAACAAAGACGACAAAGTGAAAATCCCTAATTTAATAAGGAGAGGTCGAACGCGGGACATAGCCGATGGTCTGCAGAAAACCGCGCAGTTGAAAGATTGTCGTTAAATTAGACTACTGATCAAAACACGAGCGTTTCTTTATGCTGCGTTAGAACTCTGTCCTTCTGTGTGAATCACAACTCCGTTAGTGACTGATGTTCAATAAGACCAATTGAACATTATCCAAAACGCACTAATAATACAGTTCAAAGCTCTGAACCGCAGCAGAATCCCGCTCTACAACACCAGAAATCATGAAGAGCGGTTAATACTGCAGTGAGGCTGCACTCCAGCGTGTGGCGTGCTCTGGTTTCGGTGTAGGACGCTGGGAACGCAAGCCGGCGTGTATGATTGGTGATTTCCCGACAAGTGTCGCAGCCTTGCGCCTCCAATATCGAGAAGTAAACACATGTTCCCCTCCACTCGGTGTGTCCCGCTGTGATGAGGTGGCGCGACCTCATGCAAAACCGTCACAAAGGACAATTCTTATTCATAAGCTACCTTATGTCTTACTCCAGTCTAGAAGGATTGTACGGCCTTTGCCTGAGTTGTTACATAGTGGAGATCTTTTAGATAAAAATGTGTTCTTTTTGCTTCTAAGAATTTTCGCTAGAGTCGTGTGTGTTTAGCAGTTATTAGAGTCTAAATATATGCCGTCTCCTGTGTAAAGTTTCCTTCAGCAAGAAGCAAATTTAATTTTATTCTCTCATTATACGACATATGAAGAATAAAATTGTGATACAGCAAAAGAAAATTGAATTTTTATTTTTCTCGGAAATGCACGTTCTTTGCGAATATTGTACCAAGAAAGGGTTTTCTTTTACATGCTGTTAATTTGTTCACAGCAATTTCTCCTACACTGTTATAAACGAGGTTTGCTACTAAAACGACTAAAAATAGCTCTAGAGATTTCCTTCTCCTTTTCTTTACCTAAGAAAACGTGACAAATGAAATATGAAATTTGGTTTACTTACATAGTATCATATTTTATTCGCTGTTACGATTTACTTCATTCGTAAAGAGAGAATGAAAAATAATATTTATTTAGAAAATTTTGGTAGGTTTTATAACGACGTTCTATCAACTACTACGTTATTTAGAATTAGTCTGCCCGGACGGAAGAGAAGGCCAACTGAGTTTAGCTCTGCCAGATTAAATAAATAAATATATTATTATTATTATTATTATTATTATTATTATTATTATTATTACTTACTTACTTACTTACTTACAAATGGCTTTTAAGGAACCCGAAGGTTCATTGCCGCCCTCACATAAGCCCGCCAGCGGTCCCTATCCTGTGCAAGATTAATCCAGTCTCTATCATCATACCCCACCTCCCTCAAATCCATTTTAATATTATCCTCCCATCTACGTCTCGGCCTCCCTAAAGGTCTTTTTCCCTCCGGTCTCCCAACTAACACTCTATATGCATTTCTGGATTCGCCCATACGTGCTACATGCCCTGCCCATCTCAAACGTCTGGATTTAATGTTCCTAATTATGTCAGGTGAAGAATACAATGCGTGCAGTTCTGTGTTGTGTAACTTTCTCCATTCTCCTGTAACTTCATCCCGCTTAGCCCCAAATATTTTCCTAAGCACCTTATTCTCAAACACCCTTAACCTATGTTCCTCTCTCAGAGTGAGAGTCCAAGTTTCACAACCACACAGAACAACCGGTAATATAACTGTTTTATAAATTCTAACTTTCACATTTTTGGACAGCAGACTGGATGATAAGAGCTTCTCAACCGAATAATAACTGAATAACTGAATAATAACACGCATTTCCCATATTCATTCTGCGTTTCATTTCCTCCCGAGTGTCATTTATATTTGTTACTGTTGCTCCAAGATATTTGAATTTTTCCACCTCTTCGAAGGATAAATCTCCAATTTTTATATTTCCATTTCGTACAATATTCTGGTCACGAGACATAATCATATACTTTGTCTTTTCGGGATTTACTTCCAAACCCGTTTTAAGATACAAATTAGAATATTTCAAATGTTATTTTAAGTGATCGTTTCATTTAATTTAGTATATTCCCTGTTGTCATTATTATTATTATTATTATTATTATTATTATTATTATTATTATTATTATTATTAGTATTAATTATTAGTATTATCATTAATTGTATTTTTAATTAATAAGTTTATTATTGTCATTATTGAGTGTAATTAGTTACCACTGCCACCGGGTATATACCCATTGCAGTGTGAATAAATACATACATACATACATACATACATACATATATACATACATACATACATACAAACCGATCGCTTTACTTGCTTCAAGTAAAATTTCCGTGTTTTCCCTAATCGTTTGTGTATTTTCTCCTAACATATTCACGTCATCCGCATAGACAAGAAGCTGATGTAACCCGTTCAATTCCAAACCCTGCCTGTTATCCTGAACTTTCCTAATGGCATATTCTAAAGCGAAGTTAAAAAGTAAAGGTGATAGTGCATTAACCCTGCTTTAGCCCGCAGTGAATTGGAAAAGCATCAGATAGAAACTGACCTATAATAATAATAATAATAATAATAATAATTATTATTATTATTATTATTATTATTATTATTATTATTATTATTATTATTATTTAGCTTCAATAGAATTGGTGATAAATAAATACATGGTGTTATGCCAAATGGCAGGACTTTCACTGCAAAACCAACATTTTCCAATCTTCCCTATTTTCTGCCTACCTTTTTCTCTCCGCATATGATCCATATATCTTAATATCGTCTATGAACAGATATCTTCTTCTGCCTCGAACTCTTCCCCCGTTCGCCATTCCTTCCAGTGCACTTTTTCTCAGCCAGTGACACAACCAATTCCGTTTTCTTTTCCTGATTAGTTTTAGCATCATTCTTTCTTCACCCACTCTTCCCAACACAGCTTCAGTTCTTATTCTGTCTGTTCATTTCACACTCTCCATTCTTCTCTATATCCACATTTCAAATGCTTCTAGTCGCTTTTCTTCACTTCATCATAATTCAATGTTTCTGCCCCATACAACGTCACACTCCACACAAGTGAAATGGTATTTGGCGGGATGAGGCTGACGATTCAACATGTGTTTATTAGGCATTCGCCTCGGAAAAAACCTGCCCAGGTAATCAGAAGGCTGCCAGTTCCATCCATGCTACATGTTCGAAAGAACAAATTGTTGAGTTCCGTCACAGATCTGTCGAAAGTATGGTGGTATTCCATCCTCTTTGCCTGACCTGCCTACACAGCTGACAAGTCATTCCACACACCCCGCTGACGTACACCTTCTGGGCGTGATCCTCTTCTCAGTTAAGTCGTCAGTCGTGCATAGGTTTTGGGGTATGGAGTCGATGTATAGCGAAAAGAGGAGACCTGTGTGTGTACTTGATGACTCCGAAATTGGACACTATCTAAACTTCACTTTTTGATTGCTGTTTCTCGATCCTAAAGATATTGAATACTTCTTTACAGAAGATAATGTCAATACAATCACAAAACGACATAGTTCTCCAGTCCACGGACCACATTTTCTAAAAATTATTATCTTCTGATGGCATCATTTCGTCCAGCAGTTAGAGCTGAATTTCAGCAAGTAGTGTACTGTGAGGATCACGAACTGTTATGAATCATTCCATGCTAAAACTTAACACTCTATTTTATTCCGCCCACCCAAATATGTACATGTTTATGTACATTCTAAAAATATCCAGGTTGAATCAAACAAAAAAACCACACAGTAGGTTATTTAATAATGAGAAAAGAGTCAAGAAACAGTTTTAAAATGTTTGAGTTGCAACAAGGGGAACTCAGCAAGTCTCAATTTATTAAAAGCACTGTTATACAAATGATTACCAATTAAAAGTAAAACCTGACGAAGTTTTAGCGTCCTTTATAGCTTAATTTAAATTATCACAAAAAAGCAAAACAAAATTTTAACCATACCTTTAACGAATAATAAAGTCTCGTTTTCAGAGTTCCATTTTTATTCAATAATTTTGAATATTGCTTTAAATACACATTTCATGTCCGTAAGGATACAGTTTAAAAAGTAATGTAGCCCTGCATAGTAAATCACAGGTAGACCTACGTTCGCAAAATATGAAGGAAAATGTTTGCATCGGGACGGAGTTCCACTACTACTCTTGACATCTCAGGAACTCAAATATTCCACAAAAAATACCTGGCCGGATTTCGACCTGAAATGATCGAGGAACGAAAATATTATAGCCCCAAGTAATCAGCCTTAGAGGGAATGGAATTCATGCCTGAGCGCATAATAGTAATATGCGTTACAAGAGCGGTATGTTGACGTTTTCATGTTCGAGGAAAAGATTGAAAAAGCGAAACGTAGTTGAGCTTTTTTAATTTCCGAGAACATGAAAACAAACATACCGCTCGTGTATCGTACATTATTTTGTGCGAAGATCGTTTATTACATACCTGAAAGACGAATTTCTAATTAGTTGCAATGAAATCTCCATCTTGGTTTCTGTTTAATGACGACAACTTCGGAAAACCAAAATATCTTTCTTCAACATTGTTGCTATAAAATGTTTTCTGTGTTTACTAGACTCCAGCAGGCCGTGATATACGTCTGTCTTTTTTTTTCCCCCAGTCTATAAATGCGAACTTAAAACAAACGGTAAGGTTATGTAATGATTTATTTTTCATTTTAATATTTTAACAATATTATTTATATAACATATTGCAGTAATAACATCGGCATCTGGAATCTTGTTGATTTTTTCACGGCTTCCTTAATGTTACTTGTATCAGGAATGCAATAAGTTTCGTGGAGTAGTAGACTTTACTTAATTTTTGCAAATATTTAAAAACAATAATTAACATTGCAATTTAGGTGAAATTGCAGTGGTAAGTTTTCAATTTATAATTATTACTATGTTAAACGTCTCTAAAAATAATATGTTAAAAGCCTAAAGCAGTAAAATGAATGTCGCGCTTAAGCGGTAAGAAGAGGGAAATAATTGTTATGTGTGTTACGTTGGAAATACTGAATGTGGTATTTCACACTTACCGCGTATTGGTTCTGTGCGGAAAACAAGCAAATACGCACGATCTCGCACAAAAATATTTATTTTAAATACGACCAGAGCTGTGTAGTACTAACTACTGTAAGTAATGAAACATAAATGAGAGAAACAAGAGGATAATGGGGAATGTTCATTTATACGGAATATTATATTATATGTCTTTCTCGTGTTAAATTTTACAGTACCTGGTTAACATGTTTCAGCCTGTTAACCAGGTACGGTAAAATGTAACACGAGAAAGACAATATAATACAATATTCCGTGTGATATAGTGTTAAAAGTTGTGTAATCAAGATGTATATTAATTTGTATTAAAACAATGAAGTTTAAAAACTAAATACATAAATTCAATAATGGCAGTGACATTCCGTAAAAGCAAATTCCTTGGATATAGTTGATCTTGAGAGAATTGATGGAAGAGTTCATTCTTTTGTCAGTATATCTTACTGGAAATGAAATGCCGCTACAGCACTGACACCTGCATTCTTGTCTCAATACATCGAATATCGCCCTACGAAAAGGCCCAAGTTCTTTTCCACACATATCCAATGTCACCGAAAGCAATATACGCGTATCGATACTATGAACAGAAGGACGATGATAAAATTCAATATACATGGAGTTAAATAACGTGTGGAAAACCTCTGGAAAATGGATAGAGGACCTAAAAACAAGCAAAGCTATTGATATAAATGCATATTTAATTTCCTTTTTTTTAATTTAAAGGTATTTTTATTTGATTTAGTTCTTACTTTAGTGGGTCAGGAAGCCTTGTGGAAAAAAAACAAAAAAAACAAAAAAAAAAACAAAACAAAACAGAGAAGCTAGTCGTTATTTCCGCATGGCTATTTAAAAGTCATAGTCTCATTTTCTTTTGCTGCTACAACGATTCTAAGTGAACGATTCCTTAATAGCTGAATAGGTTATGGGGGAACATCATCTTGGCCCGTTCATTTCCCTCACGTCAGTTCAGTGGATTTTTATTTATGGGGGACATTTAAAATCACTTCTTGTGAACTGCCGCATTTATCTTTGCAAACATGGAAAGGATCCACTGTGCGACGGTTACCTGGTGGCACGAGTTGGTCGCGCCAATTGCGGTGGTTGCCCTCCTCTGTCTCGTCGCCGGCAGAGGAGAAGTTGACTAGCTCAGTTGGACGTCGGTGGAAGATCTTGCCCCCCCCCCCGGTAGAGGCGATCTCTTCTCAGGGACCTTGTGGTTTTGTGGGTGTAGGATATAATGTGATGTTTGTCATTCACACGAAAAGAAACCAAGGAGTAAAGTTCCACTAAGTATATTTATTCGGCTCACTTCCCTTGCTTGAGTCCAAGAGACGGAATACTGGCTGTTGTCTTCCGTGTGATTTCGGCGTCTCGTCTAACGCCAGTTTAAAATCGCTGCTGCCACTTTTTGAGTAAATCACAAAGCTAAAAGGTGCGAAATCTACACTTTATCACTTCGATCGGCTGAAAAACTGAGAATGATAAGATATACACGATCGGAACAAGTGCCGGTAATATTATAAGTACTCACGCGATCGGCTCACAGGCCGTAGACTGTATAAGTGAGTAAACACGCCACTGGCCGGCAGTCTTCTGACCAAACACACGATCGGCTTACTGGCCGGTAATATTCTGAGGACGCGTCTCGGTACGCCGTCCTTTTAAATACTCACTAAGGTGACGCGCTCACCAGACGCTACTATTGTTTGCAAGCTTCAAACAACGCTACAAGCGCGTTCCTAGACGGGAAAAACCCCCTTATGCTATGCTAAAGTTCAGTAACCTACCTCGCGTCTACTGGTTTTAAATGCGTTAGGCGCCTGTCAGACTGAGTGAATAAAGAGCCTATTACGCGCTTCGCTGATCCCCGTCGCGTAGGTTAAACATCTCAAAGAAATATAGAAATATCTAAAATGAAGCTATACTATAACTTATATAGGAGAAAAAATATCTTACTATCGCTGGACCACCCGACTACAGCTTCAACTGGTAGAAATGATGAACAGGAGAAAAGTTCGGGGCAGAAGAAATCAGATGATAGACAACATTAAGATCCATGGATCGTATGAGGAGACTAAGAAGAAGGCGGAAAATGGGAAAAATTGGAGACTGCTGGGTTTGCAGTGAAAGATCTAGCCTTGGGCAGAAAACTATGAATGAATGAATATTAATAACATTGAAATTCTTCGCCAACAGCGTGTTGAAGAAGGATGTCAGTAGATAAAACAGACAGCTGGAATACGTGAAGGAGTAAGACATCCACATTTAGAAACTTGTATTAGAACTCATTGTGGTCATTTTGAGCACTATCTGTAGAATTATGCCTGGACTTTGTAAATGAAATAAAGTTGTAATAAGTAAACATGAATAGTTTTTTAGATGTACAAATAAAAATAAGGATATGACAACATCGCATCATATGTTCACATAAAAGTAGCGGTTGAATCGCAAAATTATGTATGTAACTGCACGAAGGCTTGAGTAACTTAAGCGTGAAAGAGGGACATTGGTGGTTGTGCATTTTCTCATTTCGCTCTAGCCTTGCTTCCAGCTTGCCACGTCTTCTTTTCACACACTTTGTTACCGATTTTCAATGAAATTGCGGCCAAACAGTCAATATTGCGCAAAAAAACAATAAAGAATGCATTTATTCGTAATTTGCTCTACAAAATCCCACAACACCTCCTCCATAACGTCTCCCGCTTTTCTGTAATAGGCCTACGCATTTGAATGTTCAACTAAAATGTTACTTTTCTCAAAACCATTTCACAGAAGATCACAGTGATATTAAACTTTTTTTATTTAACATAGTGCCCTCATTCAACCCTCAAAAGACGCTAGTTAACCTTCTTTTAACCTGTAAGAAGGAATAGTTAGAAGAACACGTGACTCTTTTCTCTCGAAAGTGGTGCACTGATGTCATGCTACACTGCGACCAAAAAGTGTTAATACACTTTCTGACCTTCCTGAAAGTGATGGTAGAATGGTGAACTTTTACAGGTGGACTCGGTGCTCTTTTGATGTTCCAGATACTACAGGGTAGGCAGTCTCTGGCATTCACCAGAATGAAAGACCAACTCCGGATGAGGAATTGAATTCGATTACAGTTCCTAAAATCAAGGGAAAGGACAGAATCTCACTCCCACTGCAACAGGATTCTGCAACAGCACATAAAGAGATGATACTATAGACAAGCTTCGTTCTGTATTCGAGGATAGAATTATCAATAGGAATGTGTGATCCTCTTAATTCCCCTATCTAATACCTTGTGATTTTTATATATGGGGAAGTCTAAAAAATAAAATGAAAAAGTATTGCAGGAAGTAAAAAATAACATTCGATAAAACGTCCTTTCAATATCACAACGCGAACTGCAGCGAGTAATATGTGACAAATATTAGGAACAAGAAGACGTACAGTGTCAGTATTTCTTTTCTTAAATTGGGTAAGTAAATATTTAACTGCTTACGTTAGTAATATTTTACATTAATAGTTAGTGTGTCGAATAAATTATCGATACTGCTAGGCGTACTACCAATAGGCTGCTCCCTGCGCATGCGAACAACTCGACCGAGAACCGAGTTGCCGCGTTGCGATTTCTCTACAATCTGATCACTAGGGTTCCGAAAAACATGTTATCTTGTTTTATACATACTTCTTGATTGGAAGTCAAATATACTATACTATATTAGATAAATTATGTTATCTTCCCCATCAATAAGTGGAAATATATATAAAAATAATCATAAAACATCTACAAAATGTCAATATCAGGCATGCTGATTGCTATCGTGCATTTTCGACTTCGAATCGTGTATATCAACAGTGGCAGAGAAATAGGTGATGCTGAAGTAATATTTCCATAGGAATTATATGGATGATTAACTGCACGTTTAAATAAACGGTAAGAGAAATTACACAAAATCTCCTTCACTGCGTTTGTTACAAACATAAATCTTGAGAAAAATGAGCACATGTAATTTAGTATAAAAACTCTACCATTGTTGTAATGTTTAATGCTATGCGTCGTTGCTGTAAATAACATGCCTCATATTTATATTTTCCAACAGAAATTACTGCCGGTTATCCACTAATATGGCCGTGTATGATGAAAAGCTGGATTTCACATCTGCTGAAACGACAGGTACATTCATGAAATATTTCATATAAGGGTATGGAATTGACTTTCGGGTATTTTGCACAAAAATTTAGCGAATTGCTTGTTGCTCAGTTTGTTTAGAGAGATAATGACATATAAAAGTCTGACACATCTCTCTGTAAAATTCGTGGTTTGAGTGGTGTTTGTTCTGTGTGACTCCATCCTGTTGCACTATTTTAAGAGCTCGCTTCTATTTGCTTGAATTGACGTGTTGTGTAACGCTGAATGACTTGTTACATGGAACTGAAGTATTGCAAAGTTTAAAAAAAGCGTTTTCGTTACTACAGGACGTAATATATTGACCATATATATGAACCTTAAGTTTACTAATTTTCTGGAAGAACGTTCGGTTTCTTAAGACAGCTTTAAAAAGACGCTTTCGTAACAAAGACATTGAATCAAAAAACACGTTTTCGTAACGATGAGACTGAACCACAAAATATGCTTTTGTAACCAAGAGACTGAGTCACAAACACTCTTTCGTAACAAAGACTCTGAATCACAAAACACGCTTTCGTAACGGAGAGACTGAGCCACAAAACACGCTTTCGTAACGAAGAAATTGAATCACGAAAGACGCTTTCTTAACGAAGAGAGTGGATCACAAAACTCGCTTTCGTAGAGAAGAGACTGAACCACGGAACACGCTTTCGTATCGAGGAGACTGAATCACAAAACATGCTTTCGTAACGAAGAGTTTGAACCACGAAACACGCTTTCGTAACAAAGAGACTGAACCACGAAACACGCTTTCGTAAAGATGAGACTGAATCACAAAATATTATTTCATAACGAAGAGCTGAATCACAAAACTCGTTTTCGTAACGAAGAGACGGAATCATAAAACACGCTTTCGTATCGAAGAGACTCAATTGCAAAAGATGCTCTTATAACGAAGAGACTGAACCACAAAACATGCTTTCGTAACGATATATTGAATCATACTGAAATCTTTTCTGTATTGAAGTTCCTTGGAGGTACCTATGCTATTCTACTGGGTGTTCATTTCAAAGTGTGTCATGACGTCACTGTTTTTGGGTCACCGATTTGAAGCGAGTTTCAGTTTATATGTTAGAGAAGTTGCCTATTATTTAAGGCGTTCTTCAATCTGAACTTGAGAACGTGTACGGTATAACTTGAACGTCGTAGCAACAGATGGCGGTCTGTACGGTCTGTGTGCTACCATAACCTCTTTCGAACTGTGTTTTGCGCCGGCAAGTCGTACGCAGGGTATTTGTTATCATCGGTTGCGTACGGTAACATTCCACAACACAAATCAAATGCTCCGTGTCCATGTTGACCGTCGAAGTTAATGTCAACAAATACGTAAGTAATCGTCTTAACCCTCTCCCCATATCCCGACAGTACGTATTTCCAAACAGTTCACATTCCTGCCACTACCGGCGTTACCGTACGTATCGGCACGTACTCTTCAGAATGAACGCCTTACTTGCTAGCCAACTTCTCTGCCTCTTAGATTATACACCTGAGCTGCGGAAGTGTAGGAAGATTGAATTCTCTAGGCTCATCAGCTAGCCACATGACGGCATACAGCGAGCCAAGACACATTTTAAACTGAACACCCATTATAATGTACTGTACTCTACTGCACTGCACTGTACTGTACGTTCTCTGTTTGTGATTGCTGCACTGACCTGAATAATAACCACAGTCATGCGTTTGGTTACTTGAGTACAAATTAGGTTTACATGGATCATACTAGATTCACTGTGCGAATCGAACCTATTCAATGCTGTAATGGGGCCGTCTGCCCGCTCCATTTGGAATGTTTACATCTGCTTATTCGTATAGTCAATGACTAATAAGAACAGGACTCACATACATATTATACTCACAATCTACTATATACAGTCACGAAGCTTGAGTTTTGAGGATGCTAGAAACAATAGACTGTGACGTACTATTTTGCATTGCCTGTAATGAGGCGATATTAGCGATCCTAGTGGTAAGCAACTACTTAATGTTTGCATATTTACTACGTATTGAGCTTCGCGACTGTATATACCAGACTGTGGTATACTGCCACGTGGATTTATTGACAAACTGAACATTTATTTAAAGTCACCTTATGGGCAACAGAAGATTATTTTCAGTATGATTAAAACGCATACTGTAGATGATTTCTGTTTCATAATATATTTTTCATCCAAAAAGTTAAAACCAAAGCTCATTATTTTTCTCCTACTTACAGAGTTTTGAGTGCTATTTAAATTGCACTTTTTAAAAAGAAATAGAGACATTTTGTCAAAGTAAAAATGAGTATAGAATAAATAATGTGGCAAATTATTGATAGGAATGAAATTTGAATATTCACAATGAAAAAGTGTTAGTAATATCTCGACTCTGATGTTTGAACTTTCGTTCATTTAGAAACGTTTGTAGATTTCTGTGTCCATGTATTGCCGTCACTAATGCCAAATTGTAGAAATTAATTATGAATACTTGTTTTACACTTGAACGTTGTAACTGGACAGAGGTACAGTAGGTAAGTACACATATGTAAGTACATGAATAAATAAATGGTGGAAATTACAATAATACAATAAATCACAGTAAAAACAAAATTATTTACAATGACTACTTGACTTTTTTCAGCATATCGACTCTTACTGAAGGCAGACCTGAACTCTGTGTCTGGGGTTCATTGTCACTCCACACGCAACTACACTGTTGCGGGTTGCTTGGTGATTTTAGGTAACCGAACGCAGGATTCTAATAAAAACAGACTCAAAGTCAGCAATGTACGTAGTGCAGTTAGACTAGAAACACATATTTCTCACATCCATATAAATCACCCAGTACTGCATTAGAGTAAGTTATGTGCCAATATAACATGATACAGTAATTTTTTCTGATTAATAATTGATACAAATTATTAATTATTGCTTCTTCTAGTTGCCAGGATTTTCTTGATTTTTAACTTCAATTATGAAATGGCCGTTATGAATGTGAAGTCTCAACGCTCGTTTCCCTGAAATGCTGGGTTGCAATCTCTACTATGAGACTGTCGCAATGTTACTGTATGACGCAACTTGTTTTATTTTTATTCTGTGTACAGTATTAGGGTTCTATCGGTGATATTTGTACAGCGGTGCAGCATTCGTCTTGAAAGAGAATTTAATTTATCTCAGTCATATTCGGGACTCATTCACTTAACTGTCGACACCTGCACGAGAAAAAGTTATTGAAGAGAGCGTGGGTGCACAGCACCGTGGAGGAGTGGAATAGCAGAGATAAATTACAAAAGAAATAAAGAACCGGAGAAATATGGCACGTGTGTAAAGAACAAGGCACTGAAGATACAAAGATGAGAGAGATGAGCGAGAATAAGGGAAAAGATGAATTGGGTAAAAATCACATCGGAAATGAAAACTGGAAAGTTATTGCAAAAAGTAAAGTAGTAATGAAAACAAATAGATCTTTATGAGGGAGGTGAAGACAATATCAGATGAAAAAGCGAACTTTAAGCACAAAACGAGTGGAAATGCTAAGAATGTAGCATAAAAACAAAAATAATTGAAATAACGAAGATATAAAGAACACCGAATGGCGAAACAAAGACAATCAAGTACCTAAGAATGATAAATTAAGGAATTAATACACAATAAATACAAAAATAAATTATTATAAGAGAAATTCATTCTGAAAATATGTCAACAATCAATGTCCTAGTCTTCTATCCTAGCGGTTCAGGTTCGAGCCTCTGGCAGGTCGTCATTAAATTTGTGGTAGACGAAATAGACGTTGCAAAGAGTTTCTGTCAGGGTACTCTCGTTATCCACTATCATTCCACCAACACTTTCTACTCCCCTTTATTTCATCTATCATCTGCAATAATAAAAATAGGTTGGAGTGAAGTCTTGGGGGTAGTATGAGTTTCCGATGCTGATACAGGAAGTACTTGGGGCTCCGGACTCCTGGGGCATATCTGGCCACTCATGTGCGAGTGGGGCCCACCTGTCAGTCGACTATGACAGGAAGGGCTTGGGGCTCCGGGCTCCTGAAGTTTATCAGGCCACTCGTCTGAGAAACGAGACCTGGCACAAGTAGAGGAATATTGACGTGGTGTTTCTGTCTTAACGAGTTGCATAGAATTATAAGGGGTAGCTGGTTCAACCTGTACTTATATCTGTTTGTTCAGTCATTCATTCATTAAAACATAGTTCCGAAATCGAAACATAGGGGCCCCTTAGCAGAAGTTTCCATACCTATAAGGAGTTTAGTTATTACACTTTTTGCCGACAGGGGCAGAGGAACGAGTTGTAAGCTCATCGCCTGAAACGTCACCTAGTATACAACTAAGGTATTGCCACAGTCTATTATATACAGTTACGAAGCTTGAGTTGTGAGGGTGCTAGGAACAATAGACTGTATCGGTACTATTTCGCATTGTCTGTAATGAGGCGATATTAGCGATCCTAGTGGTTAGAAACTATCTATGGATGCATATTTACTATGTATTGAGCTTCGTGACTCTGTATACTAGATTGTGGTCTTACTAGGATGCGAAAGAGAGGATAATAAAATTTAGGCCAGAGGTTCCAATTTGAGGTCTGTTTATAGCCTACAGTAAAATGTATATATTTTTTCTTACGGGAATCAGAGACTACAGTACGATTATTTACTCCTAACAGTCGCTGGCAATGTGCGCCTGGGTCAGACGAGTCCATTTAGTTACGCCAAGGGATGTTTGGGTTACTCAGTCGCTTGCCTTCAGAGCGATCGGATGTCATGCGTGAATTGGAGCTGTATGTTTTCAACAGTTAAGCTGTACTGCATTCCTTTACTGACCGCTCGCCCTTATATCTACTCCGGAGCTCTCCCCATTACTTCTATTACTTCCCCTCTTTCGCGTCGTCGAGCTGTCAGGACTAAATAATCGGTCTGTACTTCGCACCTGTACCAAGTCACCAATGGGAATGTTGAATTTCAACCAGTCAGAGCCGTCTATCACTGCAATAATCTTGATTTTATGTTGTCACCTTGGGCGCGCAGTTAGCCGAAAGATCAGACCGTCGGCTTTCCACACTGGTAACCCGGGTCCGAATCAAAGCGCGTAGATGGAATTTGCGGTTAACCAAGAGTGTCTTTGGTAGTAGATTTTCGCAGAATACTCCAGTTTCCGCTACCGCCATTCCACCATTGCTCCATTAATCATCACGCGGTGTTATGAAGTCGTGCCCCTACCACGCTGTAGCGGAGAAATGGGAAACATGTTCTCGAATTGAAGCAGCAGACAGCAGCCATTTGCAGGAACGAAAACACGCGGGATTTCAAAACCGTACATAGTATTATATTGCGTATCCGAAAGATGAATGTTTTATTTTTGTTTATAGGAAAATCACATTCTTTGAGAGATATCCTTAATATCGTATTTCTGATGCCAGGCTTGCATAATTTCATAGGAACTATTCTTACTTACTTACTTAATAATCCGTGGCGCTACAGCCCGTGAAGGGCCTAGACCGACAAGCCGGCTGCTGGCCTCACGCCCACATGTCGAAGCAGAGGTGGACGATCATCCAACCAGAATGGAGGTATAGTGTGTTTAGTACCATGATCCCCTCAGCCGTTATAGATGGCTTTCGCAACCGGATTTCGCTACCTATCGTAGCTCCCCAACTGCATCACGATGCTGGGTGGGCACCGGTCCCATACACTGGCCTAAATTTCATGAGAAAATTTCTTCCCCCATGAAGACTCGAACAAATCGTTTCCTATCCTAAACAAGATTAATCCAGTCCCTACCAGCACATCCCACCGCCCTCAAATCTATTTTAATATTATCCTCCCATCTACGCCTTGACCTCCCCAAAGGTCTTTTCCCCCTTAACTCTTCCAACTAACACTCTATGTGAATTCCTAGATTCACCCATACGAGCTACATGCCCTACGCATCTCTAACGTTTGGATTTAATGTTCCTAATTATGTTAGGTGAAGAAGATGGCGTTGTCTACCACAAATACAACTCCGCCATTGCCGAGTTTTGAACTAGGTTCCGAGATCAGTCCTGTACCAACTGAGTTGTCAATGCAGAAATCAATTATTTTTATGCATCTCAATTTTTTTTCTTTTAAGCTATAGCCTATATTTGTGGTGTCATTCTCTTTTTTTTAACTCTTAAAGTAACTGCAACCTGACTTTAAGATCATTTTGTATTTTCAATTTTCTTCTCGTCAGATTTTATTAAAGTCCATTGCAGAACGAAAAGTTACATTTGTTCGTATCAAATTCTATGCATTTAAAGCACAAAACTAAAATAACATATATTCATACTACACCGGTCTCTTAAATTGACTGAACGTTTTGGGAATTAACCCTTTCACTCACGAATTATGTTCTTGTTTGGAATAGTCTAATTGTTTGTTCTTGACTCCTTTTAAGTTTCTGTGAATTGCCCACAGTCTCATTTTTACAGCATGACGCCTGGATTTCCATAAATGAACTGTCCACTTGAGAAAACTCGCTCTCAACAACTCATTGTGCATGAAGCGGCATTGAAGTTGCTGTTCTCTGTAGAGGACGCAGTGAATGAAATGGTTAAATCAATGACTTTCCCAAAACACGCTATGAAATGTTTCATATAAAACAATTTTTATCTCGAAAAGGAAGCAAAAGCGAGAAAAATTGTATTAAATACTAGCAATACTAGCTGCTTTTTTGTAGGCGAATCTATAAATATAACTTGTATCCATGTGAGAGCTATTTTCAAGTGCCCTGTATGTCCTCCTTGGCGGGTAAGTCCTTGATTATTTTCATCGCGTAACTCATATAGGCACCGTGCAAGCTCCTCTGGCGGCGACTGTTGTTACTAACTGCAGGACAGCAGCGATAGAGTTATGCTTGGAACGTATGAATGTACTTTAACGTCTCAGGTTAAATGATTAGAAATTTGGATAATCCTAAAAAGCGGAAAGGTAACACAAATCGCTGTGTTCTTTGGTGCAGTAATGCTTATAGGAATATTCATTCCAAAAACAGAAAACTGAAGCGGAACAATGTTAATTGTGGATCCAAGCAGTAGTCTACGCAGACGAAAGTAAGTAGGCTACACTGCTTGTAAATAATCATAGTATTATTATATATTAATGTAAAAAATAGAATCTATATGTTATATTATGTTTATAAATAACCATTAAGTCAACAATGACGGGAATTTATAATTTAAATTTCAATACTGTATGTGCTATTATATTAAAAAAAACATAGTACATAATTACGAGTTCTTTACATATATATTATGTATAATATTAGAAATAATAATATGTATTTATTTTTAAATGTATTCATATCGATATTTAATTCTTGACTTCAAGTGCTGATAGTTCACCTTGGGAACCAACATCCACAACAAGAATTTGCAGTATTCATTTTATTGGGAACGAGATCAGGACACTTCCAAAACCAGCATATCGTTCCCAGTATTTTTCCACAAGATTACAAGAAAAAGTTGCTTCATCTCAACTAGCTTAGAAAAGGTATGAAAGTGACGCAAAAAGAAGAAGAAAAGATGATGTATTATGGAAGGTGAATGCTCAACAACAAGTGTTATTTCGAAAAATGAAGTAGTCAGCCGTAGGAAGAAGTAAATGAAACCATTCTTAGTGATTTTGGTTTTTCTTTCACGATTGAATTGTGAGAATTTTCTACTCAAGTGTCTATTCCATTACATCCCGAACTGAAGTCACATAAGAAAAATGTTATGACAAGGGTTCAGGAACAGATTATATGTTTAATGAAATGCAAGGTTTCCAAGATTATTCTTCAAAAAGAGATGAGACAGATCTACCAGACTTAATGGGAGTGACATTTGTGGTTTTGAATATATTGTTAAAATTGCTGCCAATTGAAACACAATCATATAGTATGTTTAGTGAAGAAAATAGTCTACTCATATTTTCACATTAAATTGAAAACTGGATTGTCGTATTCTGCTATGACGGTGATGTTCGGAGGTCATCGTACAACTATAATTATGATGTATTTTTACCACCACTTTAATGCTGTTTGTTACTGTAGTTTTGTGTTTTGGCCTAGCAGAAAAAGTATTCAGGAAACAATGCCCACAATATTGCAAAGAAAGTAGACTACCCAAAATGCAGAGTGACAACTGACTGTACTGAAGTTAAAGTGGAACAGCTACGTAACGTGGAACTGGTGGCCTTCAAATCTAAATGCTACGGTGGCAGATCGAGTGACACATTCATAACAACTG
Organism: Periplaneta americana; assembly: GCF_040183065.1. Taxonomy (NCBI): domain Eukaryota; kingdom Metazoa; phylum Arthropoda; class Insecta; order Blattodea; family Blattidae; genus Periplaneta; species Periplaneta americana. Next base: position 52,808,291 of record NC_091125.1, read on the forward strand.
ATTGCGGATTATTTACTCTATTAGAAGGTGGTGATGAAGTCAGGTTTTCCCGGAATAAAAACAAACCTCTCCGATAAAGTGATCATTGTTGTTACTTCACCGTATCTACATGATAACAGCTGAAGAAGTCGAAACTACTCGGCAGTTTCGAGCGTCGTTAAATAAAACATAACATAAAAATGACTATTTTAGAAAACACATTATAATACGTAATTTGTAGAGATATTATACACATATAAATATTACACACGTCTTGACATCATAAATATATCATTGTTTTCGTAATACGACTATTCCTCCCTCATTCAATGGTCTGAAATCTAATTTAAATGCCAAACGACTACACTGATATTTCAGGAACTCTGTAGTTACATTTTTACACTCCTCTAGTAGTAGGGCCTACTGAACTTTCGACTGCGTCTATTAAATAATTAAAGACTGTAGAATGCTGGGTTTGCAGTGAAAGACCTGCCCTTGGGCAGAACACTATGAATGAACGAACCTATTCTTACTAATATTACAACTTTTTATCCGCAGAAAGCCGCATGTAATTTCTATATCACACATGACTAGTGAATGACTGCTAGCCTGTAGTTAATTACGAATTGAGACACTGCGCTGCGCCACCAGTACGATTTCCAGACCCATGCACGGTGCCTATACTTCAACTTCATTCAGGAGTTCCGCTTACTCTGCGTCAGTTATTCCCCCTCATCAAATAAGCGAGCGCGACTAGATTCGTTCTCTCGTGTGTTTGCTCTCAGAGCATTGTGTGCCTTGTGCCACTGTTGCCCCACGTGTTCAGTTTACTTTACGGCGGCGGCAGATGCGAAGTCCGTCTACCTGCGTCCACACGCCTGCTGCTTATTTTATCGTTCTAAAAGGCTTGCAGCCACAACTCACTCTCTGGGGACCCTCAGTTCGAATAATGGCTAATGTAAATCTCATCTCAGACCTACCTTGCTAGTTGGTGTACCTGCAGAGAAAATCCATGTCGAATATGAGGTACTAGCTAGTATGTCTGGAACTCGGTTCAGATGCTAATTATTGCAATATACATGGACAAAAACTGCATTGGTAAAACTTCCCTCATTTTGCAGATTTTCCATAGCTTTCCAGGCGTAAACATGTCTGACAGATGGTGGTTTATTCGCAAATTGATTGAGAATTTCATATTCTACGAATGTCTTCAAATTTTTGGTAGGTAGAATATTTTAGTATCTGTCTGTCTGTCCGTCCGTCCGTCCGTCTGTCTGTCCGTCTATGTATTTATTTATTTATTTATTTATTTATTTATTTATTTATTTATTTATTTATTTATTTATTTATTTATTTAACCTGCCAGAGATAAGACCATCAGGGCTTCTCTTCACCTCTACGAGGGAATTACAGGTGCAATATTAAGAATACAAATAAAATTGTAATTAGGGCTACAATTGAATCGCACTTTTTAGAAAGGAACTGAGTCAAAATTTGTCATTTTTATTTTTATCGATATACTTCCAAGACACGTGATTGGTAAAGAAAGGAACTTAGTCAAACTTTTCCTTGTATTTCTAACATCAAATTGTTTTTTATACTGCTTGTTTGAGGCTTGAAAGTAATGTAATTTTCCCTAAGATAGGTTACTAGCCTTATCGTTAGGTAGTCCAGTAGTGGGGCTGCCACTTTTAGCCTCTGGACAGGCTTGTAATGCAGCATTTTACATCGTCGACCAGGAAGACCTTTAAGAAGACTGCTAGATGGGGCCGAAATAGGTCTACAGAGGCTTAATTCGTGAAGGATGATGATGATGATGATGATGATGATGATGATGATGATGAAATTGATGTTTATAGTATGACATTGGTACACTGGTATATATATTCATGAAAATAAATTTTTTGCTGTCTTGAAAAGTAGCAAATTTTGGCTTAGTTCTTTTCGAAAAGTGAGATTCAATATCATGTTTACAATTACAATAATACGAGGCGTCATGTACGGTATACCAAGAGGACTATAGTCCTCTTGCGGTATACTGAGGATAATGAACGGCCGTCGGTACCAGCTCCTCGAGTATCTATCCTAAGATAGATCCTCCTCGAGTATCTATCCTAAGATAGATCCTCGAGGAGTTGGTGCCGGCCGTTCATTATCATTACCAGGTATTTAAGTACTTGTCCCGGACTGTCAAGGAAACACTACATACAATGATTTTAAACAGTCTTGAACAGTGTGCATTCCTCAATCAACGGATGTATGAAGAATATTACTAGTGACTTGTGCAGCAAATGTTGCAAACTAAGTTCATTAAAAGTTTAAATTAAAAATTTTCAAATTTATTTCCAACTAGCCGTACCCGTGCTCTCCGCTGCACCCGTTAGAAATAAATATAAAGCAATTACATAATTAAAATAGGACATTTGATCCAGGGAACATTCGTGTTTGATAGAAGGATAAATCGTTTAATATGTTACTTAATTTAAATTGCATCCAAATAATTAAAATGCTATCATTTTGGTCCAGAGACCACTCATTTGGTGCAATGACAATTCCTTTAACATGTTTCTAATTTTTATTACATGCAACCATAGTTTAATGGAGATTGACATATCATTTAGTTTTAATGTGTATACTTTATTTTACTTGTTATAGGTTTCCATTGAATTATGGCAATACTTAATTTTAATCCTTGTTTTCTACGTATTCAGTAAATGGCGTTTGGACCACTATGGTTCTGAACCCTTCAAATAACTTAAATTATATTATATAATATTACATATATTATATTATATTATATTATATTATATTATATTATATTATATTATATTATATTATATTATATTATATTATATTATATATTATATTATATTATATTATATTATATTATATTATATTATATTATATTATATTATATTATATTATATTATATCAGAAGTTACTGTAATAACATTATAGCATTATGTCCTTCTAGAGAAACTACACTTTCCAATGGTGAAATAATAATTAATTATACAAATCGGTTAATTTAGCTTCCCATATTACTTCATACAAACACAGAAACATTCTCTGTAGGCTATATTTCATAGCTTTCGATTGTTGCTGTCCAAGGCCCCTTATAGACAAAGTCATTTGTTTTTTATTTCATTATACGGCCTTAGATGGCAGTTATTTTAATTTTAAAACTCATTTATCTCATTAAATATCAGTCCTATCAAACTTTTTCATGGAATAAAACTTATCGGCAATTAATTTTAAAGAAACGTTTGTTATGTAACATTTTTCACAAAAATCAATAATACGCGAGATATTTCGATTTATTTAATTCAGGCCCTCTCATAACCCCCCTTTTAAATAATGTATTTTGAATGCCATATAGCCTAAAAACTAAGTTACAACGAACATAATTTATATTCCAATTTTCATCGAAATCCGTTCTTCCATTATCGCGTAAAAAGGTAACAAACATACAGACAGACAGACAGACAGACATACAAACAAAAATTTCAAAAAAGCGATTTTCGGTTTCAGGGTGGTTAATTATATATGTTAGGACCAATTATTTTTGGAAAATCGAAAATTACCAGAAAAATTTCGGCTACAGATTTATTATTAGTATAAATGAAGAATACCAGACATTTTGGAAGTTATTTGCTTCCATAATAATGAAACACACCCCTCTGAATAGTTTTCTTCATGCTAAATACTTTTCTTTGAACCTATATATCTTCAGTTCTTGAGTTTCAATGCGAAAACGTAAGTAACAATGTCAGGACGATCAGTCGGTTTTTCATGTGGGCGTGAAGGAGTAGCTATTTCAGGTCATAGCGGATTGTAGGTGATAGTTAAGAAAATGCCATACTTCCCAACAATAGACATAGCATCTTGGAATAGTTGCTGCATGTTTCGTAAACTACCTTGAAATGTAGAGGGTAGAATCATTTTATCTTGCTAAGAGATCTTGCTAAAGTGATCGGGACACTACAACATTTTGTAATATCTTTTGGTCTTCCTTAGGCATTATAATTTTTGCGCTTCCTCCAGACAATACTGAAGAGAATCACACATATAAATATCTATATCACTTACTTACAAATGGCTTTTAATGAATCTAAAGGTTCATTGCCGCTCTCACATAAGCCCACTATCGGTCCCTATCCTGAGCAAGATTAATCCAGCCTCTTCCATCATATCCCACCTCTCTCAAGTCCATTTTAATATTATCCTCCCATCTACGTCTGCCTCCCTCAAGGTCGTTTCCCTTCAGGTCTTCCAACTAACACTCTGTATATCCATTTCTAGATTAACCCGTATGTACTACATGCGCTGCCATCTCAAACGTCTGGATTTAATATTCCTAACTATGTCAGGGAAAGACTACAATGCATGCAGTTGTGCGTTGTGTAACTTTCTCAATAATAATAATAATAATAATAATAATAATAATAATAATAATAATAATAAGCCTAAAAATGATTTCCAGCTTTCGAGAGGTGCAAGCTGTAGTGTCGTTAGAAATTGACGGAGAACCTAAGGAAGAACAGCGAGGCATGCACCAAAGCACACGGCCACACAAGGCTCGCGTCCTAGTCCCTCGCGGCGGTGACCCCGTATAAGTGCGGTCACCCTCACCGATCCTCCCTCATTCCACCTCTTGTGCAGCATCTCAAAGGACACTTTCGAGCAATTCAGGGGTGGGTACTGAGTAACTCGTGGTCGTGCGTGCTACGGACGTCCATGAATTGTTGAAGCAGACATTACTTCTAAAATCACTGACTTTAAGACATAACATATCTTATACTGACCTGGAAACGAAGGAGTCTTAAGAGCCCATCTTCGAAAAAAGGATGGACTCGCTCGGACTTGGTTAGTGTCTTCCTAGTGTTTCTTACTGGTTTCTCTCAATCTTTACGTACGATTTGGGTATAGTAATGATCCATGCGCCACCACCAAGACCGACCAGCTGGTCTCACATCCACATTTATAGTTTATAGTGGTAGTGCACAGTATTTGAATAGTGAAATATTTTTGACGTGTTAATGAAATCAGGATTGTATCAGTGAAATGTTTCATAGTTCCAGTGCAGTGAGTTAATTGATAGCGAAATGAGTGTAGTGCTGAAAGGTACTTACGCAAGTATGAATATATATCATAATATATGTCTTACTCGTGGGTTAAAGTTCAAACTTAGGATTAAGATATAAATTAGATTTACTTTAATTAATTATGTTATATTAAGTGATTGTGCTTCATTTAATTTAGGATGCTCCTTGTTAATATTATTATATAATGCTTTTATTATTTTATTATTAATATTACGAATTGTAATTTATTATTAATTGTCATTATTGAGTGCAATTAGTTACCACTGCCACCGGGTATTTACCCATTTGCAGTGTGAATACATACATACATACATACATACATACATACATACATACATACATACATACATACATACATACATACATACATACATACATACATACATACATACATACATACATGCCTCAGCAGAGGGAGACTGTCAATTAACCATGTGGTCAGCATGATGAGTTCTCCAAACGTTATTGTTAACGTTCGAACAGCCACTACACTGACTCAGTACTATCACGCTGGGCTTATAAGCCAGGGATCTCGGGTTCAAATCACAATCGATCCACCCTGAATTTACAACTTCTGTTGGGCAAGCCCGTTTTCCAGGGAACACAACGGCTTTCTCCGGGTACTCTGATTTCCCTATGACATTGCATCAATTCATCAATAAAATTATCGTCGACGTCATCTCCATTACGACTGTTTTGTAGGCACAGTGCCTGTGGTGCGCCCTAATAGTCTTAGACGAACTAAGCGATCTACGCTTCTTATAAGTAGCGATATCTGTCAGTTTTGCCATTGCACAAATATATATAGGGCTGGGTGAGCATCTGTCCCCTTTATTGATTGCAATTTCATTAGAAAATTTATTTCCCAATGACTCAAATCAGCACTCATTCAGTATCGCGGCTACGGCGTGGATCGAGTAGGGTTAGCGATGAGAGGTCGCAGACAAATATGTAGGCAGTCATGGAAACAGTAATGAAGTGAAAATGGAAGTAAGAACCGAAGTACACCGTGTCCCGTTTAGAGGAGTCGAGAAATAAATGCTCACCACTTAAAACCAGATAAAGATATCGTTGAGATTTACATCTGACAAAATAGAGAAACTGTCCAAGTTTACTCAACAAAATCCGAAACCAACTGCATGCGTAACTTTCGTTTGTTTGTTGCTGAAACAAGTCTGGCGCCATTTTGTAGGAGAACACGCCATGGTCAATATGTGGACACCACACAGAAAGTTCAGTGTGTGCTATGGCTAGCAGAAGAAAAATCTGTTACGTGAATACAAAGCCTGTTCGTCGTACATGGATAGATGGATCGGAAGACGAGGACCAATTGCCTGGCCAATCAGGTCACCCGATCTGACCCTTTTAGACTTTTTTTTTCTGAGGCTTTGTGAAGGATGCTGTGTATCAAAGAGGCAGAGCTAAACACTTTGGAGAAACTGAGACAACGCATCACAAATGCAGCTGCGCTAGTGACTCCACAAATGCCACAGAACAATTGGCGGGAGGTTGAATACCGTCGTTTAGATGTTTGTAAGGCAACTCAATTCGCACACATCGAGTTGCATTCAGCATTCTCCGAAACTCGGAGAGTTTTTACATCAAGTTATGTAAAAAGTTATGTTAATAAACCATTATTTACACTTGAAATTATAAGTTATTTCTCGATCCCTGTAAGTGGGATACGATGTATTTGAAGGGAACCTGTCCACAGCCTCTTTCTCTGTCAAAAATGTCATCGGAGTCGGTAAAAATCTGTGGACTAAGAACCTTCCAATAGAGAAAAGAATAGGAAAAGGGAAGGTAAAGGAAAGTGTGAAAGGAAGAAACGTTAATGAAACAATGAAAGAAAGAGAAAAGAAAAATAATATGAAAATGGAATGAAAATAAAAGAAAGAATGTGGAAATAAAATGAATGGAAGAGAACTGAGTAAATGAAAAAGAGAAGAAAGAAAGGAAGTAATAAACAAATAACATTAGAAAAATGAGTAAATGAAAGAGAGAAAAATAAATAAATAATATTAGAAAACGAGTAAATGAAAGAGAAAAATATATAACATCAATATCAAAGAATGAAAGATGAATGAAAGGCAAATAGAGGTTAAGCGGGATAGAATAGAACTGAAGGAAGGGAAATTTTGAAGAAAGTAAATATGAAAAGATTAACGAAAGAAATAGAAAAAGTAAAAACTAAACAATGTAATTACAGAAGGAGAAATTGAATGCAATGAGTAAGAAAGGAAGAATGAAAAATGGGAAACAAATATCGAGTAGGATATGTGAATTGTCAAGAATAAAGAAGTAAAGAGAGAAATTCCTAAAAAAGTGAGAATAATAAATTAATAAGGAGCATGGTGAAATAGAAAGGGAAAAATTGAATGAAGTGTTGGGTGGTCTTGAAACAAAATTTCGTCTTAAGCGGGAATTCGTTGTTGGTCAACCCTCGAAAATATAACAGCGGAGAAGTGAGGGTGGATTTACGGAAAGTCTCGATGGAATTTCCCCTGAAAGTGCGCGGGAAGGTGCGTGCCTGGTCGAGGGGAGAATAAACATCGCTCCCTGAAATATCACTTGAGCATCCCCCTGCGTGAGGGTGCGTAGAGGGCAATGCACGTGCCGGGCATAACTTCCCGAGCAGAACTCATGGCGCATTTCTTGCGGGGATACAAATATTTTATCCAGGTTTTTTTTTTCATATCCCTCTAGATTTATTGGAAAACTTGCGGATTCCAATGTCTTTTATAAGTCGGTACATATTTTTATTCTCATAGTAATCTTCCATTACCTGAATTAGGGGAATCGGCTAACTTATGTTTACGAACCAAAACGAGAGAGCTTCAATTTGTAGATCTCTAGAGACTTTTGATAGAAAAATTCTACTGAGAGACAAGTTTTCTCTCAATTCTTCTATTACCCTTTCACTGTTATTTCAGTTTCATCTCTATTGAATCATGTAATCTCCCTTGAATAGTCTTATAGTTAATAGGAATGCTAGACAGAGAAATGTAAGTTACTGGTAATTTCAATTGTCTGCTCAGAATCTTTCCTCTGCCTCCTCAGTGGAAAGCCACAGTTGATTGACTCTCTAGCCTGAGCCATGTTCTCTTCTCTGAATTTTCCATGAAAACTACAATTCCGCACTTCTCTCATTTTACAATCTTTTGTCCGTACAGCTCGTTGCACAATAGTGACACATGTATGGCGCGTCGAGGAACTGAACAGAATCGATATGTCCCATAAAAACTGTGACATACCATTCACATGCTTTGTGCCTTGGAATGGAACTAGCTGAGTACTCCGAAGTAGGCTATATTGAAGAGCAGTAAACGTGAATAATTCAGTTATGTCAAGAATTTTCTCTCTTCGTCTTAAAGTGATCAAAGTCAGTAGAAGAAGTGTTAAAAATATGGAATAACATTTTGTTTTTAGTTTTTCTTTTTTTTTTCGTTTTGGAACATGTATATATATATATATATATATATATATATATATATATATATAATACTGAACGTAAAGTATCGTCCTATTTATTGCTGAATGTCTCTGTGAATGATACACCGAACTTAGAAGTTTGTAAGATGTTATAACATGTTTAAAAAAAGTAATTTCCTTAAAATTTAACATATTTTCTTCACAAAAATGGAGGTATAAATATGGAATACTATTAACAAGTTATAAGATTTACAAAACTGCAAAGTCGTTTTGGAACATATATATATATATATATATATATATATATATATATATATGGATTGGATATATATATATATATATATATATATATATATATATATATAGAATACTGAACGTAAAGTATCGTCCTATTTATTGCTGAATGTCTCTGTGAATGATACACCGAACTTAGAAGTTTGTAAGATGTTATAACATGTTTAAAAAAAGTAATTTCCTTAAAATTTAACATATTTTCTTCACAAAAATGGAGGTATAAATATGGAATACTATTAACAAGTTATAAGATTTACAAAACTGCAAAGTCAAAATGGCCTCTACTAAGAGAAGCTACTACAAAGCAATTAAAATTTGGTCCTACTGTATTGCTATTTGCAATAATCACAAATACTGTATAACATCTCTTTTCATATCCTGCACAATCAACGTATGTCCACATATTTCGCACATAACCCATTCTTCTCCTCTTGCTTCAACAGAAAACTTGTCTTCACAGAACAAGCTTTTAGCATCTTTATTAAAAGGTGTTTTCCCAACCGTAGTACTGAATCCAGACGAACTGTCTTTTTTCGAACTTATTTTATGGCTCCTTGCATTGCCTTTTCATTGGATTTGTGTCTAAGTTTGTGACAAGGTGAGGGTTTTCCTCCTCCTACAGGTGCCAACACTAGTAACGAAATAGAAAACCAGGGTATAAAGATGGAATACTAATAATACTAGTAGTTTATATTAGTGACACACTGATGTTGTGAGTCATAATTTCAAAACATATCATAATTTTAAAACGAAACAAATTAAATGCAATCGAGTCCCTTCGGGGTCAGAAATTTTCATATAAAATTTCTACCTCGGGATTAGGAGAGATGGCGGTGCACAATTTCTAATCACTAAATTGTGCACCAATATGCCTGGGTTAAATCCCAAATCTCTCCGTAGTGCATATGAAGAGAAGGCATGTCGCTTTGATAGTCATTAGTTCGTCGGACGGGGACGTTAAACCTGTCGGGCCCCTTGGTGTTATTCGACAGGAGTAGACTACTTGCCGGCACCGGGTTTCACTTACACATACATTCACCCTAGTACACGATATAACTCTCCACAAATGCACATTATGTACAGCTTGACCGCCGAAGTGGCGTACAACTAGAAAATGGGTCAGAGTTCTGTCATCTATCCGCATTATGCGGAACTCGAATCACGTAAAGTGAAGTGGATAGGCATTGGATACATACATCCATCTTAAATGTAATGTGTAATTTGCGCGAGATTTTATAGCCGAAAACTGACGCGCTGAATCACCCCTAAGCGGGCAATCACTTCCCCATATCAGTTTTGGAAAGGCTCCGTCGTAAGCGAAACCTATTTCTAGGCGTACACTCTTTAGAATTGGATGAACGCATGGAAGTATGAAGGAGAATAAATGAGCAGGCGAGCGGCAAATGAGACTTATAGGAGAGAATTCTTAATTGAAGAATACAGTGAATATAGTGTATATAAAGTTTTTAATTGAAGGCGTGATTAATTGAAGATAATATAATTGATTGCATAATATAGTAAATTGTGCATTAATTGATTGATTGATTGGTTGGTTGAAAGAGTTGTAAATTGGAATGATTTATTGATTGATTTGCAATAACTGATTGAATGAATTCATTTATGCGAGCGATTGCTCGGAATGATCGCTTTATAATATCGGATGATTTATTTTAGAGTTTAATTCCTTAATTTATTGGTAAATGAATTGTCAATCGACTAAACTGATTGATCAAGTAAGCAAAGATTAATTTTTTCATTGGTAGGTACTTAATCGATTCAATGATTTATTGTTTCGTTCAAGTGGTAATTAAATGACTGATGAATGATTTAGCGATTAACCTGATTGAGCAAGTAATTGGTAAGTTGAGTAATTGTTTCATCCGTATTTAATCGATTGAATTATATATTGAATCAAAGAGTGATTAACTGAAGGATTGGTTGATTGATTTAGTAATTGCATAGTGATTGATTGAAAGAGTGCTCGAACATTAGAGTCCTCTATTGTTATTTATTGGTTGATTGATTGCTTGGAGTGTTGTGTTGTTGCTTGAATAGTATTGCTTTATCAATCAAAGGAATTATTAATGGAGTAATTGAAAGAGTAACTGATTGGAGAATAAATGGTTGAATGAGTGATTGATTGAGAATTGATTCATTGGTTGGTTGACTGGAAGAGTGATTGATTGAAGTGATAGATTATTTTGTTGAAGGATAGGCAGGTACATACATGTTCTGGAAGTTTTGTTTTGAATGAGAATTTTGAACACCATATTTGATCACTTGTCGTACTCTATACTTGTCATGTGTATAGGAGCCGTCACTGCTGAAATTCAAGCAGCACTCCATCTTCGCTTGTCATCTTTTTGATGAGGCAGCACACTGCCATCTGTTTTACTGTGTTTGAGTTGCGGGCGTCATGGCAACACCGGAAACAGCTGAAAGAGCTCACAATCCATATGAGTGGTGCGCTCCCAGAATTGGATATCGACACGCATCCTGCTTAAAAACAAACGGAGTAGGAGTTGAAAAGTTTTAATTCAGATATGACTTGTCTTCAGAGGCGGATTATCGTCTGTATATTGATATGCACATTATGTTTATTCTTCTAGAATTCTAGGAATATTCCGTTCAATGCTCGTTACGTATACTGTACAACGAAGTGAAATGTCACATTGGACAATAATGACATTGCATTTTCTTCGAAGTGCGATGTATTATAAGACGTCTTAAAACTGGAGTGAGAATGTTTTCTAAATAAATTATTTTCGGAACATAGGACTTGAAAATGTACGTGTATGCTTAGAAAGCCATGGATATTAAACTTTATAATTTTGTTCTTATAATGTCCGTGGTAATGCAACTTCTAAAGCGAAGCTGTAGCACTGCATGAAATTCACAGTTATGACTTCGAATTCGACCTGAAGAATTAAAATATTTTGTTGGCAATGTGATGCGCATTCCGTGTCGGGATCTTACAGCGTAGCCAGTAGTGCCATATCTAAGAAGTAGGGCTGAAGAAAAGTATTGGTATCAAGGTAGTAAATAATTTCTATATACGGTGTGTGGATACACCAGCCACGGAAGACTACGCGAACAATTTCTATCTCTTACATTGTTTAAAAAATGCATCTCGTTGCAGGGTGTCTCTACTGTCTGTAAGGAGCAGATAGTGAACATTCGACACTCCTTAATAGTAGACTTGCTTAAGTGACGTGAGGTTGCACAAAAATCCAACAAAGAACCGATAATAAGACGACTAAATTCAAAACATGGGGAAAATATGTTTAACTTAATAATAATGATATTCTTTTGTAAATTTAATATTATTTGTTCCGAGTTAATTAATTTTAAACATAAGTAATCCTGCAAACGTAAATTCTATTACGAGTTCATTCATACGGAGCGGACTGTACAAGCCGCTACTGTAACTAGTCGAGTGTGCACAGAAGCATTTTGTAAACACAGTGCTCTACGCACGATGCAGCGTAGCCTATAACCAATACTTTTTTTTTCAGCCCTACCAATACGCCCTACATGAAGACACGGAGTAAACCTCGCTCTCACAAGGGAACGTTCAACACTAGAAGGTTGGATAGTACCTTCAAATTTTGTACGAGGTCGTACACTGAAAGGTCGCATTTATAACAAATTTTCTACGAAAAAAAAAATCGAATTGATCGAGTTTCCATTGGGAAGAAATTTTCTCATGAAATTTTGGCCGGTGTATGGGACCGATGCTCTCCCAGCATCGTGATGCATTTGGGGAGCAATGATATGAAGCGAAATCTGGATACGACAACCAGCTGTAACAGTTTGAGGGGGATCATCGTCCTAATCACACGAGATCTCTTTTCACATTAGATTATCTTTCACCTCTGTGGACGTGAGGCCTGCAGTCAGTTGGTCGGCTCTGGCTCTTAATGGACTTTTCCGCCGCAGATTTTTTACGCAAATGTGCGAACGTCTCACTTCGAATCTTCCTGAAAAGTAGGCTATACACTCAACTCAGAAGTAGGAGGAGTTGCCGCACAGATACGGCGAATATTTGCTTCATTGTCATTTCTTTTATGCACACGTAATAACAAGGACGAAATACGTTATGTAATGTAACATAATTGAAAATACTATTATTATTATTATTATTATTATTATTATTATTATTATTATTATTATTATTATTATTATTATTATTATTATTATTATATTAATGATGAAATCGGTAATAAATTAGGAAAGTAATAATTGTATGTTTTGTGACTCTTTGAAACTATTGGATCTAAAGATTCATTCAGTGACACAATGATAATTATGAACGGTGGAATAGGGAAAGCAAAGTCTGGCGCTGTCATTTATTTATAGGAAGACGATGGCAATGTTAACGTTGGGACATTTCAAAATTCCATGGATTTGGTCTCTGAGGGGTATAGTTTATTAAATTCGTTTTCTTTTTATTTTTACAAGGGTGTTTAACTCTTCAAGTAAAAGTTTTCATATAATGCATATTTGTTTAGTCTAATATTTTGTAACCTGTTTCTATTTTGTGAAATATAATTTTTAATGACTTAATTTTCGCAGAATCTTTTCTTATGGCGCGAGTTTCAGATAATATGTGTAGCAGGGTTATCTTTCTTGGTTTTGTTGTAAAGAGCTTTTCTTAATGTGGCACGTGGGTTATGGGAAAATGAGATACTCTCGCTAATTAATATCGATGATTTATGTAGCAGTTTGTTCTTTTTTAATACTTTCTTTAATTCCTGCGTGATTTTACCATTACTAGTAATTCCAGCTATTAAATATTTATATTACTCAAATAATTTTGTAGGCCTTTTACCCTAAAAAAAACTAGGTTCTGTTTATTTTCCATAACTTTGCAGTTTGAATTTTTAAATTAAAACTGTAGCCTCATTTGTTATATTCTTCAATTAACTTTCTATTCATGTACTCATTGTTTTCATATTCTTGGACTAATAGGATCTGAATATTAGCAAACGGAACAAAATAAAAAAAATATAATGAAAAGGTCCGAAGTACGGTTTTGTATGGATCTGAAACCTGGTAATTAAAACATACCTTCAAATAGAAATTAATATAGCATGTTGCTAAGGCATCACGGAGGTCAGAATCAGAAATAACGTCAGAGGAAGAATGGCAGTTCGACTAAATATTTTGGGAGATTTAGGAACAAGGCAGTTAATATGGAATTGACAAGTTATATAAATGCCTGAGGACATATTGTCAAAAGTCTAACAAGAAGAAAGGAAAAAGAAGTCGGTCGCGAACAACATGGAAGGCAAATATTTTGGAGACGATGAAGGAAAGAAATTTGTTAGGTGACCAATGAACAGATGATGCAGAAAGGCACTTCACTGTTAGAAGGAATCAACTTCAGTACGGTAGCAATAAGTTAGCAGTGATTATCTAATTGAATGCATATTGTTTTGATTTTATTTATATTTGTTTTGTCAGAAGGTCTTGCTAACGTTGTAAACGTGGCGAATTAATACTATCTGTAACAAAATATATTACAACATAAAATACTAAAAAATCACATTGCATGGATGGCAGTTACAAGAGTCTCTAAAAAAACAGTCTTCACTGTAAAAGAATATAGAAACTACTGGAAAATGGCAGGAATATTTTTGAATAGTTAACGAACGGTATGTTCTGAATCGTGTGGGACATTACGATGTTGGTGAATTCAAGAAATATATATATATATATATATATATATATATATATATATATATATATAGCTTGAAGTGTATCCTATTTCGTTCTTGAACCTTGTTCAATCAAGTCACATGCACAATAACACAAACTTTTAGACAAGGATTGGCGTTATTTTGGAAGAAAAGAAGTTTAAAATATAATGATAGAGGTCCCAAAAAAATCATGTATATATACGAGTATAAATCATAAAAAGGGCCAAATGGACTAATGGACTGAGCGAGTTTTGGGATCACACTTTTCTTTTGTATTGCTGTTTGTATTTATGTGAAATTATATTTATTCTGGAATACAAATATTTTTTACTTTGGATATTGAGTTGATGTTGGTAACTTGAAAAAAAAATATACATATATATTCTATATTCTATTTCTGTCTTGAACATTGTTCAATTATTGTGCTGTTTGTATTAATGTGAACTCATATTTATTCTGGAACACAAATGTTCTTTACTTTGGTTATTACGAGTAATTCAATAGTTCAAGATAACATTTCATTTGTAATGTACATTTTAGGGCGTACTTCAGTTACCTTCGTCGCTCCCAGTTCACAACTGATCGTCACTGTGATTTTGAGTTAGTGTTTGGTAAGATGCCATAAGTTCTTCCTGCTTACAAGTAATGCTATTGTACAAAGGTATAGGGTCTGTCGTTAAGAAGACTAGTATATGAACTTATGGAAAATAATGAATAATAGTTATACGTTTACTAACAATTGAGCAGCAAAAGTTTCAGCCATAATTTGGTGTAAATTTTACAACGTCACACTGGATCCTTTAGAAATATTTTAAAATTTAAGCTCTTCTTTACTTATCATCACGTGAAAAAAATTTAATTTGCATAACGCATACATCTCAAAACAAAATGATATTACAAAGCTAAAATCGTGTATAGGACTTCAGAACCCAAGTATGATAAACGTAGACTATTATTATGACACTGATGTAAGAACTTCGAGTATTTTACAGTAATTATTATGAATTTTAATTAGAGTGATTTGTATAACGAAATGAAATAAAAATCTTTGACCATAGCTTGTAGAAAAAAATACTATTATGATATAATTTATTTGAGAGATTTTCTTATTAATAACGAGTAAAAAGTTAAGCTTCTTACACATTCTTATATACTTTACCTAGTACTTGCTTGCTTACTTACTTGTTTACTTACTTACTATGGCTTTTAAGGAACCCGGAGGTTCATTGCCGCCCTCATATAAGCCCGCCATCGGTCCCTATCTTGAGTAAGATTAATCCAATCAATACCATCTCCCTCAAATCCATTTCAATATTATCCTCTCGTCTATATCTCGGCCTTCCCAAAAGTCTTTTTCCCTTAGGTCTTCCAGCTCACTCTCTATATGCATTTCTGGATTCTCCCATACGTTCTACATGCCCTGTCCATCTCAGACGTCTAAATTTAAAGTTCATAATTATGTTAGGTGAAGGGTACAATGCGTGCAGTTCTGCGTTGTGTGACTTTCTCCATTCTCCTGTAACTTCATCCCTCCTAATCCCAAATATTTTCCTAGGCATCTTATTCTCGAATACCCTTAACCTCAGTTCCTCTTTCAAAGTGAGAGTCCAAGTTTCATAACCATACAGAACAATCTTACCTAGTACATAATGGCGAATAAAAAAACAATGCAATAAAAGTTATGTGATAACCCTTAAAATATTCCTAAATGTTCCACTATAACACTCTAAAAATTGAATCAAGTTAAGACTGCAACTTTCTGTATATCTGTACATCAACAGATTTGTCATGATTTTTCCATGCGTACACATAGAAATCTTCTTAAGTGACATTTTTGTTTCTTTTCCGGAGATGTGGTATTGGAAGAGGAATAGTATGTAATGATTCAATGTGAGTTTTGTGAAAATCGAACTGTAAATTGAAGAAAGTTGTTAGATGTTACACAGAAAACGAAAATGAGTAAGAGTTTTAATATTTTAACACGTGACCAGAATATTACAGTTGAGATTTACATGCATATATTTAAATTAATCATACTTTCATTTTCTCCTGCATAATAAATCTTGCAGTGACTGAAGAGAAGTTTCTTGGTATTCCCAGTAGACATGCGAAGTTTCACGTCTGCTCCTTTGTACATGAGCTGCAGCGCTCAGGTGGAATTCGTGCATTAAAAGGTGTTCTTAGTGGTATAGGCTTAAGGAGCCAAGTTTTAACTTCATACTTGATATTGCTCTGAACCTGAAACATAAGACGCACATGAATTTCTCATTTTCGGGTTGCAGTATAAACTATCATAGAACATCACGTTCGCGAACGTAACTTTCATATGCGTCAGTCTGTAAGCCCACTATATTGTAAATACTGTACACTTTCTTACTTTTCGAAATTAACGAACATACACAAATTTTCTGAATCTTCACAGCGATGCTATAACTTATGTTTCTTGCTGATTATATCATTATTGCCTGCAGCTTTCTCACAAGTATTAGTAATTTGTTTCTGCAAAGCAACATATTTGGTTAGGAAATTGTATCAGATAACTTTGCCTAGAAATTCTCACACATAAAAAGTGCTATTCTTTATGCCTTAGGTGTATCACACGGGACTCTCAGCCCTATATTCTCTTCAAAGACAATTAGTCTCAGTGGGCCGTATTCATAGACATTCTTAGTGCGGGCTTCCGGTGGATGATCAGCGAACTAACGTTTTTCGTATTCATAAACCAGTGTTAGCGATATGATATGATATGAATCCTGTACAAGTAATCAGTCAATAGCCGGGGCTAGTTTAGCACGCTCGTAGCGCGGGCTAGCGAAATGTCTATGAATAGCACCCAGTATTTCTATCACACTTAAAATCGATGTCCTCATTTCGAATTTGATTCTGCAAACCTCGAATCAAATAACAAGTACGGAAATTACTTGCCTTCGGAGTTCAGATAAAAACATAATTTAATCCTTAAATTATAAGTGCATAAAAACTTGCAAATACATGTTTCATACAAAACTAAGTGTAAAAGGAGTACTTTTATAGAACCTAAAAATATCTGTTTTTACAATAGAGCCTGATTTTGCCTATTTGGTATGTTTTGTCACTGAATAGTCGAAACATCCACTATTTTCGAAAATTTGTATTGTATTAGGGTCATTCCATGTCAACTGGTCTTGTATCTAAAACAATTATTATCTATAAAAAGTCTATTTCTGTATGTTAAAATACGCAACATAGTCCATGAGACATGGATATATAGCATTTTAAAATAAACATCTACATGTTACCGTAAACAGCACAGTTAAACTTTGTTAATTGATTAATAATTTAAATCGTGGTTTTGTTTCCTTTGTTGGCTATAGTGGGAGTTCATCTGACCAAAGAAGCAAGATGAATCTATGGAGAAAGCTTCTGTCGTAGTTGAAAAGAGTGAAACATCCAAGAGTTATAATTTATAAATAAGCGTGAACAGTTCGTTTATCTTTGAAAATGATTTTCAACAGTAATCTCACTAGAGGTTTTGATTTATCTAGAGAAAATCAAAACTCGAGTGGGATTTAATTGACTATTATACGATTAGAAGAAAGTAGGCTATATAAAGATTAGAAGTAACAAAGTGTACAATAAAATATTAATTGGCTTACGAAAATACAACTGTCTTCAAATGTATTATTGTACCATCTCAACATTACGCTAGATGGCAGTAGTGTTTTATGATTATGTTTTCTTGTTACCGGTATCAGTTGTGCCAACTATGGAATCATCATTGAACTCTGTGGACTGTTACTAGTCAAGAAGGCTTTGTTGATCCAGTTTCATTTTTATTAAAACATTTGCATTCTACTTCAATCATCCGGATCCCAGTAGCTAATCATCGTCACTTGACAGATGATTTTCAATAAATCTTAGTATTAAACAAACAATCTCTGATACGTGACTATCCATAATATCATATAGCAGAAGCTATAACAAACATAACCTAAATAATATAAACACGTGTTAGAAAAGTTTTAATTAGGGATGATGAAATAAACAAGAAACGTTTTAATTAACGATGATGAAATAAAAAATAAACATGAATAATTTTAAAAGAAACAATTATTGCAAGTACAATTTTCAAATTTGAATGTTTTAGTGGTTGGGTGGTTCAGTTGATGTTATATTGGACGTGTGCGTAAAAGAAGTGAACTCGTTGATGTACATGATGTATCCCTCAACTTAGGCCTATTCAGGATTTCCGAATGGTGCTCTTCATATATGACCAGTGATCTTTATTAATTCTTGTTCTTGAATGCCAATGCGAGTCATATTTGAAAATGCTGTGCATCGACTGGAGTGGTTTGTAATTTTCTGTTTTTTGACGTCCGGACCAGTGCAGTTTGAAATGTTGGCAAACAAAGAAACAAATTCTAGGGTAGTGATAAAAATAAACAAATGCTAGGGACGCGATAAAATTAAACAAATGCTAGGGACGCGATAAAATTGTGCGATAAGCAGCCATGATTGGTTGAAAGACGTCCTTTCGTACCGTTCTATTGGTCGAAAGTAGTGTGACGTAGTAAAAGTGTAATAGTCAGTAAAGTCAAACAGCAAAATATTGTGATTGCATTTGTTTCCGTTTATATATTTAATTAGTAATATTTTCAGATGTTTGGAAAGAACAATAATAAAATAATTGAAATTTCATATTTTAACTATTTTGTCACACCTGTAACGTCATACATGTAACATGTAACTATTCTGTATGTCCTTGGTCAAACGGAAATCTAAGTTTCTTCTTCTTCTTCCTATCACGTATTAAGCCTGGTGGCCTGTTACGGTCTCACTCCATCGTTTCAGCGGACGGCCCAAAGATCTTGTTCCTAAAGGGCGGTAATTTAGTGCTTGGCGTGGTATCCTTGTTCTAGGCATCCTCAGTATATGAGATTTCCATTTCTGTTTATAATTTAGAATTTTCTCTAAAATTGGGTCAATATTTAATTCTTTCAAAATATCCAAATTTTTCTTCTTGTCTAATCTATTATAGCCAGCCGTTCTTAAAACTTCATTTCATTGGCAGTAATTCGATGTTCATCACATTTACATATGGTCCAAGCTTCACTTCCACACATGAGAACAGGTCTCGCCAATGTTTTATAGGTTTTAATTGTTGTATGTTATTGGACAAGAGAAAGTTTGATAATGTTATTAATGGTATTTATTGCATAGTTAAAGTAATATTTATTAAGTTTTGTAGAAATATATTTTTCTTATTCATAGCTAAAATGATAACGCAAATATTTAAAACACGAGACCTGTTCTACAGGTTTATTATAAAGGCAAATATCAATGGCTACAAGAATGGACAGACAATATAGCCTACTGCCAAGCGTGTAGTAAGAAGATGTGAGCATTAAAATAAATTATTTTTGTTTTAATTTGTGCAAGTAAAAAACTGATCACTTGCCGGAAGAAAGTAGAATTTTCATTAGTGTACTTACTTTTTTTCGCTCTTTTCTGCGGTAAATGGCATAATTCTCTCCTTTAAATTTTAAACTAGTTTTGTCACGGTGCGGCATACTGCCTAATGAGTCTACTGTGTTTTCTAAGACTTCAATTTTAAATTTTGTTACTAAAATCTTATTGGAAAAACCTGAAATATTTAATAAATACAATATTTTTAAGATTGCTTCTGATTATCTAAAATATGAAGCTATTTACCTCAGCTGCTAATTATTTCGTTTTTTGTGTGGAAGCATCCAGTAACAGAAAAATATTAAACATGTTCAAGGCGCTACAAACCAGGAAAACAGCAAACAAGAGAATTGAAATAGTTTCTACTAACCCAGACATTAAATAATTCTTCACACAAAAATGAATTTCATGCTGAACTACGCCGAGTCATCACTGCATCAATTAACCTATTTAACGCCCTTCAGAATACTCACTTTAAAGGCTTCTTCAAAAACGATTGCTATAGAAATATGCCATCAAAATCCATCATAAGAAGAAATTATACTCATAGTATGTATGAGGGTTCTGTGCAGAGTTCGATCGGAGATCGGTGATTCACACACCTCGCTCTCTGTAGGTGAAACTACTGATAGAATGGGGTTTTGATAGACTATTTAATTCTTCAAAGTTGAGTTATGATGTCCTCTGAGAACCAACTCTAGTGTAGGAGTAGGAGTAGAAATAGGAGTAGCAGGAGCAGTATTAGCAGCAGTATCATTCCATTATCATTTAATTAACTTAATAATTTGGTAAATTTAGGTAAATATCTCATAGTTTAATATTATTATAAGCACCTAAATAAATTTAACAATTTTATCATTGATATTTCAACGACTTTGTAACTCGATTTTTTAAATTATTTTATGTTAGAGCCTATTTTTCGATTTTAGAGCCTATTTCCTAAACCTTAAATCCTATTTTGATACCTAAAATCATATTTTAGGATCTACAAATTCGGTCTAGTAATTACTGTAGCCATTAGCCCACCGAGAACGGTCAATTATTTAGGCGGTATTTTACTACTACTACTACTAGTACTACTACTACTACTACTACTACTACCACCATCGTCACGACTACTAGTCCACACTACAACTACTACTACTGCTACTGCTACCACCATACATAACATTCTATTTAACGACAATTTCGATTGCAGGGGTTATTCAGCACCGAAATTAAATGTGGATCAGAAATAGTCGACAAATTTTGCCTGGATTCTTCTATTAGGAAGAGGATTGTTTTACGCGTCATAAATCTATGACACGGCACACAGTTTTACTTTCTCCCTGAAAAAAGCCATCCTACGGATTTTATCGCCCTATAACCATCGCTGTCGACTTGGTTTGAATCCACGAACCTCGGATTCAACGACTAACATGATAACCATAACACCATTGATTTCTTTTTTTTTTCTTTTAATTTTTATTTAAAGACGCTATATGGATTACTAGGTTATTTAGCGTCGATGGAAATTTATCCTTTGAAGAGGTGGAAAAATTCAAATACCTGGGAGCAACAATAACAAATATAAATGATACTCGGGAGGAAATTAAACACAAAATAAATATGGGAAATGCCTGTTATTATTCGGTTGAGAAGCTTTTATCATCCAGTCTGCTGTTAAAAGATCTGAAAGTTAGAATTTATAAAACAACCGGTTGTTCTTTATGGTTGTGAAACTTGGACTCTCACTTTGAGAGAGGAACATAGGTTAAGGGTGTCTGAGAATAAGGTACTTAGGAAAATATTTGAGGCTAAGAGGGATGAAGTTACAGGAGAATGGAGAAAGTTACACAACACAGAACTGCAGGCATTTTATTCTTCACCTGACATAATTAGGAACATTAAATCCAGACGTTTGAGATGGGCAGGGCATGTAGCACGTATGGGTGAATCCAGAAATGCATATAGAGTGTTAGTTGGGAGGCCGGAGGGAAGAAGATCTTTGGGGAGGCCGAGACGTAGATGGGAAGATAATATTAAAATGGATTTGAGGGAGGTGGGATATGATGATAGAGGCTGATTAATCTTGCTCAGGATAGGGACCGATGGCGGGCTTATGTGAGGGCGGCAATGAACCTCCGGATTCCTTAAAAGCCAGTAAGTAAGTAATTTGTATTCGGCAAGGCAAGGCCGATAATTCGATATAGATTACCTGTCATTCGCTTTACAGTAGGAAAAACTCAACGAAGTAATTAGCCCAAGCGAGAATCGAACTTACGCCTGAGCGCAGCTCCGGATCAGCAGGCAAACGCTCCTGCCGACTGAACTACGCCGGTGGCTTCACTGTCTTTTCTACATGAGTGGGTATTTAACTTGATAGCTGGACGGATAAATGAAAATTGCAGGTGTGAGGGAGGGAGGGTGAGTGAGTGAGTGAGTGAGTGAGTGAGTGAGTGAGTGAGTGAGTGAGTGAGTGAGTGAGTGAGTGAGTGAGTGAGTTAAAGAATGGTTATTCTGAATTAAAATTAACGATTTTTTTCAATAGTTGATGACATAAAAGTAAGACTTTAATGCATTGTGTGTAATAGAGTCTACAAGTAAAGAAATACATTAAAATATGCTTATTACATTTCCATTATATTTCAATTTTAATTAACATGATATAATAATGTCTTATACATGAATTAAAATTTGGAGTACCTTGTCTTTACAAAATAAATATATATTAATAAAATATCATTAGGTCTACTTACACAGTGACGGGATTTTTCTCGTTGCCAAACTTCCAGAACGGCCCCGAGGTTCACTCAGCTTCCTATAAAATTGAGTACCGGGTCTTTCCCGGGGGTAAAAGGCGGTCAGAGCGTGGTGCCGACCACACCATCTCATTCTAGTGCCGAGGTCATGGGAAGCATGGGGCTCTACCTCCATTCCCCTCAAGTGCTTTCATGGTGTGTGACGGGGATACCTTTACCTTTTTTTCTCTACCTACTTACACAGCTTTAAGTATGTTCTGTAGACGTGGTCGGTATTGACAGATTTTACGTTTTGTTTTTTCCTTATCAAAATTTAAAACTAAAATTTGTTAGAAATTAGTACATTAAATTTTATTATTAGAAGAGGTTAGTAGCTGATGACTTAACAGCATTTCTGTGGCCATAATATTGCCATTTAGAGCTGCGTATAACAGAAATAATTTTATTAATTCTATATGAGGGTAATTTGGTTCGTGTAAGTTCTGTTCCAGAAAGTCAAGCTTCAGCACCGCCTCATGTGACCCGAGTCGCAGTAGTGACTGAACCGAGGACCTCCCAAGAGCTTGCTTTGTGCCACGTGACATTTAATCGCGTTTAAATGTAAAAGTGGCTTATGTGACCCTCAAATGTCACGAAGTGACCTCGATGTTCGTGTTGCAAACGGTGCCTACTACTTAGAAATTACAACTCACAGCTGTGTGATTTCCTACAGATGTTGGCATCTGGAATTTAATAATATTACATTTTGTGTTCAAATGATAAATCACGCTTTTATTTTGTCCTGTAATTCCTTCCAGACATAAATTATCGTCATCGTTGTAAACCTTAAAAAAATTGGACTCTGTTGTTTGTTGTGTACTCATCTCGTTAGGAACTTGAGCCAGCTTTGAATGTTCACAAACGGTAACACTTCATTGTTATGTGGCCAATATTATACATAACCACAGCTTAGAAACAGGACATGACAAGCAGATACTTTCATTCCCAACAGAATGGAGATGAATCTCCATCTGTGTGCCTTGAATCGCACCTAGCTCGGCCAATTTGTACTTGAGATATAGCGAAAAATATTATCAGAATATTCTTTTGACTGTAATCCGAAAGTTTATGTACATTATGTTTCATAACTCCTGTCGAAATCATCCGATTACCTGTCTCCAGCCTTCCCTATACAACCATCCATTGACTATTCTCAAGATTCTCGCTTCCATGATTTTACGTGTCTCCTGTAGTCAGTTCTTTCGTGGTCTTCCTCTTTTCTATTCCTCGAATTAAGTCAATATAATCTGTCATTGTCTATGGCTACATACCCTTTGAACACTACATTTAAGTTGCTTTTACGCATGGTGTTCCTAAATTTGGGTTAAAGTATTCTTTAATATTCCTTAATTAATTAATTTATTTATTTACTTGTTATTCATTTATTTATTTATTCATTTATTTATTTATTCATTTATTTATTTATTTATTCATTTATTTATTCATTTATTTATTCATTCATTCATTCATTCATTCATTTATTCATTTATTTAGATATTTATTTATTTATTTATTTAATTAGCTAGTGAGTACAAGTTAAAATTATAAAACAAAAATGTTTCTAGCCACTACCGTAAGAGCCATGCTCGTGTACGGTGTGGTCTTAGCCAATAATATAACATAAAATTTACAAGACAGTTTACTAAATACATTAAGTAACTTAATTCAAACCATTAAATAACACACAAGAGCAAAAACAAGAAGAAAGAGAGAAAAACACTTTTAATATAAATTGACAATCAGACAGAAGCCAGTAATATTCAATAAAAACATGTATATAGTCGACAGAAATAAAAGGTAAAAAAATATACACATTTTTTAAATATTTTATATCATGAATAATTTTATAAATTTCCTTTTTAAAAGCTTCAATTTTAAAATATTTCAAATTTGGAAAATAGATTGTAATTTTATTATAAAGTCTTGGGCCGAAACTGGCACCATGTTTAAGAGCTGCACTTGTATGACATTTAGGCTCAATTAATGGGAAAATAGACTTTTGTCTTCGAGTACGATATTCATGTCGATTAATGTTTTATTTGATTTCTGTGGTACTAAGTTAGTAAACTATATTTATAAATTTCTTCAAGAATTAATACTTCAAAATTTGTATAAATTAAATTTGTTGGGTAATCCATATTTTTAGTTAGACAAATAATCCTGAATTATTCAAAAAAGATTTGTGTTGGATTTTTCACTTGATAGTGAAATATAAAAATAATTACATTTCCGAGGTGGGTTCATCTACAGATGAAAAAGAGTTTATAATAATATTCTATTCATTGCTGTTATTGTGAATGACTGAAGCAGATATCAGTCATTTAATTGCTTTAACGAACCCAGCGATTAGAGTACTCTCAACTCCCTTCTTGGCTAAAGACGAAGATAGTTCCAAACTTTGAGATGTGACTGACTGCAGTGGAAAAAGTCCCTAACAAAATATTTCCTGAATCTTATTACTTTTTATTTTCATTGTTTCACTTATTGTTTCATTTGAGTAAGATATTTTCTAAATATTCTGGCGTAATATCATGCAAATCTTATCTTTTGTGCTATGATCTTTCCCCGTTAGTACCAACCATCATATCCATAAACAAGAATACCCTTTATAACAGTAGTGTATGTAATTTTTGGTACTTCATAATTATAATATATATATATATATATATATATATATTATTTTAATATTAACAAGTTCAGGGTACATCAAGAACCTCTCGCGCCCGAATACAAGCATGCTTTTCTGTTTCATTTCTTTAAAATCGGCTATGATTTTCACAATTTATAGTCGTTACTCTTGGAAATAGTTTTATCAATTTTATCAGTGTTCATAATAAATTCATATCTTTTTGTTTTAGTGTACAAAATATATTTTATGGAGACTGAGGTTAGTATGGTACTATTTACTTTTGTATTTCGTCAATAAGCTTTCTAAGTATTATTTATATGTTTTGATGTGAAACGTCTGAGTTCTACCTACAAATTAAAAAAATGTGTAACACTTTTCGTAAGATGAAGTTCCTTAAGTTAATTATTGGAGCAGCATCATCGCTTTCGTATGGCATCAGCCGGTGGATTGTAGTTTCAAAATGAAATATGTATAAGAGGAAATTACGTCAAAAATCCCTCCTCGCTTTTTCTCTACCTCATAAAGATCACGCTTGAGTTAGTCTGCAGTGCGACTAGTTAGGACATGTGAAGGTGCAAATCTTATTCCAGGATGGAAAATCATTTTATTCTCCTTGTGACTTTCATAACGACTCTCGGGTCCAATCTGTCGTATATCCATTTCACAATCTGCTGGGGATCAAATATTATTTCATGGTTAGTTCCTGATTTAGGATGTGCTCTGTAAATTGGTGGGTGGAGGACGACTTCTATGGAAGCGATCGTGTTCAAATACTGTCCAGACATTTTCTTGAAGAGACTGGAAAACTACAGGAAACGTACTTGGAAATTGTAATTCGGAGGACTATAGATATTAAATTTAATGGAATGCATAATGAAAATTACCAGATAAAGTTGCGTTTCATTTTCTCTTTTTTATTCTGTGAAATATTCAGTTTAGCAATACGATGTAAGGTCTGCTAAGTTTTTTTTTTCTGAATTCTGCTAGGCTATCTTCAATTCCATTTATGAAGTGTATGCTTTACCTAAATAATAAAGTGATAGACGGCATGATTAACAAAGAAATTTTAGTTACTAGTAACACCATCGATAATTAGCTATCCGTAACTGGTCAGGTGGACAATATAGGCATAGATTTATAATATCTACGAAAATCTCTTCGAATTTATCCAAGAACTGAAGATCGTTCTGGATCTCAGCTTTATTTCTTTCATTGTAAGTAGTATTTTACAGTCTTTCGTCCGAAAATCCATCGCCTTGAGTTGGATTTAAACCCCTGACATTAGGATCTAGAGACTTGTTAAATGTGTGCGTGAACATTACATACAGCTTCCTTCACAGGATGTAAAGAGATTTCTTTCGTAAAAATAAAATTGCTTCTATTGTTCAATAGTTTTCGTTCTCTTACATTTCGAGAGATCATTGACACATCTAATATGAAAGGTCTTCTTTTATTGTTCAAATCTAATAATGCCTTGATGGTTTTATTTCAATAATTGTTCATTGTCGCAAACTTTACTATGTATTTATTATATCCTAGTTAGTATATATACAGTTATACAGTAATGTGACCATGAAAATTTCCAAGTTATGAAATGATTCTGATGAACCTCATGTCACATTTTATGTACTTATATCATTTGTCGAGTAAAATATCCCGAAAGAAAAGTAACAGGGGATTTTTAAATCTATTGATTGCGTGACTACGTCTTTATTTTTGGACTATTTTATTAATTTTATAATATATTTAATTTTAATGGGGGATTATGTTTTTACATAATTCATTATAATATGTATATTTATATGTCAGTTTCACTTCAGTTGAGCAACTTTAGTCTTCTTCCCTCGTATGAGATGAATTCGCCCTGTGCTTTCATTTGTTTTTGACCATAATCCCTCGCGTGATATGGACTCATCCTGTACCTTCACTTCTTTGTTCAGTATATAACGTCACTGCATTCTGTTACATAGTCCGACAGCGATACTTCTGCGGATGTACTATTATAGTATCACTACATGACGTCACTGTTTCCTGTTACACATAAATGTGACATCTTACCTGTTTACACCTCCAAGAAAGGCATATTCATGTAAAAAATTGCTGGAGATTAATAAATTCGAATTTTATGTAAATGTTTGTATAGAGCCTACATGAACGGAGTGACTATTGAAAAATATTAACAAACGGATTTGTATTTTTATGAAATATACCTAGTGAACTATAAATATATATTTAACCACAAGTTTTCATACATGTCAAAACAAAATTTTATATTAATATTGTGCAGAATTATTTCCGCTGAAATCTCCACTAAACATATTTCGATTTATTGTTGCCTGATATCTGAAAGTTTTGTTTGAATACCTTCTGCCACCGTGATATAATGTCCCATAATGGACCTTTTCTGTTCCAATTTGTACTCCATGGTTCGTCAGTTTCGCTCTGTTCTTCTTTAACAACCTGGAAAAAGAAAAGAAGAAATACATTTCTACATAAGGTTGTGTTACACTCCATATAATTTGCATTGTAGGAATGAAATGCATGAACAACCTGTGTCTCCGTGGCAACGCATAATGACCTAGTGCTGTTTCGTTTACCTCTTGTTACTTTGCTTGACTCATATCTCACTGTTGCTCTCGCGTTAAAAGGTTAAATGCGACTCCAGTCCATCCCTGACGAGACCTCTGGGGAGTAAACGTAACATCTCGAAGTGACGTCACTGAATAATATTCACAACATGGGAGCCTAGCTAATCTGTCCTATAAATTGGTTAGCTAATTGAGATCTGCACGGCTGTTGTTAAAAATTGAAATATATCGAAATGAAAACTTTATTTTTATATGTAAGATTCTGTTAGAAAGTATATTGGGAGTCAAAATTACTTGTATATTTAACAGTTTTAAGAAATTAATGAATAAATAAAACAACATTGAAACATTGGATAATTGAGAGATCTTTGAAAAAAAAATCCAAGATACAGTTCTACAAAGTATTAGCTGTTTCGCTTCTTTCTTATATGTCTTCTCTGAAAAAATAGAGAAAAAGGAAAATTGCAAAGATACGTTTCTTAGGTGCGATACTTTGAATGGTCACATCCACAATATCGGGAGGAAAAAAAAACAGTTAATTAACTTTAACTTTGGAAACAAAATTGACGAAGTTAAGCAGCAATGGCTGTCTCATATTTTGTATTTTCATGTGCTGTTTTCGAGCTGAGCATGTTCTTGCGGTCCCCATTTCAGAAACCGACGCTATGTTACTCAACTCTATTGGAAGAGTTCCAGGAATCTCTAGTAGTCTACTGCAGCTTGTACTGTACCGCTCTTAGTTACGATCTCTTTATTTGAATCCGTGCTGTGGGAAAGTTGTTAACAAAACGGACGTGTAAATGTGATTACAGCAGCGCCACTAATGCGCTGAGGCGTGCGGCATAACAAGAGAACTGGACGCTTCTTGCATGCAACATTGTTTCGCCAGGAGACCGCTAGAGGCTCCCTGATACATATTTTTTATAAACCTACCGTCAGACTGACAAGGTAATTAGGATTTACTCATTAAAATGTCTTAAAAGCAGATTAAAATCATTGTTAACTGCACGAAACGCAGAAAATTATAACACATATTTTTAAAAACTCATTTTGCTTGGAAGCTATTGATCGGTTTTCTTTATTGAACTTAATTTGACACGAAATCATTTACAAATCTTATTAAAGGAATCAACTTTTACTTGAAGATATTTTGTAACAAACTCGTACGCTTTTACTTAACTTTAAATAATTTTTCTTTGTAAAATTCTGTAGTACTAATAATAATAATAATAATAATAATAATAATAATAATAATAATAATAATAACAATAATAATAATAATAATAATAATAACAATAATAATAATAATAATAATAATATATTGTTTGTGTATATCTGAAGTCTGATTAGTGTAAAATGTTTCTAGTCAGCGATGTATGCAATGTAGGGGAAAAGGAACTGACTACCCTACCCAGTTATCCTCTTTTACTGTCCCAGCCCCTCGTAAATGGAATTCTTTACCTCAGAAGATTACACAGTACGATTTCTTACGGACGCAGCCAAATTTAAGTTATAATTTTATTGTAATCATGATTGACGTTAATCATTTCATTATACTTAGGTATAACTGCTATTATTATTATTATTATTATTATTATTATTATTATTATTATTATTATCGTTGAGGGATACAAAATTTGGGGACTGAATCTTAATTTCAATAAAACAGAGTATTTCTTATTGAAGATCAATGTTGGTGAAAAACTGGAGATTGAAAATGAGGAAATTCAGACAGTGAATTTAGTATTTGGTATTAATATGAGAGGCCGGTGGAACAAGTAGGTAGATGTGAAACAGAAACAAAGAGTAAGAAAAGGAAAGAAAATATAAATGGAATACTAAAATTGGTACTATGGAGGAGCGACAAAAGAAAATAATAATAATAATAATAATAATAATAATAATAATAATAATAATAATAATAATAATAATAATGATAATGATAATAATACGCAGAATAAGAATGTGTAAAACCTATATTTCGTTTATCAATTTGTTGTTTTCGCTCATTGTAAGAGAAGTTGACAGCAACTCTGACAAAAATTAGGCTGTAAGATATCAGTGATCCCTATTAAAAGACCTGGATTATGAGATAAAACGATTTTATGTCCCAATATGTGGGACTGAAATTGAAATTCATTTATAGCTCATTAGTACAAAGTGTTTCAGTATAGTTATTATATAGTTAGGCAGACAAGAAGGAAACAAACTACTAGCTACCAAGGAAGATAAAGTCAAAAGTACAAAAATTAGAGAAATTATGGATGTTAAAACAGTATTAGAGGTAACAAAAGGAAAAAAATAGCTAGGATATGTAAAGAGCATAACAAACAATTTGATGCTAAAAATTATATTGGAATGGGAAGCGGAGGACAACAGAAGATGTAGAGATCTAAGAAACAATTGATAGGTGGATCTGAAGAAATATGAATTGTAGAAGGTTGACAGAAGACCACCAAGTTCAGGAACTTACGAAGAAACATAATTGCTAATGGGTTGTAGGAAAACTATTGTACTGTAAAAAACTCCTAAATTATTATTATTATTATTATTATTATTATTATTATTATTATTATTATTATTATTATTGTTATTAAATTCTCAACGAATTAGAGTGACGTTAATATATTTTCCATACAATGTGACATGAATTCATTTCATACCTTCTACAAGCGTTTTTACACGTCATACTAATAGGATATACAGCGACCTTTAAGCGGTAGGTACATAAATCCGTTAGAGCAATCAAAATTCCTCTCCTGTCTCAGGATTGCCACCTGTTCCATTTGGGATTTCCTAAATGCGTTATTCCTCTGTTACCAAGTTAAAATGTATTATCCACACTGTGCAGGTTGAGTGTTCTGTTACAATGGAGATTACAGCCGAACAAGAAAGTTACGCATTATGATTCTCTGAATTGAATGACAAGGGTTTATGTTGTTATGGCAACTGTATAAGTGTTTGTATTACATTTCCCGACGTGAATTCATCTTTCTAATGGCTGTGGAGATAAAAAAAAAGAGACAAGCAGGTCACCAGAAGCTGGCTTTATGATAGCGAACAGTGCAACAGACTGTTTTCAGACAATGAGTAAATGTGTGTAGGAAGAGAGGAAAGCATAGAAGCTTTGGAATCTGTGGGATGACAACTGTCGGCAGAACGAACAATGAGCGGTTCAGTGGGGCGTCAGGTCATCGCGCCCCGGAACTGACTTTATGTGGGAGTTGCAATGGCGGTTCTGAAGAGTCGGTGCTGTCAGATGTTTACATATTCAGTTTTGCTTAATCGGCGTCATTTTATGTGACCCCTGAACTATCATTATTTCACAAGAAGTACAGAAGCGACTTTGCATGGTGTGACTTTCTTTGGGGATGAATTGGCTCGTAGATGTTAAATATTGAACGAAATGCTCTCAAGAGTTTCGGTGAAAATGCTGTAAGCCTTCAAGCGCGGACGACTGGAGAGGACAATGCCGATAAACCACTTTTTCCAATATCAGGCTCTGTGAGAAGAATGTAACATGAGAGACTATTAAGTTCTGTAAATGAAAGGGGTGAAAGAAAGAAGAAATAAAACTGTTTTTTGTCAACGTGTATTCTTTCGGAATTATTTAACTCTTGTTTATGTGTAAAGATAATTTTTGGTCCTACTGAATTATCTGTTATGATTACCATTTGTTATTAATGAAGAAAAGTTCGCTCCGTTGCGGAGGATCGAACTCGGGACCCCCAGTTCTGCGCACCAAGCGCTCAAACTACTGAACTACGCCGAAGTTCAACCCACCGCACCGGATCTTTCTCCTTTGGTTCTTTTCCCTTAGTGGCCTTACTCCATGTTCGACTTATATATTGATATACAGTATATTTTAAGTCAACAGTAATTACACAAGGAGCGCACTCAAATGACTTGACGGCCAGGCAGTGACTAAAATGTAATCGGTAACAAGAAGGTATAATGACGACATATCCGGTGACAATGCATATAGCTACTATAGGAGTCTCCGTAAAAGAAGAAAGTAGAGGATTTAGACAGAAGGATTAGTGGGGTACAGAACGATACCTTGATTATAAAGACGATGATGTTCGTACATACCTCAGAGCCATCGGACACAATTTTGGGTGGAAATTTTGAAACGATGCATTGTTAGGCAAATAATCTATATAAAGATTAATAACAAAATATGGTAGGACAAAAATTAATCCATATTATAAAAACAGACTACAAAATATAATTATAACAAAATAAATAAAATAAAATAATAGATAAATATATGAAAAAGAGGATACAATAATATTAGTACATTTTAGGACCGAATGAGCAGCGCGCGTGTTAGGTCGCAGCTCAGATATATTATTAATATAAGAGGAATATATAAATAAAATAAAATATGAATTAAAAGTAAAATCATAGCTATAATGAAATTACATAATAAGTTATATATTAACATAGAGAAGAATAATATAGATATTAATTTATCGGCTGATAAAATAACGAAACTGCTACTCCTAATAATAACTTAGGAACTCTTATGGAAATTTATCTGACACAAAATAGTTACACATTTTTCCAGTTTGTAGGTCGAATATAGATGTTCCACGACAAAAAAAATGTTGATATAACTCAGTATTTTACCAATTCTTTTTCTTCTTCTTCTTCTTCTTCTTCTTCTTTTTCTTCTTCTTCTTCTTTCCCTTAGTTTAACCTCTCCCTTTTAGGTTCTAATTACACGACCCACGCCACCCGGGCCTTACAGGGCCGCGACCTGTCGGGAGAGGAATTAATCTATGGATCACATACATACTTTTTTTACCACACAAGGACAAGGAGGGTGTCCCCGGATGAGGGATCAGCTCAATGCCAGGGACAATTCTTTTTATTACATTTAAATACTGATTTCTAAGAACTGATCGGCCTGGTTGTCGCAGTTGGTATAGCGCTGGCCTTCTATGCCCGAGGTTGCGGGTTCGATCCCGGGCCAGATCGATGGCATTTAAGTGTTTTTAAATGCGACAGGCTCATGTCAGTAGATTTACTGGCATGTAAAAGAACTCCTGCGGGACAAAAATTCCGGCACACTGGCGACGCTGATATAACCTCGGCAGTTGCGAGCGTCGTTAAATAAAAAAAACATCTAAGAACTGTATAATATTCATGTCATCTTTTTGCTTCATTAACCAGCATTCACGTCCGAAGCACTATATCCTCTAAGTGTAAAAAGTATCTTTCTTTCATCTGTAGAATAACAAGGTGATTCAATATTCTTATTACGTAGTCCCGTATAATAAGAATAAGTTTTATTAATTTCATACTATGGTGGACCAGTCCTTTCCTAAACTCTATTAATATAACATATAGTTTGAAGAATTCATTTCTGAGATAGTTGCATTGTGACGCGGAATCCAATACCTGCGATGATAGGTTGATTGTTAAGTTATTGGAGTTCAATTTTTTTAGAGGGCCAATAAATACACGTTAAATTTTACCTGGAACTCTCTCTTTCAAATCAAATGTTTTTCTGTCCTGTTAATTACTCGTAATATACGAAACCTCCAAAGATTGTCAAATCAAGGTTCTATATACTTTATCTTCAGCAGAATTTGAATCTATACGAATTTCGAATTTAATGACAAGTATGATAACAGAACACGGAGAATAACACGCTTCTAACTTTTCCGTACATTGGATGATATTTCTCGTACTGTAAAGGTGGTAGAACTTAAAATATTATAAATACATCCTGTACTCAAATTTAACATACTGTAGCTGCATCCAAACAGTTGAAAGTGCAGAATAATAAATTGTTAAAAACACAATGAAGTCTCTCTTATGACATGACACCCTTGCACCACTTGCAACATATACTGTACTTGCGGTATTCTGAAGTAATATACTATTTTAGTAATATCGTCCAGCTTACACAAAACTGCCTTCAGCACGAAGGAAACAGCCTTTATTGAGGCTTTCCTGAGGTTCGTAAAGAATATTGTGTGTAAAGCTTGGTTAAAATCGGCTTATACAAACTAAGCTCTTACATGGAAACTCTCTCACTCTCACTTTCAATCTCTCTCACTCTCTCTCTCATT
This sequence comes from Periplaneta americana, assembly GCF_040183065.1. NCBI lineage: Eukaryota > Metazoa > Arthropoda > Insecta > Blattodea > Blattidae > Periplaneta > Periplaneta americana. Next base: position 52,842,328 of record NC_091125.1, read on the forward strand.
CTCACTCTCTGTCTGTCTGTCTGTCTGTCTTTATCTCACTCATTTACTGACTGACTCACTCATAGATACACACAACCCCAGAAAATTTCGAACTCTCTTTTCTTCTAAAACAAATTTTTTCTTAAACGATTACAAATACGTCCAAGTGCAATAGGATAGTGACGTTCAGCAATGCTTGCTGAGTCAAGTATGCAAGACTATTCTAATTTTATTGATATTAAACTTTCTTTTTCTTACTTCTGTTCACTTTATTCTTCTGCTCTCTCCACTATGATCTTTTTAACCTCCTTATGGTTAGCTAGGCGCCATTTGTTCCTTACGTCAAGAAAGTCTGTTTTTCACGCCGTAGATTCGGGATTCAATTTTCAGGTGGAATTTGTGGTCAAGAAAGACGATATTTCACTTCCTTCTGAGATTTATTCTCCTATCCTGACTTTGACTCGTTTCATAAAGGTTACTGAACAGCCTCCTCTCTTTCCAATCCACGCCAGTTTACTTTAGGACCCCCATCAATTTATTCCAATCCACTTTGTCAAACGCCTTTTCTAAATCCACAAATACTATATACACTTCTTTATTCTTCTCTAGGTATCTTTCCCCGATTGTTCGTAGCAGTCCAATTGCATCTCTTACTTCCTGAAGCCAAACTGCTCTTCTTCCAATTGTTCTTCCATCTTAGAATATAAACGTTGATTCGGTATTCGCAGAAGAGACTTCGCCGAGTGTGATATCAGGCTAATAGTCCTGAATTCGTTACATTTCTTGACACTATTTTTCTTCGGAATTGGAATCAACACTGTCTCCGTGAAATCTTCAGGCCATTCGCCTTTCTCATATATTTCGTTGCATAATGATAGAATTTCCTTCTTGTCTTCACCCAAGCATTTCACTAATTCAATGGGATTCCATCAACTCCTGTTGCTTTCCCATTCCTCATTTCAACACTGTTACAAAATATTATAAGTTAACTGTTCCGTTCAACTAGAGGATAAACACGAACATATTTTTTTATACTTTTTTTAGTGCTGCTTACACTTTATATTCTTATAGATAAGTGTTTTATTACTATTTAATACGAGAAAAATTTGTACCGGTACCGGGAATCGAACCCAGGACCACTCAGCTCTGCGCGCTGAGCGCTCTTTCCAACTGAGCTATGCCGGGACACGATCCACGGCGCCGGCCGAACCCCTCTAGTAATGCTTTTACGGCCTTACTACCTGCATTTGAGACGATACAAGTCATATACGCAGGAGCGCATATTTTAAATGACTTTGTGGCCATTTAAAATATGCGCTCCTGCATATAAGCCTCAGTGTGGCCGACGTGCAAAGGGTCGTCCCTAACCCGCTTCTAGCCACCGTTGCCATTCTGTGGCCGGGAGGAAAAAGGTCTTAAGTCAATTTTTTGTGAAAATGAGATTTTTATATATTCTGAAAGCGGAAACAATTCTCTACAATCTGTTAAAACGGCTAAAGTCAAATGAGACTCCTGACTGGATTTATAGAGCGTTACAAAATGTCCTAAGTACTTTTTGAATCGAGCACACACAGAAGTATATTTAATACTTTATTCCTTACAAACCATCACATGTTTACTTTCCATGCTTTCCATAACTTGTATTTTAGCCATTTTATCACATACTGATGCCCTTTCCTTTTAAAACTTTAAGCACCAGGGTAAACAGTCCTATAATTGTTTAAGATCTATTTTGCATTCCTAATAATTTACATTTCTCATTTATTTTGACATGAAAAAGGTCTTATGTTTAATAGTCCCTTCTACTCAGTTTGGCTTCTAGTCTTAAAAGGACTTAAGTGCGGCTATTTTTGGAAATAATCAAGAAAATTTTTAAATGAGCAACATTATCTATTTTAGAAGAAATATAAACAAATAATATCCAGGAAAAACTTCTTAATTAAAAAACTCTATAATTGACACCAATTTCAATCTTTCTACTGCTTTCTGAAAAGTATAAAATTTTTACTTAAGACCTTTTTTTCCTCCCGGCTACAAACCTAATCTAACAAGTCAATTAATCATTAAAATCCTGGCCCAGTTAATAACCAACACATACACGTTGCTTTCCTAATCAAGAACCACTCAGAAACGGGAATAATGTTAAAAAAACTGCGTATTCTAGAAAGTAGTTTTCTGTTTTAGTTGGATATTTACCTTTTGACTCCATAATTCTACATTTATCTCTAGATGTTTACTTTACAAATGAAGAGTCCACTGCAAGAATGATGGATGTCATTTGGAATACATTTTGCAGGAGAAGCAATTGAAAGTTTGAAATGCTTAGCGCTCAAAGCTTAACTGAGATTTTCCGATCATTACTGGACAATGACTAACAGTGTTAATGCCATATAACTCTGTATGTACATTCTATATGTCTTAAGTTATGCATTGACAGTCTTGGTTCATTTTAGACAAGAAAGTGACATCCATCATTCTTGTAGTGGACTCTTCAAATATATATCTATGTACAGCATATCAGAATAAACGCTAGGAATAAAAATGAAAAAAGAGTTTTTTAAAATTAGAGGGATAGTAGCCTACGTTGTTTTATTGTCATAACACAGTGCGCCGCCTTCGCTACAGACTGAGTGTTAACGAATCCAATTTAACAAAACTGTAAATACTCGAGTACTGAACTGTCGAATCCTTTGCTCTAAATTGGATTCATTATTACATAGAAAGATGGTGGTCTGCATGAGATGCAAGCTGCAGGCTGTACGTTGTTTGCTAACGACTCGAGAGTTCTCCCCTCACGGATCAGTTTCGGACATTTCACTGCGGGCTACGTGTTTCTTTTCTACTCGCTTGATAAGTAGTGTTCTTTCAGTTTCTATCACATTTTATATTTGATACCTAAGAATGATTATCGTTATAAACTCGAAGTTAATACACGTTACAAAATGTCAACAAATGTCAAATGCACAATTATGCAAATACCAAAAAGAGAGACAAGAAGGTAAACGATTTAAAAATATACGAGTATTAAGCTAGTGAGAATGTATCTTCTTCCATATTAAGAAATAAAACCTAGACACCGATTAAAAAGAAAAAAAATGCATATTTCTTGCTGCAGACAGCCACGACATGTTCTCGTATGTGGTTGGACGATAATAAAGAGATAGGCCTATACTGTACAGTAGGCCTACGTTAAAAGTTACGTACGGTACCGTAATTTACTTTACTTTGAAGAAAAACACATTCAAATGGAAACGATACTTTGCAAACAACACATAAGTTGTAAGTACACAAGTATACAGCATATGTGTACTCGTAAACATTCCTGCACGCATTACATACATACGCATACGTCTGGCCGTGAAACCAGGTGGTCCGGATTCGAATCCCGGTCGGGGCAACTTACCTGTGTTGAGGTTTTTCCGGGGTTTTCCCTCAACCAAATACGAGCAAATGCTGGGTAACTTTCGGTATTGGACCCTGGACTCATTTCACCGGCATTATCACCTTCATTTCATTCAGGCGCTAAATAACCTGAGATTTGATACAGTGTCGTAAAATAACCCAATAAAAATACATACGTCGCTCTCGGTAGCATAGTTGGTATAGGGCTGGCCTTCTATGTTCGAGGTTGCGGGTTCGATCCCGGACGAGGTCGATGGCATTTAAGTGTGTTTAAATGCGACAGGCTCATGTCAGTAGATTTACTGGCATGTAAAAGAACTCCTGTGGAACAAAATTCCGGCACACTGGCGACGTTGATATAACCTCTGCAGTTGCGAGCGTCGTTAAATAAACCATAATTTAATTTTTTGCACATGCATGCATACATACATACATACATACATACATACATACATACATACATACATACATACATACATACATACATACATACATACATACATAGTATTCACTGTTAAGCAATTTTTTTAATTTTATGTATGCCCTTTTCTCTGCCATAGTTTTGTAAAAATATAGGATATATATTTCTTTTTCCCTCCTTTGTTCTCTTTATCAGCCGATGAATTTATTATCACAGCCTTTTTATCGTAAATTTTATTTAATTTTCGTATTTCCTTTCTTTTTTATTATTATTTTATTACATTTCATTTTGATATATTCTTCCTTAAGTTTTTCCATATTAACCATTTGTACTAAATGAGTTGCTTTCACTATATTCCAATGTATTTTACTTTCTTTTTTTCTATTAATGGTATTATTTTCATGTTGTTTAGTGTCGATTTTATTATGTTATTATTATTATTATTATTTTTTTTTATTTTTTTATTTTTTTGGTAATATGTTAGTATTCTGCTCTTTAACTTTTTGTTAAATTTTAACTGCTTGTATACTTGTGACCTGGTAGAGTGTAAGAGAAGGCCCTATGGCCTTAACTCTGCCAGTATAAATAAAGAATTATTATTATTATTATTATTATTATTATTATTATTATTATTATTATTATTGTTATTATGTAAACCATTAACTGTTAACTGACTCCATTTTTAGGTAAACATACGCAAATGATAGGGCGCTAAATGTATTGCAAATATGAAAAAGTTGTCTAGGAAGATTACACAATTCATAGGTTTTCATTTTTTCGAAAATGCACTCAGTAACGATTCGAGGACCATTGTAGAGGGCTCTTCCCGCAACTCGGTTGAAATGCCCAAAATCCACACTACAAAATACTGTATAGCCTATATTGATTCATCACTTTGCCACTCGCACATTTACAACTTTGAAACTTAGCAAGATACAGCTAGATGCAAAACACGCAGGAGTGATGCTGTGTGCCAATATACCGTAATCGCCACAAACTCGTGTCGTTTTGTTACATGCTCGAGTTTGCACTTACAGTATTACAACGTGGAGCACATGTTACACTGCACGACATGAGTCTGATAAGAGAGATGCTCCCATGGTGACGAACAGGCTTGCGAATAAAACAAATGAAAAATTCCGGTGGCAAAGTCCGGCAGATAGAGAGATATCTCTCTTTAGTGCAAGACTGTACTAGGGCGCCGTCAGGTTGATTAATGCGTTTAGGGAGCTGTCATGAAGACTGGATATCCGTGACTACGTACTTGTCAGAGGACTGAATAGAAAGAAAATGCTATGGGAGGAATTTCAGACACATGCGAGAACAAGAAAAACAAACGGTGTGGGTATCCTAACATCAGCAGTAGTCTCACAAGTGATGGCTTTTATCAAATGGGCCGATAATAGAGCACCGGTAAACACTACGAAAGTTTTGTTGAACAGAGCAACTGTACTACATGCTTCGCTGGACACTTCATAGTAACAAGTGACGTAGAATTATTTCAACCAATTTGCCATACAATACAAAAAAAAACTTTATGTAAGAAACGAAAAGTTATCGAAGTTTAGATTGTAATTATATATTTATAACTGTAGAGTTTTACATGGATAAAATAAATGGGTCGATAAAAAAAGGTATATAAGTTAAATCCAAACTCTAAAAGTGCGATTGCTAGGTTGTGAAAGATTAAGCATTTTAAGTGAAGAACAGAATTATTACCTAGAATTAAAAAAAAAAATAGTGTGTAGCCTCTATGTACGGCAAAAGTGAAATTCTTATGCTGTAAATGTGTCGTAATCTTTTTAAATGTTCGTGCAGTGAAATGCCATACATTAGGATTAAATTTAGCACCATTTTTACTCGATACTCTTTAGAATTTAAAAACGAAACAATATATTTATGATACTTAAAATAACTAAATAAGATATGAGACGTGAAATACATATTTGTCTTTCACCAATCCGTAATTTGTGAAAGTAGCATGATCTGGAACGAAAAGTAAGTTAGTTACCAATTAACCTAAAATAACAGCCAAATTACTCCAAGTTTGTAAATTGTAATTTACTAACAAACTATTAATGATATATATTACCGTACTAGATTTATTAAAAACATGTTCTAAATATCTGTAATATACATGCATGACTTTTGTTACTGTATCACAGCTGGTTTTCCAACAATATTGCTTTGAATGTGATGGGTCATTTCATTAACTGGTAAACAAGAAACAGTTTCTTTAACTAGTCAGTATCAGTGTTACCAACACACATTTTAACACTACATGATAGGCAATTCCGAAATAGGCAATATATATTAAATTGACATGTGTATGAAGATTAGGTAAAGTTTTATTCAATAAATTGTTACTTACACTCAAATTACCCGATTATACCTAATTATCCCGACCATCCTATGCAGTTTTTATGTAGGATTAATTATTCTTTTCTTAAATGAAACATTTCATAAGGTACGGTAATATTTTAAAATTTAGTTATATAAATTACTTTTTTCGCTTATTACTTCATAATATATATAGTTTTTAATAACACTTTTGTTTAGCATTTCCCTCTATATATTACAATTATATATGTAATGAATAGTGTATTATCTGCATGATGTATATATTTTTCATACTTACCTTAGTGTTACAGCTAATCTTTATTCAGTAGGTCTGGTGTCTTGATGAGTTATTGTAGGTCCAACTAATAGTAACAAATTATCGACATTTTCTGTACACATTCTAAAATAATTGAACAATTTACTACCGCATTCCCTCAAACTACTGAACAGCTTGTAAAACTGTCCATTCACCAGTCTCGAGCTTATAACTGGATGCACCCAAAATCATTTCACGTTTATTTTTTCTATTACGCAAGATCACAGCGCCAATGCATGCTGCTTCCATGAAGTCCGTTGTGAAAAATCGCAAGTGCGTGCGAGTCGTAAGAAGTCTGCGGTTTTTAATTACAAGATTTTTCATCAATGCAGGCAACCCTTCCTACGTCCCTAGGCCGGCCCCCTCCGTGTGTCGCCAGCGATCGGGGAACGCTTTGGAATGATGACGAAATGGAGAAATTATGACGGAATGATGTATATGACTAATATGGGGAAAAACGGGAGAATCCCGAGAAAAACCCCAACTGCGACCTTGTCCGCCATAAGTGTTACTATGAATTTTTCCATTAAAAATCTCAGATCTGATCAGGACTCGAACCCGGGTCGCCTGCGTGAGAGGCTGGAGGTCTGACCACCGCAGGGATCGCACGTCGCAATACTGTGTTAACATAATGCTTGCAAATATAAACGAGATCATCCTGCTCATTCAGTTTTGCACGCAGTAGGCCAGGCAGATGCGTCCAAGGCCAGTGAGCGGCGACCCTTGAGCTCCAGCACTTCGCGGTCATAGAGTAAGAGTCAACACAGCACTGCTTGCTTATACAAGAATTAAGCTTATCGCATCTTGAAACATGTTCACGTTCCCATCTGTCTTAACTTAGGTTTTTGTTCCAAGGCCGTGAGTGATAGTAGTCTATATAAAAGTCCCGTAAGTTATTCTAAGTAAAAATACCGGGTGTTTCAAGAGGAATAGTAAATATTTAGGGGGTGGTAATTTGGATTATTTCGAGTAAAAAAATCCGTATAAACATATGTTCAATTTCCATTGGATGTCGAGATAAGTACTACCGTACTGTTTTAATGTTGCGCATAAAAAATCATGCAAAAGGTATGAAAAAGAGAAATTGATTGATTGATTGATTGATTGATTGATTGATTGATTGATTGATTGTCTTACAAATTATCAACATCGCTTCTTTGTAAATGTATAGTGCTGTTGCGGTAAGATCAACACTCAGACTGGGTCTGCAGTGATACCATATCGTCATACAGGGCACACGTATTATTCCCGCCAAGCTTAGACGACCTCACTCACACCACTCTGCTGACTCGTGCCTTACCCAAAACATAATACATCATACGGTGCATGCCTGTTAGTTATGCAGCGTTGTCACATTATGACTCTGAATTATTGGCTGACTTCTCTATTCGGGCTGAGGCCGTCCATGTTTGGCAACGCTGTTATAAAGCAATTCAGTTATTGGACGCGGCCAACTGCATAACATAAACATCGAGAGCATGTTGATGTGACTTCTTTGACTTCTTTCCTTTGAGCTGGGATCGTCTAAGTTTGGCGAGTACAATATGTAGATTTCTGTAAAACGAGTTACCATTATTATTGGAAGAGGTTCCTTTGCTACAAGGACGGACACTGTCTTCCAGCATGATGAAGCCCTTGCAAAATTAGCCTCAGGTTCGCATCATTTAAATCTAACTTTCTCCGAACAATGAATCGGCGCTGTGGTCACGTTCATTGGCCACCACGGTCCTCAGATCTTGGTCCTTTAGGTTATTTTCTCTGGGGACGGCGAAAAGCGAAGTCTACGAAGAAACATAGGAGGCGAATTGATCGTCAGCATTATGAATTAGTGGTGCGCTTTTAAAAGAACGTCAGTACGACCTCAGAAGAGCTATTCGTACTATTATCTATTTGAAAAGTACATTGAAGTATACTGCGTTCCATAATTTCTGATAGGCGACGTAAACATTACCGGCAGAGGAAGGAAAAAAATTAATTGCTAACTAACCAATGACAGAGGTCGCAGTACAGGCTTATCTTGAAGTTGAGAGAAGTAGAACGCTTCAGACCGCCCAACTTCAAGATAAGCCTGTAATATGACCTCTGTCATTGGTTGGTTAGCAATTTTTTTTCCTTCTCGGCGGCTGTGTTTATGTCGCTTGTTAGGCTTTATGGAACGCAGTAGATGGTGGTATCTTTGAACAGTTGCTTGAACTGTTGCATATTATTGATATCGTTTAAATAATCATTAAGTGTAATCAATAAGTAATTTGCCTCTCCTTCATACCTTTCCCAAGTCTTTTTACGCATAAAATTCAAACAGCTGTATCTTTACACCCATTGAAAATAGAAATATGTTTCTAGGAACATTTTTACTCCATGCTAACACATCTTCTAATATACTTAATATTCCTCCTGAAACACCCTATATATACTCGTATACGACAGATTATAATAAATAGCTATCATGCAAGTATTAGTTCTATATTGTTCCGTGTTCCCATGACATCATTCGTGTTTATTTTTAGACTGTACATTATGAAAAAAGAGAAAGATTAAGTATATGTTGTGTTTTTTAACTGTAGCTTCTATTCAAATACCCTGGTCTCGGTAGGAACGAGCAGGGAAAACTTTTTGTTGAATTCCTTACCAAAAGCTATTTTTCAAGACGGGGAAACCTACCTGTTAGATTCCTTACCAAGAACTATTCGCCGGGTCGGAGAAACTCATCTGTCGGATTCATTACTAAGAACTGTTCTCCAGGACTGGGAAACCTATCTGTTGAAGTCCTTCCCAAGAGTTATTTTTCAGGACGAGGAAACATATCTTCTGAATTCTTTACCACAAGAGCTGTTCTCCAGGAGTGGGAAGCCTATCAGTTAGATTTCTTGCCTAGAGCTATTCTCCAGGATTTGTAACGGATTCAGTAGTTTAGTTTCTCCGTTTTCCCTTCCTTATATTTTCTGAAGATGGAATCGACATGTAACTCTGAAACGTTTTATGTTTATACATCTAGGATACCGTACAATGCTAAAAAATCGCGCACCTATGAGTTACAATATTTACAGCTCAATAAGAAAGCTATTTTGCAAGCTGTGGTCTATATTGAACTCTTTTCAGACACAATCGAAGGACTCCTCGTCTCCGCAGACAGCCCGCGTTGTGTCGACGTGACTTGCAAGTCAGGAATAATCAATAACAAGTAATATTCATTAATATTTTAATCGTGCGGTCTTGAACACAGGCCCCGGCGCTGTTATTAATTAGAACCGCACTGCATAGCAGGGTGTGAAATGTAATGAGTGATAATGATCAACTCTCGCCCCAAGGGGTTGTTTGTTCTGGGCTGCTGCGCCGGTATCAGATACAGACGGGACGATGTGATGTAATATAATGAATAGCTCTGGAGGCATCAACCTGCGTAATAGTATCTGATGAAAAACAAGGAAAATGAACTAACGTCAGTTTTCAAAAGCAAGCCTGCTGTTGAATGCTTATGAAAGTAAAAAGTAATCTTTGAGCTGCTTTTTATGCTGTAACCTAAATTTTTATGTTAGGCAATTTTTAAAAATACTAATATTGTTTTGTTCCTCTCGTATTCTTTTCTCCTCTATAGATTATGGGATTACTTGCCTATTCCGCCTACATAGATCACTCCAATATTTCCTGAGTCTTTTTCTTTACCTCCTTCACTTCGATCAAGAATTTAGCAATTTAGCGATGCTTCAATATGTGTCCTCTTCCTGCCTTGGTAGTATGCTCACAAAATGTTCTTGTCACCTTAATATCTGGTTGAGTATTGATAGAATGTGGGGACTAGCTATGAACACTTTACGGTTTTTAAGCAAATTTTTAACTTATTGATTTTGCCAATGTACTATCAATGGAGGGAAAAATATATGAGGAGAGCTAAAATAGTTATAGACGGTCAAAATATAGAACAGGTACAGACTTTTAAATACCTTGGATGCAGTTTAACTAATTATAAATTGAACTTAGACCTGGAAGAAAATACACAGAAAAATAAAATAACAGATGGACTAATAACGAAACATTTTGGAAGATACATGTACAAGAATGTTAATAGTACACTATGCAACGAGCTTATAATGATAGTAATTAAGAAGCGAGTATGGATGTTTATGAAACGAGCGCAAGCGAGTTTCATAATTTTCATACGAGCATCTTAATTACCATTATAGGCGAATTTCATACGACTTTTTTGCTCGACCATATTTCTAGCTTGAAATTATTCAGGTGTATACATTTTATTTGTATCTGACAAGATCGGAAGTGACCTTGTTCTAGGTCGTGAATTGTGAGATGTGCGCAGACGCGAAAGTATTGATTTTTTCCGAAGAACAATAATGTCATTCACCTTGATGTAATCCCGTTAAACTTGATATAACCTTGATTATTGAATTCGACATTGAAAAACGAGATGACAAATTGAATTTATTTGAATATTATTTACAATTAACGCTAATTATTATGGTAACAGAACATAACCTTCTGCGACAGTATTGGATTTCCAGCCTCCGTGACTTTTCGCTAATTCTCTTTCGATTGCATATCCGAGAATAATCGATACTTGAGGTTTTATAACGGTACAAAGTTGACTTGTCATTGGCTGAACACCTGTAAGCTGAGTTGTCATTGGCTGAACACCTGTACTTTAATGAGTAGGTGTACTTTAATGACATGCATTAAAGGACTGCTACCAGGTGTATAATTACTACATTTCGGCATGGTCGAGCATAAAATAAGATTTCACAATGTTTTGTCAAAACTCACACTGCTATATGGTAGTGAAACGTGGACTTGAGAGCGCATGACGTTTAGAAACACCACAAATGAGATTCCTAAGATCAGTTGCAAAAGTTACAGTATTAGATAAAATTAAAAGCAACGAGATTAGGGATAACTTAAAAACAAAACATGTTGTTGACGAAATTAAGGATTATCAAAAATGGTGGCTGCATCATGTAGATCGAATGCCCTTAGACAGTCTACCAAGGCAAGCATCCTATTTATCACTCTGTGGAAAAGCGTGAGCTGGGTAGACCAAGGACGAGATGGAAAGATTCAGTTAGCCTGGGAATGGGACAGCAATGACCCAGCCTTGATAGAAAGAAGAAGATTGATTTTGCTAAGGTGTTTAATATGGCCTAATAATCGCACTGATATATTTGTCATTCACTTCTTATCCTGATCGGTAGATCAACTAATTGTTGCTTAAATATCGTCCATTTACACAACACATTTTTCTATTACGCAATAGCAACAGAACTGTACACGTGCAAATCAAAACGGATCAGACTTAAAAGGATAAATTGTATCTGAAAATGAACTATACGAAACAATTATCACTTTCAATACATCATGAATCAGTCAATCAATAAAATAGGACTGGAACTATAAGGAGTGAGTTTTAATGGCAAGCTGGGTTATTTACCTATGTCCACATTTTAATTTTTAAATACCAGTGGACAGTTTTGTCAGGTATCGAGCTTCGAAACCGTTTTCAGTGATTTACAACAGTTTAATTAGATCCCTATAATTAATAAACTTGAAGGGGATGAGACCTCTGTCAGAACTGAAGATGAATGGCCCGACTGTCAGCATCGGACTCAGTAATGCTATCCAGGCTACCCGTTGGATTATGTCCTAATCCAACGGGTAGACATATATAGGGCTGTATCATTCATATATAGGGCGCACAATGGTGCCTAGGTGCATGGTTCTGTCATGGATCCGGCCCTTGAAAAGCCAAGTCAAGCCAGAAGCTGAAAATAAATAATGGCTGGCTTATACCAGCTGTACAGGTTGACATGAATGCAGGGTGAACCCTAAGTATTGTAATTAATCTCAGGGATTTTTTAGATGTTTCAAACAAAAAAGTTTAATACAATTTTGTTCGTTTTTACTTCCTTTCCAAGATGAAAATTGTTATACGAGGAAACATTTCATGACGTGTTTTGGGAAAACAACTTATTTAATTACTAATATGCTCAGTAAATTTAAGAGAGCAGTGTATTATGATAATGACTGATTGAAAGAATTTGGTCTCATCCTTCAAATTTCTGCTATATTTTCAATCACTTATTATCATAATACATTTATCTTTTAAGTTGACTGATCATATTTGGAATTAAATCAATGGCTTTCCCAAAACACGCTATGAAATATTTATTATACAATTTTTATCTCTAATAGGAAGGAAAAACGAACAACATTGTATTAAACTTTTTTGTTTGAAATATCTCAAAGAGTAACCTCCTGAAATTAATGACATTACGGTTCACTCTATTTATTAGAATACTTTTCTATTAGCGCCACAGTTATTGTGTATACTGACAAGGAATCCCTTGAGTGCGAGGTCACAAGTACAATCTCCAGTAAGGCTCATTTGAAAGTATTGTGTTAACAATTATGACAGGAAAAATATTAGCTGCTGATAACCTACCATGTACATCAGGAGGGCGACAGAAAATGAGTGTCCGGGAGGTGCAGAGATCAACCCTCTATGGGGTGTATGTAGCCTATTACACTTCACAAAATGAACATCATCGACATTCAAGAAATGTTCAAAATAAACCATTAACTTGCACCATGAACACCGAATGAAATGCGCCACAGTGATCACAAAGATTCGCCTGTACTTGCAGCACCTCAATCGGTACAGTGAGGTAGTAGAGGACTTCATGCGGCGAATTGTTACAGGGGACGAGTCGTGGGTTCACCACTTTCAACCAGAATCTAGACGATCCTCCATGGAATGGAAACATCCCGTCTCCCCATCCAAAAAAGTTGACGATTCCATCAGCACACAAGGTTATGCTGGCTGTGTTTGATCACACGCGAGGCGTGATACTGCTGAAATTTCAGCCTCAAGGTCAGACTGTGAATGCCCTGTCGTACTGCACCACTCTGCGGGAACTGCGGCAAGACATTCGCTGCAAACAACCTGGACTCCTGACAGTGGGCGTGATTCTTCTGGATGACAATGCCTGCCCACACACAGCCAGACAAACGCAGGAGCTGTTGCGAACATTTCATTGGGATCGTTTTGGAACATCCACCGTACAGTCCCGACTTAGCCCCCAGTGATTTTCATCTGTTCGAACCCCCAAAAACTTCTTTTCTGCTGGCTTTCAAGGACTTGTAAAGAGATGGGATAAGTGCCTGAGCGTACAGGGTGAATATGTTGAATAGTGAAATAAATTTCAGGTAGTTACTTTGATTACTATTGTACCTATCCCGCTTTGCGATTTATTTATTGACTTTCCCTCGTAAATTTAATTCGTCACTAGTTTTTACGGCGCTACAAGTAAGTGAAAGCAGTGTAGATTTTTTGCTCAGTTAATCGCATTGTAAACATTTCCGCGCTTATCAGTAATGGACACAAAATTTCTACCTGAGAGGAGGGAGAAAACTGCTAGTTGCAACGCCGCGCTCTGGCCTTGTACCTTCCACGTGATTCACTAGAAACGTCAGAAGTTGATTGTTTCTTTGTGACAGTAATCGAAGGTGTAGTGCTAGCCTTCAGGCTCCTTCACTCTACCAAAGAAAAACAAAACAGTAAATTACACATTAGTTAGTAGCAGAAGTAGTAGTATACAGCACACGAGTATTTAAAACAAAATAACAAGATATAACGTTAAAGATTTCAGTATATGCAAATGCAGGTAAACGACAAACCTGTATGCTGTGAAATTACCCACCTGTGGAGTAACTGTTAGCGCATCTAGCCGCGAAACTAGGTGGTCCGGGTTCGATTCCCGGTCAGGGCAAGTTATTTGGTTGAGGTTTTTTCCGGGGTTTTCCCTCAACTCAATATGACCAAATGCTGGGTAACTTTCGGTGCTGGACCCCTGACTCATTTTACCGGCATTATCACCTTCATCTCATTCAGACGCTAAATAACCTAAGATGTTGATAAAGCGTCGTAAAATAACCTACTAAACTGTGGAACTACTAGTAGTGAACCAATGATAACAGCTGCATGATTACATAACTGGCAGCGATCCTACATTTCTTTACACCATACTTCGTCCCGAACTAGCAATCTCTCCAGTTCCAGACAGTATGTCCATGAATGGATTGATGGACGGACAGATGGGTATATGCATGGTTGTAAGAATGTGTGCATGGTTGTGTGTGTTTGAGAAAGAGAGAGAATATGAGTGGGTAAATGAGTAGATGGATAATTCTTGTTCAGATAATTTTTCTGCCTTTTACTCTCAACTTACAGCTATTGTTATCCCCACTTCTCGCTTCCATACAACTCGCACAATATGCCTCACTTACCTTATTTGGGTAGTGGTAAGAATAGCATATATTTTAATCGTACTCGCAACCTATGAGGTAATTGTGTTTTCGATACACGTAACTTCCGGTGATGTTTAAATATAACAAGTTACAGCATGTCCCGTACCTTGGCTTCTCCCTCTCGGCTCCACATGCAGGTCATGACCATGCACAGTCTGTAAATACGCGGCCTCGTATCGAAACCTAAGTCACTGTTGCCCGCGAGTCCGACTTGGCTCTAATCCACGGTCACGCTGCCTGCCAGCTGTTTGGCAAGACCACGAATTGCTCTGTCGGTAATGTAGTCGACTACGATCTTTAGTGTGGCTTCCTACCACAACGTCTGCTGACTTCATGAAAGCATGAAGTGAGGGCCATGGCAATTATCCCGACATTGTGATGTACTCACGTTTGGACCCTATTCGCTGTGACAACAGTCGCGTTCCATTTGTTGCTCGGCATTGTATGAGCAAGCAAGGATTGAACGCAGATACCTCGTACTGTAATCCTATCGGCACTCCATAATATTCAACGTCAATTCTATGAAATACATAATCCATTACAGTCCACAGAATGTAATCCGTACAGGTACTCGATATTTCATAGTATCGAGTATCGTTCTCCAATTCGGGTGGATAGAATAATTGTAAGCTCATATTAATACAATGAAGGTCATTTCCTTGACTCATTCAACATCTTTCTAACGCAACACGCTTTCTTACAAAGTAGAATAATTATTACAAAAATAATTGCTCGAGAAAGATGAGAACTTTCTGCGATTACAATTACTACACCTCTTAACTTCGATGCATGTCATGATCCATCTGAAAGCAATCTACAGTATATACTCCGTACTTCTATCGATAATTATCTAATATGTAACTTGACTTTCTGAACGCTGTCGTACCGGTATTAAGCGAAATCTGTTTTTAGGTATACAGCCGTTAAGGCTGGTTCACAATAAACTGGGAACGAAAATGACAACGAGAACGAGAACGGGAATATTGTTAAAATGTATTTAAATGTGAGCATTCACAATTAACTATTGTGAATGCTCACATATAAATACATTTATTTTAACATTATTTCCGTTCTCGTTCTCGCTGTCGTTTTCGTTCTCGGTTTATTGTGAACCAGCCTTTAGAATCGAATATATACTACTAGTATATTTCGTCGCATCTCATTCCGATGTCCGTTTCGGTGTGATGCGGTCGTCGGCACTGGAACAATCATTTCTACTGGCGTAACTTTCCTTACTTTTGTGACGATGACTTTTTACTTGCCATAACTGTATAATTATTGGATTATTAGTATTATTGACATATATACTTACATAATCTTTGGTTTCTTAATATGAATTAACAAAGACGTTAATATACAGACCGTATTAGCTGTTTAGGACATCTCTAAATAAATTGGAACCAACCAACCAACCAACCAACCCCTATTTCGCCGCATCGAGTGTTGTTCATAGAATCGAATACATGCTTGATATTCTGTAGTATCGAGTATCTTTATTATATTGAATCGAACAGGCCTGTGTTCTATATTTCTCCGTGTTATGTATGTCACATGTCCGCTGCATTTGTTGCCGGAAAGCTATTACGTAAGCCACACTTGATAGTAAATGCCATTTATGTGTACTAATAGCTTAATGCAACTAGCTGACCTTGCAGAGGACAAGACCTGTACGCAAGCATGCTATTATCGTCAATATACACCCTGTTAACTCTAAAAAAATTAGCATATTAATCATCACTTATTTCCAGGCCACTCAACAAACCAAACGTGATTCATAGTAATATTCTAGCACTCTACGAGATCAAGATATACAGTATTGTGAAATAACGTAATTACACAAATGCAGTATAGCTTTTTATAATATCAAACACTCTGTGACACGCATTCATGTTTCAAAATACAATGCAACCGTGTAGTTGTGTCATTGTAGGATATCCTGGCTATAGCCTACTATAGTATCGTGGAGAGTTGGTATCGCTTCCCTTTGTTTGCCGACTAGCTACAAAGATAATTTTAAGTAACATGGAAATAGTGGAATAGCTGCAGAAAAAATGTTATATATTGCATGAAAATCTGCACCAGTACCATATTTGACCACCGCAAATCTTACTTGGCTTATCGGAAATCGAGCCAGGTCTCCATCGCGAAAAAATTATAAACAAGCCTTATAAGCAAACCTGCACAAAGCTGCCCCAGCATAAAAGAAATCTATTGTCATGCGCGTGAGGGTGAGACTGTTTCCTCATTATAAATGGATGGCACATCACAATGAACCCAATGTAAAACAAAGATCTGAACTTTGTGAAGAAACGTATTTAAAGATTTTAAATATGTCACGAACGTGACAAAATAGCTTCCTTGAGAATTACTCTAACAATTATAGCCTTACATAATTCTTGTGCCGTAATGTTAGGCGTCGAACAGAATCTGGTGTTAATTCAGTTATGTTGAAAACAGTGAGATAAGTAGCTTTTGAGATATAACAATTTATACATAGGCTATTATAATACTTGTTAAATTGACGAAAACTGGCTTTGTACTACAACTACTACAGCTACCATTACTACTAATTCTTCGTATTCGTCTCACCATTTTTATTTTGTCTTTATTTGCAACTTGTGTCTCTGGAAAGTTTGGAGTATGAATAATAGTAGTAGTAGCAGCAGCAGCAGTAGTTATACACAAGATGAATGCGGGATGAAGCGGCAGGGGGAAGTACTTTAGTGATACGGATGCTTATATTACATGATGTAGATTCCTGGAGGCACATTTTAGCCCAGTGTGACGAAACGGAACATACACGGAGAAAATATTTACCACCCTCGATGCTAAGTCAGAATAGGGGTTCGCTTACATGTCTTGACCTCATGGGGAGTAGAGAATGCGAAGAAAATACTGGATTGTTTCTCTTGAAGATGAGACAGCTTAGAACATCAGCTGTTGAAGTTTTTGATGCGAACTGAGGAAGGGATAGTGGTAACTATTGATCTATACACTTTTATACCTGTTTGTATGTTAGGGTAAGATATATTATAAGTATAATGTGTTTTGTTTGTGCCATTTTCATATTAATCTGTGTGTTCTTTTGGAGAGTGGTTGAATCTATTCACAGGTGAGGGGGTGTAACTTACAAAGTAGGACTTCTTTTGTAAAGCACGTACTGTCAAAAGACCCATGCATTGGATTTAAGAGAAAATTATGATAGTGTAGTGCATCTGTATTTATAATATTGCTGAGTAAATGCATCTAGGCTATCTACATGATGTACAGTAATAGCGACACTATTCATTAAGAAATATGCAGACTTCATCAGTTGCTAGCGATTGCTGTTGTGCTTAGAAAGTGAGAAGTTAAGCTATTAATTACATTTCGTAGGCTATTAGATTAAGCAATTTTATTATATAGAGTTACTTTATTAAAATAATTAATATCCTTTAATAATTTCCACACACACACACACACACACATTGTGACTAATGCTTTCGACATGAATAATAACTTGGCTTGTGGGATACTTGTCTGAGCGAAGTTTGTAATAATTAGCAGCCATATTAAAAAAAGTAAGATTCCTTCCGCTCGTCTTCTCGTGAGTATCCAACAATAGTAGAAGTGGTAGTAGTAGCAGTTGTAGTCGTGGTGGTAGCGGTAGTAGTAGTAGTTGTAGTGGTAGCAGTGGTGGCAGCAGCAGCACAGAGGTCTTCAAATTGGAATAACTTCAACGTGGACATGTGAAGGTCGATACATTTTGCCTGGAATGCTCTCTTAGAGACAGGGTTGTTTTACATGCTGTTTATCTACGACACTGGACTCCCAAGCTTTATTTCACTCACAAAGGTTGCCATACTAAAGGCCAATTTCTCCAAGTAAAGTTTAATTTGGCTTGGCAAATGTTAAATTTACAGTCTGTTTATTTTTAACATTTGAAGAGTCCACTGCAAGAATGAAGGATGTCACTTTCTTGTCGAAAATGAACCAAGACTGTCAATGCATAACTTAAGACATATAGAATGTACATAGAGAGTTATAGGGCATTAACACTGATAGTCATGTCCAGTAATGATCGGAAAATCACAGTTAAGCTTTGAGCGCTAAGCATTTCAAACTTTCAATTGGTTCTCTTGCAAAATGTATTCCAAATGACATCCATCATTCTTGCAGTGGACTCTTCATTTTGTAAATGTTTTCCATTACTTCAAAATAATTTTAAAATAACTAACACTATAACATTTGTTAACACTATTTTAACTACTCAACAGCTGTTGGGAATGATTTTGCACATGTAAGATAATTTTTGATTGGCTAAAATTATTCTTTATATTCTTTATTGTGGAGTAAGTCATGAAACATGTATAAAATAACATGTTATAGTAGGTCATAAATCATAATACATAAACAGAAAGTTGACAAATAAAACTTGTGCTGAAAATTGCGACTACTGCAGAATAATAATAATAATAATAATAATAATAATAATAATAATAATAATAATAATAATAATAATAATAATAATAATATAATAATAATGTTACAAAGTAAGGTTACGGTTATAAAGCTAAAATATGTATTTCTGTTTCGAAAAATCTCAGCATTGTGACCACCAGGTGACAATATAGAGATGTTGTGGGTGGAGCAACTGTACCCAAAACCCCAGGAAAATTCCATATCATATAATATTCTCTAATCGTTCTTCCTGCTTCAGATTCATGTGAAAATTGTATATAATGTCGTCTCAAAGAAGAAATTGCTGCTGAAATCTTTTTTTGTATATCTAGTCACTGAGCATCTTCATACACTATTGACATCGGCTATAGTTAATTGAAGAGGACAGTAGCATAGAATTTGAGAGTTAAAATAGCTATTGAATTGGAGTAAGTGTCTAATTTCTGTTTGTAGTATATTTAAGTCTGGGTTCAATTTATTACGAACCTTTGAGGCCCAGTTATTTTGAAAATCTATATCGTGTTAAAAATTGAGTATCGTGCATAGTATATAAATCATCAATCCCAGTTACTATTCACGTTCAGGTCCCACTTTTGTAAATGTTCAATATAATAATAGCTCAGCTTCAAAATAAGAAACCAATATGATAAATAATTCAGTTGATTTTTTAAGATTACTCTCCCTATATTTACATTGATGTATTAAACAGTCCAAAGTATTTTTTAAATGTTATATTACCAGCCATTTGCTAAACATTCCTTAAAGAGAGTCGCAAAATATTAATTTCTCATCTTCTGTTTGAAGCTCTGTGGTGTAAACTGCCATATTTAACTAACTGTTAAATGAGTTAACTGCCTAAAACCCTACATTTAAAATTAACAAGGAGTTAACAATCTGTTAAGTTAAACTAGTGTTGGAGACATGAAAAAAAACGACATTTAACAAACTCTTCAGAATTTACAGTCGTTAAATATTCTAACAATAGCAATTTGGACAAACCGGCCATAAGTGTTTTACTATCCATTAAAATCCATCGTCCTTGCCTCGGGTTTGAACACGAGAGAATTTCGGATCCTGGTTTGCATGGTGACACTGAGAACGAATGGATTGGTGAAAAGTTCGGAATCTGTGTCCATTGCTTCAACGAGATTCCCTGAAAGGATTCAATGATAACGAGATTTCAACACATGAAATATTAACAAGAAAAGATTTCATGTTGGTTGCCTCTTTATACACGACAAATTTGTCCCTCTGAGTTTCAACAGATCCTACACAATGTTGTGTCGTCTGAAATACGTGACTCATGCTAATGCTACGTGTAACATCAGGTTTTAATGGTCAAGAAACAAAGCTTGCCATGCAGCTGTAATGAGGAAGAAGAAGTATGACTCGCACCAGCTGGACAATCAATTCAGAGATGTTCGTTGCATACCCTGTTTTATAGCGCAATGTCTACGCAACGGTGTATGATTATAATTAAGGAATAATTGTGTATAGAGTCTAAAGGTTTAGTTATATGGCATTACATTATAATGAAAATACGTATGTTCTTATCGTATTTACTGCATGCATACTGTAGTTTGGGTTATTGTTTATTGTTTTTAGTAAATAACATGTACAAAAATAGTCTTAATTCTTTCCTGAAGGAGTAAAAAACTCGTGCTCAGGGAGTTATCTAAACACATACTTAACACAAAATTCTTCTTCTTCTTTCTCTTAGTTTAACCTCTTCCTTTTAGGTGCATTTACACGACCCATGCCACCCGGGCCTTACAGGGCCGCGACCTGTCGGGAGAGGAATTAATCTATGGATCACATACATACTTTTTTGACCACACAAGGACGTGGAGGGCCTCCCCGGATGAGGGATCAGCTCAATGCCAGGGCCACCTCCGATACAGCACAAACATTTAAGACATTACACATCATTCCCTCACACATATGAAAGGATTAAGGGAAGGATCGCCGTCCATGGCCGGACTATCAAGAGGTACAATCCCGGCATTTGCCTGGAAATAACTGAGGAAACCATGGACAACCTCAGTGAGGATTGACTTAACACAAACAAGGATAATTATTTGACACAAAGTGGGTCAAGGAAAAAGAAATTATAGGAATAAATTAATTTTAAAAATACAATTTCAATTTTAACAATTTAAATCATACAAATACATACACATATTAAATCAATATATATTCTTTAAAAATTAAATTCCTAACGCTATTTATTTAAATTTCTGATACTAAATTTTTCCAAATTTTGGTATTTTTCAATTATTTTATTATATAACCATGAACCAAAGTATGTACCATGGCTAAGAGCTGTGCTTGTGAAACACTTTGGTTCCTCTAGTCGTATAAAATCGGATCTTTTAGTTCCATATTTATGATGATACAATTTGAATTTATTACGATTTTATATATGAAGTTTAATAAGACAGTATAATAAATCTGTTTAATTTTCAAGATATTAAAATCAGTGAACAAAAGTTGGGATGAGTAGTCAATTGGTTTATTAAGGCATATTTTAATTATTCTTTTCTGAATAAGTATTAGTGGAGTGAGATTAGAATTACAAGCATTTCCCTATCCTAAAATTCCATATTGGAGAATGGATTGAAATAAAGCTAAATAAATGAGACGTAAAATATTAACTGGTAAATATGACCGAAGTATAACAAAGATATAAATTGTTTTACGTAATCTATTGCATAAATATGTAATGCCTAAATACTTAACTTCTGAGGATTCGGTTAATATGAGACATTCACGATTTTGAAAAGAACAGTCAGAATTATGAATTTTGAGCCTAAAAGTTGATTGAAGAGGTATAAGACCACTTGTCCTTAGTGAAAACGGAACAACAGTTGTTTTGGATGTGTTTAAGAAAAGAGCGTTTGAATCAAACCACTCTTTAATTACCTGTAATCCATTATTCGCATTAATATAAGTGCCTTTCCAAGATTTTTCACCAAAAAGAATTACGGTGTCATCCGCATATGAATATATAACCCAGGTATTGAAGAATTGAAGAGTATTGTATGTACGAGTATGACTATGTTTTGACTGTCATTTTATTTAGGCTACTTTTAATATGTTGAGCTGCTGAAATATTTGGTATCGGTAAAATTTCTCTGCGATATTCGTCAAAGAACATAAATACTGCTGAGACTTCTTTAAATGCGCTGACTCAATATTTTTACGAATACGTAAGCTGTTATCACGATACTTTCGAAAGTTCAAGGAGAACGCTATAAAGTTCAAATTATGCATGAAGAGATGTGCAAGTATAAATAGGAATGAATAAGTAGGCAACAAAATACACAACTTACAAATAAAGTTTGTATTCTGTTACATTTATGTTGGAACTAGGATAGAAACGGAAAGCTTAGCATAGATGCACGTGTTCAAACGGGATGTAGGCCTAACTAAGCAGAGACTTCTGAGATAAAACCCGATAGACATTGAGTTGGAAAATAAGTTTCGTTTCTGAGGTCGTGTGACGGCAAAGCACACAGTCGTAAAACATCTGTTAAACTGACGTGATAATAATGATTGGCACATTTACGAGAAAACACATCGTCACTGAAAATCATATCCTGATGTAACGTACGTGTGGGTTGTTAAAGCAGTCAAACGGTATATTTCAGCGTATTGGTGACTGGAGAAATAAGGAATCAAATTGTTTGTATACATATGAAGTCTGACTAGTGTAATATGTAGTTAGTCGACGATGTATGCAATGGAGGGGGAAAGGAACTGACCACCCTACCCCATTATCTCCTGGCATAGTTGCCTCATAACTGGTGCCTTCTTGGTATCACTTGCGAGGTTCAGACCTGTCTTCGGACAGTTGACTAAACAACAACAATAACAATTGGAACGTGGGTTCGATTCTCGCTTAGACTGATTACCTGGTTGGGTTTTTTCCGAGGTTTTCCTAACCGTAAGTCGAATGTCAGGTAATCTATGGCGAATCTTCGCCCTCATCTCGTCAAATACCATGAATCCTCGCCCTCATCTTGCAAATACCATCTCGCTATCACCAATCCCATCGACACTAAATAACCTAGCAGTTGATATAGCGTCGTTAAATAACCAAGTAAAAAAATTGAGACTATATAACCAGCGAAAGAAGAAATAAATCCGGTTTACCACTGTCATTTTAATTTGATCATTGCTCCAACTCCCGTCAGTTTGGCATAGACTATAGCAATTTAACGATTAGCATCACCATTACCAAATTGAGACCGATGTCTACATACATGTAAATAGGTCATAACAATTTATTTTCTTTGATCACAATGGCGCTAATGTTCTGTTTTCTTTCACTGTACGAATATTGTGAGGGTCAGAGATATTCAACAGAAATATCTCAAAGTGAGACTTACTGGCTGGGTAAGCTTAGCAGTAGCTGAACTGTTTGATCCGAATAGATGTAGCTTGTTTATATTTTCTGTACCTGTTCATCACGGAATTCGATTGCGTCACGAAAGTAACTCGCTTATCGATACGTACAGAACATGGATTTGAGGGA
Source organism: Periplaneta americana (assembly GCF_040183065.1). Taxonomy (NCBI): domain Eukaryota; kingdom Metazoa; phylum Arthropoda; class Insecta; order Blattodea; family Blattidae; genus Periplaneta; species Periplaneta americana. The sequence goes on from NC_091125.1 coordinate 52,866,073, forward strand.
AGTGGGATATGATGATAGAGACTGGATTAATCTTGCTCAGGGTAGGGACCAATGGCGGGCTTATGTGAGGGTGGCAATGAACCTCCGGGTTCCTTGAAAGCCAGTAAGTAAGTAAGTAAGTATACATAAATATATGACACATAGCGTTCGAAATGGACTGGAGCGCACCAGAACGGCGTTCCGGCTCGTGGATTTCAGGAACCTTTCCGTTCCGTCTCATAAAAGATGGTTATTGTCCATTCCGAATCGTTTTAATTTGGTGTTAATTATAGGATATATAATATTTCAATGATTTTTCAATTAAGTGTGAATTAAATAGTTAAAAATACTGACGACTCTGTCGGCACTGCCTTGTTATATTACAGCATTCGTACAAGCTCTCGCTAATTTATAAGACTTACGGCATGACTTTGATATGTTTGATTCTGCATTGAGTATCTTTAAGGTTCTGAATAACAGCGCGGCGTTAGTGCCAGATTTAGGCCTAGGCAACCTAGGCAGTTGCCTAGGGAGGCAATTTACGGGGGGGGGGCGACATTTTCTCTCTTCCTTTTTTTCATTTTCATTTTACAGTGAAATTTATTTTTAAAACAGTTGTTGGTAAATCTTTTCTGAAATGTATTCTTGAACACCTTGTGGAAGTCGGATATTGTTTTGTTATCGCATTATCGTGGCCGTGACGAGAGTAAAAGGAAAGTGTGCAGCTGCATAGTTATATTGTAATGCCGGTATCACATTATTATACTATGAAACTGCTTAAATTTAACTGTTTGTATAAACAAGAATGCAGTGTTGAAAATCAAATTGGATGTGTTTATTATATTATCGTTATGAATAGTAACCATAACTCTCCGTTACATTTCCAATATATTATATCGTCAACAATACTATTTAATCACTTTCCGGCCTGTGCACTATGTAATTCGATATTAAAGGTTTATTCCGCAAAGAGTTGGAATTTATTTTTCGATTTATTTTATACTTCCTATCTAAGTAAGAAATATTCGTAATAATTATATCACCAACAAAATCAATGCTTAAAAATAAACCACAGCTTGCTTGCCTTTCACAAATCAATTTTGTTTCAACAATGATTAGAGTCTGATATGCTTCGTTAGATCGACTTCGATGATATCATCAATGCTTTCTCTGTGAAGAAAGTGCGAAGGAAATCTTTATAATTCACAAGTAAGAAGCATGTATTTTGATTCCAGTAATTTATTGTTTTCTAAATTGTAACATTTCATTTAAAAATAACTGAAACTAAACATGACCTGTATAATAGCTTCTCATAGACTGATTGTGAGAGTTGAGGGGCGACAAATTTTATACCAAAATCCGGCCCTGCGTTATTGAAATTAAAAGGACGTAGACTCAACAATAATTCACCACTCCATAAGGAGCTCATTATTAAATGACTTAGGTCACTGTGGCTAGGCAGCGAATAGGATTTCTATTTGTTTAAATTGCGATCTGAGTATCCATTTCAAAAATTTTACGAAACAAATGTTCCAAAAGTAGAGACCGTTTTCTTAATCCAACAACATTAGAATGAGTGTAAGTGTGCACGGGGGATGACGTGTCCTTCAGTAAACACCCTGCTCACAAACACAAGTAACATCGGCCTGGGCAGCGCAGTCGGTATAACGCTGGCCGTCTGTGCTCGAGGTTGCGGGTTCGATCCCGGCCCAGGTCGATGGTATTTAAGGCATTTAAGTGTGCTTAAATGCGACAGGCTCATGTCAGTAGATTACTGGCCTGTAAAAGAATTCCTGCGGGACAAAATTCCGGCACACCGGCGAAGCTGATATAACATCAGCAGTTTCGAGCGTCCTTAAATAAACCATAATTTAAAAACACAAGTAACGCGCACTACAGGGTTACTCTAAAACAGGTTCCTTACTTTCTAAACAAGTACATTATGCTTCAGTTTAGCAATGTTTATTATATTATGCACTACTAGTTGAAATAAAGATGCCTAAAACAAGTGAGTAGAATTCGGAAGACACTATGTTTGTGTAAGTGGCGACGTAATTGAGTGTAATTTATGTAAGACTGACATAATCTGTTCTAAAAGATGGTATAATTACATGATGTGCGTATATAAATATATCATGTAAATATTCGGCTACATCTCAATGGTCAATAATTCCGTCGTTGTCGTCGTCCTCAACAGCACCGAAAATAACAATGCTTTCCGGTTCGTGAAAACGTTCATTTTGAGTTCTGATGACACATAAAATAAATAAAAACAAGCAAATGCTAACAAAAGATTGTAGATACGTATGTACATATGCCATTTCTTAAACATTTGTGACGTCTACTCCCATCATTCATCGTCCATTTTTCTTTCAGATACCTTTCTCGCAGAAACGTACTCGTTCTCTGCTTCCAAGTGGTATAAAGATTCTCTCTTTCGTTCTTTAACGAACTCTTTACTGGGATACGGAAACTCCTTCGAACATTGATTACATGAATCATCCATTCAGTTGTCTTTATAGTGGGACTGACTCTACAGTTCCACCCAGTCCACCTACTTCTTCGCTCGTGTTGACAGCCTGGTATGGGCACTTATGCGCAAGGATTATCTTCAGCTGCATGTAAGTGGTGACCTTGTAATTTATCTTGACAGTCTTTAGTATAATCTGTGGTGATTCACTTCTCCATGAGTCTGCCATAATTGGCTGATGGTTAGGGTGCTGGCTTAGTATTCGAGAAGTGATCGGTTTTTTTTTCTTTCGGTAGCAGATTCTTTTGACGAGAAAGGAGAGAGAGAGAGAGAGGAGAGAGAGAGAGAAGTGTACGTGTGCATGTAATGTTTAGTGCTTTAGTACCTCCAGCAAAATTTAAAGATAAGCTAATACCGTACGCAAGAGAAGACGTAACTACTTTTTATTAAGTTCTTTTCTGCTTGTTAAATCAGAGGAACACGTGTGTCAGCGGAACTACAGCTGACAAAACTCTACTGCATGTGTGCTCGAAATTGTAAAAGCCCCGATTACACGGGTGATGCTGCACTGCATAACACACACAGTGTACGGACTGGGCTCCGCAACTACATTGCAGCACCGTTCGTAGCATAGTTCTTACACTCTTACAAATACGGCTAATAAACTGAATTTGAAAAAGGAAAGAGTATGCACTGCAATATTCAGTTATTACATTATTTATTATATTTAATATCCCTTAGTTATGATATAATAATATCATAGATAATATCATTTTCATATTCCACCAATAGTCTACTTTGCGGTCTATTCAGCATCTGCATTCTTTTCCGCAAGTAATTGGGAATCTATTTCGAACGAATTTACTGCAATGCGCTAAAGATGCTCATATGTTAATCGAGACCTCTGTTGGATTTAGTAACCTTCATTCTCGAAAATAATTGTTCGCACACGTATGTCGAGGCGAAGGTAGCTAACAAAGTGGCAACGAATAAGCTCATCTTGTAATATTTAGTTTTGTTCATTTTTTAAATAATTCTATGCTTGTCAAGTCATATTCTCTGCATTTAGTTCTGAATTCTACGTTACTTTGTAGATCAATTAACTCGTCCTGGAACTGCACTCTCACGGGCTGTACTAAGTTTACTATGAAAAGATTAACAAAAAGATTAATATCACTTTCCATACGTCTAAAATCACTAAATCTATGTTCAGTGAATTCACATTTGAACTGTTGCATTACAGAGACATAATTAACTATATTTTGTTCAGGCACCATACATCTCTTTACAAGTTCACCATCCAAGGGTTTTATTGCCTTAGCTAATTCCCAACATACTACATAGGTTAACTTGCTCCAAAACATAGACTCTGAATTGTTCGACTCTCTTCAATGTTTGGCCTTTCATGAAGTGCTTTCAATTCTTGAAGCTGTAGTGCACGTTGCACCCCTGAAAAATTATTTTATCAAAATATCTATTTCTGCTGGAATAAAATCACCACAATAACAATAATAATAATAATAATAATAATAATAATAATAATAATAATGATAATGATAATGATAATGATAATAATAATCATAATAATAATAATAGGTCTAATAATAATAATAATAATAATAATAATAATAATAATAATAATAACGTTGGTATATGAAAATAGGCTATATTACAGAAAACAGCTTTTCTGTCACTTCGGCATGTTCTGGGTAGCAGAGCCTATAAGGTGGTTTTATGTTGCTCAGTAGTATTCCTGACAGCACCTTACAATATAGTAATCACTTTCCGTTTTCACCGAACGTACAACAAAAATAGTCTTCCTCCCACACTGTACGGAATGATCGTTTGCTTACAGAAGGTTTTGACTGTGTCATTGTCCCGCACTGTTCGTGCGTTTACTAAGTACTTGAACTGCCTTCTGCAGCCATCCGTCGAGCTTCGAACGGGGAACAGCACGCTCTACATTCGAAGGTTGTGATTACAGAACGTAATCGGGAGTCAGAGAATGAGCGTACCTGCTCTACTGTATATGTAAATTAATGAACAAATAAGATATTAATAACATGAGTGAATAATACGTAAGTAATTAGTCAATTACAGTAATAAGTAAATTAATAAAAATGCAATGAAGACATAGCTTAGAAATTAAATAAGACAATTCACTAGTCATAAAAATTATAACAATTATAAAATAAATACATGGACAAGCTAATGAAAAACAAAAGGGAATAATATAATGGATAGGAATATAATAAAATTATCAAGTAAATAAATAGCCTATACGTACATCACATGAAAATAAAGAAATTAACAAGAAATAATTTATACAACAATTACAAATTAAGAGCAAATATATAGGCAAAATAAGACAAATTAACAAGGAAATAGGCCTATTACAGTATAAGGAATGCGGCCGGGTAGCAACTGGCTACGGATCGGAAAGTCCTGGCTTCAGTCTCGTTTGTTGGCGGGATTTTTCTCGTTTTCAAAACTCCCTTAATGGGCCCGAGGTTCACTCAGTCTTTGTAAAATTGTGTATCTGATATCGGGTCATGCCCGGGAGTAAGAGGCGGTGGTAATGTGGTGTTGAACACACAGCCTCAATCTAATGCCGAGTTCCTGAAAATATGGTGCTATATTTGCATGCTCACCATGAGACTTCATGGCATATAAAGGGGAAACAAATGTTATAAGTAGGGGGCAGATGTTGATGACCTAAAATAGCTTAAAGTGACCAATAAAATGCCCCTTACATTTACATAAGAATGCTCTAAAAGTTAAAAAAAGACCTTAAAAGTTAATAAATTAAAAGTAGGGGATTGTATTGAGGCAGGTAATAAACACAATAAGAGCAGGTGGTTTTTAAAATAAATCAAAATTACTCTCTTGTTTGTTTTTTCTTGCATTAAAAATAATAAAATTGTCAGTTAATACAAATTTACGGATGGCCATAATTCTATACTGTCACACATAATAACATATGATTTTTAAATAAAAGGAAAACTAACATTTATTCATTTCAACGAAAACAACAAAACTTGCTATAACACTTTTATTCATTCTTTTAGATTCTGAAGGTCATAATGTAATACATGAAGATTAAAGATATGAAGAAAAAAAGAAAAACCGTTTTAGGACGATCTTAAGCTATAGGTTATTGTTTCCAGTGGGATAAAATATAACTTCATTGGTTGTTTCAACAATTATTTCCGTTCGAATTAAATTGTATTGGATGAATGCATAATACATAGCGATGTATTTTGTAATAAGGGCGATTTTAACAAAATTTCATGTTGCTGATAGTGCCCTTTTACAAAACTCTTTCGATATTCCCTTGAATAAGTTTATTATTTTTCAGTCAATGACTTATCATGTAATATTTAAGGAGTGATTCCTTTATATTACATATTTTACTGTTTGTATGAACGTTTTCATCGCAAATGCGTTATCAGATCATTTTTTTTATAATAAACCAATATGTTAACCTCAATTTTATCAATACGTGTAAACATAGTGAATATCAAATATCAATGAAATCAAACGATAAAACAAGAGTGAGGAGTTAAGGTTGAAATGCAAGATAAAATATATGAGAGAAAAAACATTTACAAAATATGTTACGAGCTTTCACTTACATTTTGTAATTATTAAAATGTGTATATGATTGATCTTTTTTATTTGTAAATGTTTTAAAGCATGATTAGTCCTTGCTGTTTCCAATTAAACGATTTAATATATAATAATAATAATAATAATAATAATAATAATAATAATAATAATTATTATTATTATTATTATTATTATTATTATTATTATTATTATTATTATTATTATTATTATTATAAAGTAGAGAGCTTAGAATGCAAATACTAAATGCTACACACAAATTACTGACAGTTTGACCTGTAATGAAAATAATAAGAGAATAAACATTTGAATAACAATACGCAAATTAATTTTCAGTACAACATATTAAAATCGACCAGCTAGCAAAATTCCAAACAACATGGCGATAAGGTTACGCATTTTTATTTATTTATTCAGGGCCTTGTTGGTAAGCACCGGAAAAATTAGTAGTTGTATGAATTCGCCTTCGAAGCTGGATTCCCACAGATCAACTGATCACAACTTGGCCTTCATAGGAAATAACTTGAACATGTGAGGAACAAATAAGAAAAAGGCGAAGAAAGATGAGATTTGTGAGCGTTGTGGTATTAAGGATAGAGAAGATACGGAAACGACCTCTATAATGTACGAGTATATCTTGAAGACATAATCGAATAAAAATAACGTCGCTAATCGATAATCAAAGTAGTATTGCAAGCTACGCGCACTAATTAATATTGTTGAACTATTTTACAACGTATTCCCCACCGGAATTGAGACATTTGTCATACCGTGGGATCAACAGAGAGGTGCAGATGGTTGTCATACACTGGTTCCAATCCCAGATGGCAGACTTCTGCGACATAGAGATGAAAGTTGATCCTTCGGTATGACAAATGTTTCAATTCCGCTGAAGAAGATGTTGAAAAATATCTCAACAATTGTCGTGTCTGTCCCAATAAATCTTTCCATGAAATCTTGTTTTCTTTCAGTAAACGGCCCCAGGAAAACTTACTTTCTTCACGGCCCTCGTAATTGCGCTCGAGTAGCCAAAATTTGTATACGCACTTGTTTTGACATTATTAACATGATGGGAGAAAACAATTTAACTTTTTTGTCTGTACCTATAAGAATGTTTGCTTGTTAGCTTTGAATTTCCTGAGCTGCCTCTTATATAACACTGGAATACCTTCGATATAATATAAGTCTATACTATTTTTTTCTTAGCTTCATGACCACATGGAATCTATTTTCTATGTCACATACGATTTTGGTAGATATTTAGACCAGTCTGTATTACTTATTACTCTTCAACTCCTTGAATCTTGTACCTTTTTCCGACACACATTCACATTCTTAATTACTCAACTGTTAACTTCAGAAGTAGCATATCGTTAGGAAGATTTAACGTTTGCGATTTATTGAATGGGATAGAACTTGACATTGTTACCGTCGTTTATTTTTTTCTGAAATAACCGAGAAAGCCCGCAACCTCTTCCAGATTCGATAATCGAACACCGAAACTTTATAATGCTTAATAAATATGCAACAAAGTATTTTCAATGTTAAAAGATCTGAAGAGAGAGAGTGGAACTCTTGAAAGGCGTAGCTGATGACTCTCAATAAATGCATCAAGGTTTCGCTACTCGACAGATTCTGGTATATTTGTAGGAAATAAGTCGGTTGTAAGGAGGTTTTCTTAAGTACATCGGATTGTCCTAACACTGTTATGATATTACATTTTAACAGATTATGTTGTTTAAAAAGAAAACACTATAAATCTCAAGATCTCGGTGCAAGAGGTTACGTATTGACCGCTATGTAGGATAATTCATACTTTCAAGGTTCAGAAATGGAAAACTACATCCAGCTTTCCTGTGACGTAGCCTAGGCTATAGGAAGGCAAGATATAGACAGCGGATCAGACCTTTTACCTCAGAAGACGTACAAGTCCATCGATCGTAGATACCACGTTTCTCTATCACCTGACAACACTGACATTAAAGCCGGAAAAAATGAACTGAACTTTCTATTGGTGTGGAATAGGACTTCGGCTTGGTTGAGGACTCTTCTATTCATGGTTATGGTTTTTTGATTTGTTATTTTACGGCGTTTTATCAACTTCTATGGCTATCTAGTGTCTGAGTGAAATGAAGGTCATTCATTCATTCATTCATTCATTCATTCATTCATTCATAATGTTCTGTCCAAGGGCAGGTCTTTTACTTCAAATCCAGCTTTCTCCAATCAATAAAGGTGATAATGCCAGCGAAATGAGTCCTCCAGCGCCGAAAGTCACCCAGCATTTGATCTTAATGGGTTGAGAAAAAACTCCGGAAAAAACCTCAACCAGGTAACTTGCTTCAACCAGGTTTTGAACCCGTGTCCGCCCGTTCACGATCAGACATGCTAACCGTTACTCCATAGCGGTGGACAAGGTTATGATGAACCTCGCATTTTGATAAGAGTACGTAGGGTAATGTTGCCTAATTTCGTGATACCCCTAATCCCGTGATACATTCTTTAAATTGAATGTCGGTCAAAGAGTTTACGTTCGACCAAGCGCCAGATATCTTTCTCGAAAGAGTGTATCCTTCGCCTACTTTTGAGATATCGGTGAACTTCCTAGCAAGATACCAAATTCCAGGACATTTAGTTAAAAAAACGTATCACGGAATTAGACAACTTTACCCTACATAGTTATTCTGGAAAAGTGAATTTGTTAAATACATTACATTGCAGCACCGCAGATTGTCTTTTAAATTTCGTGCTAATTTTATATGATTACATACTATTTGCTATTTTTCTTTCCTGCTCGGGTTCAAGTCAACCTCATTGAGGTGTTCTTTCTTCTCATCGGAATTTCCGGATTCGTTATTTAGTTCACTCTGTCTCTCACAAAACTGATTCTTGCCATCACCACATTTTAGTACCGTCGTTCTCGATTATTTTGCTGTAACCATGATGGCCTTTGGATCCCAGGTTCGCGGGTTCAAACCCTGTCGAGGGCAATGGATTTTACTCATAAATGACAATAAAATCTTTAGCATGGCTTCCTACTGGAGGGAAATAAAGCTGGTATATCATTTCCGTAGATTTCAAGCACATAAATGAAACTCTCCCTGAAAGTGAGCTCGATGCAGTAGGCTATTTGTCGACTATTTTACAATTTCTGTTAACAGCCATTTTATGCCTCAACGGATGACATTACTTCAGGCATTTGTTGAGGACTCTTAACGCATGCCCTAACTGAAATAGATCCTATACTTACTTACTTACTTACTTACAAATGGCTTTTAAGGAACCCGAAGGTTCATTGCCGCCCTCACATAAGCCCGCCAGCGGTCCCTATCCTGTGCAAGATTAATCCAGTCTCTATCATCATACCCCACCTCCCTCAAATCCATTTTAATATTATCCTCCCATCTACGTCTCGGCCTCCCTAAAGGTCTTTTTCCCTCCGGTCTCCCAACTAACACTCTATATGCATTTCTGGATTCGCCCATACGTGCTACATGCCCTGCCCATCTCAAACGTCTCGATTTTATGTTCCTAATTATGTCCGGTGAAGAATACAATGCGTGCAGTTCTGTGGTGTGTAACTTTCTCCATTCTCCTGTAACTTCATCCCGCTTAGCCCCAAATATTTTCTTTAGCACCTTATTCTCAAACACCCTTAACCTATGTTCCTCTCTCAGAGTGAGAGTCCAAGTTTCACAACCATACAGAAGAACCGGTAATATACGTACATATATTGTAACTTGCCACATTCCTTCAAATTGTGAATACTTTCCTCCGATTTCTTGGATAGTTAATCTGTTTTTCGGTTTTGAGTCCAGAAACATATTCGTATCTGAAGAATCTTATTTGGCTATATGGAGTCGAAATTCTTCTCTTAACGAGAAAATCTATTCTTCGCAGTTAGTGTTCCCATTATTTTATGTTTAAAATAATTAGTTCCGCTGTTGTTTTAAGCGTTTCGAATTGTATTATACTGTATATCTGCTACAATAAAATTAAGCTCTTCTATTTTGTGAGAGATATTTATTTCTTCCTATTATATACAGTATTTATATTTTTGTGATTAAAATATCCCCTCTTGGTTTAATACTAAACACACAAGCATTCATTATTTACAGACAAAGTCACTTTTTGTCGAGGAATTTAACTTTATATAAAAAAGATATTCCCCTCCTCTAACTTCTGATGACGAGCGAAGACTGCACACAGTGCCTTTCCTTTTCCCATTGGCTGGTTTCAGTGTTTTTTGTGGAGTGACAGTAGCCTCTAGTGAAGTCATTTGTCTCAAACTGTACGTACACGTTGTTCCACCTGCATTTTAGCTTACTCAGAGCACCTTATGGGCATCTAATAAATACACAGTACTTAGCGTATTCTATGTCCGATCCGCTGTGCATGCCAGAGCGCGCCACATCTCGTGTTATGGCTTGCGCATCATTGGGCGAAAGGCTAGAATAACCTTTCTACGCTGAATACATGACTTCAAATTCCGACGTGATCAACTGGAATTTGTTGTGAATGAAACGTATCGTATGCTATTTTCAGCTGTTATAACTGGCTTTTCGAAACCGGATTTCGCTGCTTATCGTAAATCTTCTAATTTATCAAGATGCTGGGCGAGCACCGGTTCCATACACTAGCCGAAATTTCATGAGGAAATTCCTTCCCCATCTATATACAAAACAGCTCTCACTCTATGACTCGAGTACTAGGAAAACACAAAAATAGGCGTATGAAATAATAATAATAATAATAATAATAATAATAATAATAATAATAATAATAATAATAGCCATGGGTTTGCGTTAGTCTTCTACATCGGATCGTCAAGTTTTACAGTATGTTGGAAATGGTCACTTCATTTTGTATGAAACTATTTAAGTTACGCAAGTTTGTCCTTGACTCTGGACTGTCTCTGTAATTCTTGTGAATAGGCCAAAAGCTAGGCCTAGTTACATCAGACTATTTCAGGTTGTCCAAAAAATAGAATGTAGAAAATATCTCTATCTTCTTAAGTACTGCATACGTACGTATATGTTTTCATTACTCTATAATTCCTTAATCTACAGGAAATTTTATAATATTGTCCATTCTCGTTATCCCTACCAAAAACCGCTGTGGAATAACGGTTAGCATGCCTGACCGTGAAACGAGCGGGCCCGAGTTCAAATCTTGGTCGGGACAAGTTATCTGGTTGATTTTTTTCCGAGGTTTTTCCTCAACCCATTAAGAGCAAATGCTGGGTAACTTTCGGCGCAGGACCGTGGACTTATTTTCCTGGCATTATCACCTTCATCTCATCCAGATACTGGATAACCAAAGCAGTTGATAAAGGGTCATAAAATAAATTTAAAAATTCAAGCACACCTAATAATCGTTGTAGTAATCATCGTCATTATCCCTCATTAAGCGAGAAATATAAACCAACTCTTAAGTGTGTTGAATGCAGTAGCCTACTATTTCTTAAAATAAGCCATGCCTAGTTAATCTGTATTTCAGTTTGACTAGGTTATGTTTTGTGACATCCGGTAGAAATGGCATAGGCCTGCGTTTATCTCGGCCGGCGACACTGCTCCACATCTCGCGTGACCTTGGCGTTTCTGGGCACCCTATAGTACGTTATCTCCCCCTCCACCTCGCCAGGTAATCTGCGGCACGTCAGCTGTGTGCTGGACTACTTAGCAGCGCCTCAGAGTGGGTGTCCGCCCGCCTCGTCACAGTTGAATCGCGATTTTGTAAATAGCGAGTGGAAAAGCCTTCCTTTCGTTTTCTGGGACGTGACGGACTCAACAGGTCTCGCAAGTCAGTAAACAATCGCCGCGCGCCGTGCGAAGTGCTTGTGCCGTGTGTGCGAGTGCAGTTGGAGTGGGGAAAGTGTTTTTTTATGTGATCTGTTGTGATGGATGTGACATATTATTTAGGTTAGTGACATGGTAAAATTGTTCAGAGATGAAGTATATTTAGTGTAGAAAAGAATTTTTGCATATTTATTTTATTTGTAGGAAATCGTTACATTTCAGTAGGTTAGGTTATGAAGCGTGACTTAAACTATCTAACTCTGCCTTTATCACAAGTCATTAAGATATTTCCAGAAATAATGGTTTAGTTGCTTTTGAAGAGCAACTGAACTGAAGTAGCTTCAGCAGATATAACGGTCTATTATAATATTATCGTATTTCCACATAACTACATTTGGAACATTATGTTCAAATAGATATTTTGCTTCCTAAATTTCGTGCAGTACATAATAGTGTTACGAACTTAAAGGGCACTGGCTTATTTCTTTGTAAAGAGAGAGGATATTACCTCTTTCCTGTGGTATTCAAAATTGATTCATGTGTCGTTTTGCCTGCAAACGAGAAATAATATGAATTCCTACCGTGGCGGAGAGCGTAAAAGACTCTGTACCTAGTAAGTAAACGGCCTACTAGCTTAGTACTCGAGAGATGTGGGTTCGGTCCCTTGACTAATATTTTTTATGATTTAATTAAGTTTCTAAAAATACTCTCATGTTATGCTTTTATGCAACACAACTGGTTTCCTTTTAATGTTTATTTATTCAGCCATTCATAATCGAAGTAATATTATCTCCCTGTTTTTATTGTACAATAAATTTATAAATTTTGAGTCGATTATCTTGTTCTTTCCTAACAAAATTAAATACGCCGTTAAAGAATATAAACAAGACAATGCCTTAAAATGAAATGCCTAAACTATGTTTGTCTTTCGACGAGGTCAAATATACCGTGTGTGGTTAATGTATGTTTACACACACATCTTTCAATAAAACTTCACCCTTGGTGACCATGACTATAATGATTAAGATGTTTAGAACTTTTTCGCGAATAATTAGTTAAATCCATTAAAACTTTATATAATAGGTCTTTCTACTGTGCTACATGGGTAATACTGTATATGACTGGCTTTCAATTTATCACAATAATGTTGTCCTAGGATCTTAGTTGGTCTCGCGGTTATATTCGCCGTGGGTCCGAGGTTCGTAGGTTTAAACCCTGCCGAGGCGATGTATTTTAAAGTGATATAAAATCCTTAGCAGGGTTCCTTCTGGGAGAGAAAAAGACGTGGGCTACGTGTCGTATATTTATAAGAAAAGTAAGAGAAGTAACACTGTTTCTGATAGAAGGCTTCAGGCAAAATTTATTTGCTACTAATTTCTCGAATTTGGGCTCTGAATAACCTCAGCAATTGAAAGTGTCAAATAAAATTTTATTTCCACATTAATGATTAGTTAGTTTAGGTTAGTTTCTGTGTAACTATAGGTAAATGGTTACTAAGCGGCCGGGAGTCTCGTAGGCGATCCCCTCTCCATTTATTCGCTACACTTAATTTTTTTTTTTTTTTTTTTGTAATTTACTATATTACGTACTTTTACGGAATGTGTGTGTGTATATATATATATATATATATATATATATATATATATATATATATATATATAGTAGACTGCAGTACAGTCATATTCTGGAGATTTTACAAATGGTTCCTTTGATGTAGAAACACAATAATTATTTGTTGCTTGTTTGAAAGTGGGACTAATTTTATACATAATTTAAATTTTTTAAGCTTATTAATACTGACAACATTGTAAATAGCGATTTAGCTAGTGTTAGACCAACAGTAAATCGCGAAGTAGAGGGTAAAATCTAAAATCCCGAGTTCCATTTTTCCTAGCTTGTTCTGGACGAAAGGATGCCAGTTTAATGAAGAATACTCGTACTAGTTTACTGTAGACAACTGACTGTCTTCAACACACTTTGACCGTTTCTCCATTATCATCTTATCATATCTTGCTAAGTTGATAAGTCTCATTTAGATTGAAGAAGTACTGTCGTAAAGTTTCGCATTTAAACATGTTCTTCTAAGTGAGGAACAGAGTTTGTTCTTATGGTACGACAGAATAGACTACGAAATATGAAGTGCTTGGGTTCAATCCGACGAGCAGGAGCTACTATATTTCATATCAACGTAATTTGAGAACAGCTTCAGATCCATACAACCTTCTATAAAACTGAATACCAAGTCTTTTCTAGGGGAAAATCGGCCAAATTGTAGTGTTGAATATAGCCTCAAGTGCAGAGATAAAAATACATAGGACTTCTACCTCCCTGTACCCCGTGCGCCTCAATAGGGTGTCTGTGCATCCCTTTGCTTCCCATTAGAAAATGTGTTTTGTTGCTGCAAAAAAGCGATTTCATTTTACCAATTTTCAGCACGTGTGATTTTCAGAGCGACTTTTAAATCCTGTTAAATGAGTACCTTGTTGATTTAACACGAACAGCTGCACTGTGAAGATGTTCCATTCTCTAATAGCGTAGTATAGCAATGATAATCTCGATCTTCCTGCTCGTCTTGAGTCTTCTGCTTCAACGACAATACCTTGTCTATAGCTCATAGTTTTTGTGCTGTTACCACCAAGCGTACACGGATGTAGAGTCAGCACCGTGCTGGGATCCATCTAAAACAACACAGATATCATATTGATAACAAATGGTCATGCCCTTGGCGGGATTCGTGGTTTTCACTCAAAATTGAATCTTCGTTCTTTAATCGTTGCTTTCATCGCTGCCGGAAATTACATGAGAGAGAGAGGGGGGGGGGGAAGGAGGGAGAGAAAGAAAATTTGAACGGGATCCTCTCCATCATTATCTCATGATTTTTAAAAGATGTCTGGCTTTGATCTCCATATAATTTTGTGACTCGTAGTTTTGAAGTTGTTTAGGGTTAGAATTCTCCGTGTACTTAGTTTTCTCATAATACAATAGTTTCAAACTTATTCCATTACTTTAGTGTTATTAATTCTGAACAGACTTCACAGTTTAATATGTCGTTGAACAAAAATAAAATCATCCGATAAGTGGCTGGCTGTTAAGTGAAGTTGCAGCAGGATTTTTCACCTTCTGTGACCTCATCATTGCTATAACCATGAGTACCCTCCGTTTACGTCTACCGCAAACGCTGATGTTGTTACAAAGGAATGTGATGCAAATGGCTGTTCTGTTTATCTTATGTAGGTAAGATGGGAATATCACAAAGCCTCAGTATATTGTATTCCGCATTGCTGTCTTATCCTGCAAAGTAAAGAGGTGTATGACACAAATGCAAATTAGCTTTATACAGAAATGAAAACAATGTGTACTTAAGTTTTGTTTACAATACGTGATGAAGGTTCCATTAGGGTACGGTATAGTTATTGCTGATAACACGTGCCCTTGTAGATAAAGAAATGTAGCCTGTTATACACCCTAACATTTTTCTATGGAACCGAAAATAAATTAAGACAGTTTTAAATCGAAATAAAAGCATTGCTTGGCCAATGACTGTTTACTGTTTAACCTACTTACTTTTGTTTCCAATTTAATTGTCGTCTGTGGTATACTCGTTGCCATATTAGTCGTTGGTTCCGAGATTTGGGGTTGAAAATCAACCGAAGGCGATTGATTTTAAAGGGCGATAAAATCGTTAGCATGGCTTTCTCCGAAAAGAAAGTACAGCTTTGAATCTCGTGTAGTAAACTTGCTGCGCGTAAAATACCCCTGTCCCGATAGAGAGCTCCGGCAAAGTTTGTGGACCGTTTGTCACATTGAATTCTGACATTTCATAACTTCTGCAATTAAAAACGTAGTAAAATAAAATACTGCTACTATTACTAGTTCTCTAGAAATTTTAAATCTTTGTGCGACTCAGAATACATACTGTATGAACTACATATTTGTACACGACCCTAAGGATTCAGCTAGAAATCCTCTCTTTGAAAAGAATGTCTTTCATTTTATTTGGTAATGACAAATTCTGACATTCTGCGGAAGAGAATCAACCGACAGAGTTTTAAAATAATTGAAGACAATATGTAGCTTCTTTCTCTATATTCAACCGATATTTTGACATATTTATCTGTATGCAGCAGCACACGGTAGCATCGCGTTTAAGGGGTAGCGCTGCAAAGCCGGAAGGACGCGGGTTGGATTCCTGATGGATATGATTCTGGGGTTTACTCAGTCACTCACAGAAATGAGTACCAGGGACATTTTCTTGGAGATAAAGGCGGTGGGCACGTAGGACTGTCATTCCTACCGCAATTAATGCCGATTGGCTGTAAAAATAGGAGCCTTAATCTCCCGCCATCCTCTGGATCGATTTGGACTGTTAAGGGATTGATTTATTATTTATTATTATACTAAGGTTGATTTTGTAAGGAATTTTCGAAAGAAGTAAGCTGTGAGGATCGATTTTTTTTATTGTATTTTAAATCTCAATTCGATATGTTTGGGTAAAGGGAGATAAGTAATAAAAATGAGTTTTGAGATAAATGAAAATTAAACTTCGAACCCTTATTGCAAATCATTTTCTATACACATAAAACGCACACCCACTTGTAGAATTTAACTTGTGTAACCACCAGGAGAACAAAATTCCATTTGCACAAAAATGACTTAAACCCTTTTACCCGTATACCATCGAATTATATATTATATTTTTGAGCTTCAATTCGGTGTGTTTTGGTTATATTATGCAGGAGTTATCCAAATATAATTTAAAACTGGTTTAACTTTGTGTTCTTTAATGATACCTTTATTTGGTTCCAAATCCTATTTTGTATAAAGACATAATCTCATAATCCTATTCCTTTTATAAACGCATTTTTTTCTATTTCTTTTAAAGCAATGTAAGAAATTCCAAGTTGTTACTTGTCAGGAGGGACCAATTTCAATGTTGGGGATGGTACCATGCCTTTCAGAACAGCTATACTGCTGTCAATCTATCCACAAAGAATAGTCTGAAGAGTGTATGACCATCAGGTGAGCTTAGGAATTGGATACAATAGTTCCATTTGATTGTCTCTTACACTTGTTTGCTTATGGTTTTATTTGCTAAAGTACGTAAGACATTTCATAGCACGTCTAAAGGCTGGTTCACAATAAACCGGGAACGGAAACGACAACGAGAACGAGAACGGAAATGTTAAAATAAATGTATTTAAATGAATGCTCACATTTAAAAACGTTTATTTTAACATTTCCGTTCTCATTCTCGTTGTCGTCTCCGTTCCCGGTTTATTGTGAACCAGCCTTTAGTTTCGGTCCCGACACCAAAGTTAGGTGTACATCAGTTGCAGGGAAGTAATTTAATTCATTGCTACGCTCCCTCCGTAAACCAAGGGACTTGATAGTTTGTCGCAGTGTAGGGACCGGAAATCCGCTGTCTGAATATTACAAATGAGTGTAATCGGAGACGGCATACTATAGGTTTAAGCAAAGGTTTGGTTTTTACGCTACCTGAATGTACCCACATGGGGCATTAACTTTGCCAGTTCTTAATGAGAGAATATTGTAAGTAAAGGTGCGGTGTTGTACTGAATCTACATACAGTATATCATTTGTGTAGTGTTGTCTCTCCCACAGTGTTGATTTTAAAAGGCGCGTCTTGGAAATTACTTAATTGGTGGGTTGTAATTCTTTCTTTATAATATATAACCTTTCTCACAATCGGTATAATGTGTATGGTGTGAATCCGTCGTCAGATCGAGTCGCCACAGCTCTTCCTCTATTGTCAGGCTGTAAAAATTAAAAAGAGGCCACGAGATAAACTGGCAAACAGGTGCAATAATCTTATCTATATCATTATAGGCCTACTTGCAGAATTATGAATTACCATATGCTAGTTTTCTTCATATTAAACGTTAATATTTTATGCAAGAAATAGTTCACAGTGTACGCGTAGGTAATATATTTCGATTGCTTCTATTCAATGTTTCTCGCTTCCATTATTTATACATTTGTTGCTCAAAATTTACAATAAATGGATTTCAATTGATGCTTCTTAAATATATCGTATAAATTATTATCACGGAAATGACATATACTTTCCTTTTATACTCTTTATGTGTTTCGTAATAATTCAGTTCCATTGCGTTTCGAATGATTTTTTTGTAGTTCGTCATTTAACAACTTTGTATCAACTTCGAGCTTATTTAGCGTCGATGGGATTGGTGATAGCGAGATAATATTTGGAGAAATGAGGACGAGGATTCGCCATAGATTATCTGACATAGGCTGCGCCTCACGGTTGTGAAAAACCTCGGGGAAAAAACCCAACCAGGTAATCAGACCAAGCGGGAATCGAACCCGCGCCCGAACTCTGGCTCGGCAGGATAACGTCTTAGCCGACTGAGCTACGCGAATGATGTTACTTTTTATAGCTTATTTTCTTGAATTATTGTGCGAAATACATGTATAGAATTTTAATATATACTCAAATAAGATGAACTGTCATCTCCTGAATCGCACACAAAAGCCATTATTTATAATCCAAAAACTAAGACATTAGATTATATTTACGCATTGTAAGATTTATGTATGTTAGGTATGTTATTATTACTTTTTTATGTTTTATTGTGTTTTATTTAACGACGCTCGCAACTCCCGAGGTTATATCAGCGTCGCTGGTGTGTCGGAATTAGGTCCCGCAGGAGTTCTTTTACATGCCACTAAATGTAGTGACATGAGCTTGTCGCATTTAAGCACACTTAAATGCCATCGACCTGGGCCGGGATCGAACCCTCAACCTCGGGCACAGAAGGCCAGCGCTATACCGCCTGTGCCACCCAGGGCGACTTTTAGGTATATGCAATTTATTTTGAACAAATTTACATGAATTAGCTACAGGTATACATGAAGTATAATCACTTCTAATATACTTTTCTTATTTACCAAAATCCACGTTTAAAATTGATATAGGTACGTAAATGTCAGAATATGTTAAACCTTGCTTCATTGGCTCACTCGTGTTCAAATTTGTATTCATGATGAGGGATACTGGTGATAGAACACTAAGGCGCTCTTCGCGAAATGCAGCTTACTCTCTTGGCTTAGCGACTTTCGTGTACTTAATACTCTAAACGAAAAGTAGAAAATAATTTTTGTTAATACTGTACTACTGTATCTCCTTTTTTATATTGATTGTATTATTTTATTTCTATTTCTCTTGTTTGTAATTATATTCTTTATTAAATAAATAAATTCTACAGAATGATAACACTGGGCAACAAATTTAAACTTTGTTTCTGTCCTTTAGACGAAACTATGTAATTTTAACTAAATGAGAGGTGCTGAGTTCCACTTCACTTATTTACACAAATTTGTAATACTAGTACATAAAGTAACCTTTGTTTGGCCAAAATTCACAAATTAAAATGTATTTTTTTTATCTTTTACGTTTGTAGACAGCTTCTGCAATCTCTAATGAGTGACCAGCAATATTCAGCCAGCATACTTGCATTCCACCTTCCACTGAAGCGCTTTTCGAAGGTAGATATTTCTTGATGAAAACTCTTCCCATGTTCATCGCTTACAGCTTCAATGTTTTTTGGAAATATGTCCAGGTGGCTGTCAAGAAAGTGTACTTTCAGTGACATGTTGCATCCCATAAGGTGAAAGTAATGCAACATCTCATTAACATTAAATTACTTTTTTATTTTGGAGAAACAGTACGTGTTGAACAAAACCTAACTGCAGATTCGTTCTTGCGACCACAAAATACATCGAATACACATATTTTTATAAAAAGGACAAATTTAATGTTGTACAGTGTAATCAGTGACATACTACATATTTAAGGAGCATTAAAATTTGAGTAACAAATAACATTTATAAATACTGGAGAAACACAGAGATTACGGGCATACTGGAAAATTTATTACAACTCATGCTAGAAACAAAATTGAAAACAAATACAAAAATCTTTTGATTCAATTTTGAGTCCATCTCCATTTTGTGTTTCTGACTTCAAATATAGACTCTTAATTTTTCATAAAAATTCTTATACCTATTTCACGTGAATTCATTACATACACCTATGTACGAGTATATCTCCTCAAATTATGCAAGAAACAAAATTGGAGATAAAAAAGCTTTTGATACAATTTTAGTCCCTCTCCGTTGTGTTTGAAATAAAAAACTATTAATTTTTCATCAGTATTGTTATATTTCACACGCACCACTTCCGGACAAATTGATTCGTAGTTCGGCCATGTTTTTTTTATGTCTAACAAGATAGGGCATTATGCATCATAACTCTGAAAGTAAGTATTTGCGGGAAAAGTTGTATAGATCATTTAAGTTTTACTTTTCCTTCTACATTATACCCATTAAGTTATACAGATTATTACGAATCACTCTGTATAGTTGTCTAATCTTCCTTAAAATTAATTGAAATGATTTTTAGTAATAATATTAGGGCTAACTAAAATAGGATGTAGAAGATAACGGTGATAGTGAGTCTGTTGTATTTGATTATCGCTAAGTGCCACTTTATTTCTCCCTAACTGTATTACCGGATTCCGTCATGCGGCCCACAAGATAGTCGGACCGTCACTCATCATTACCACTAATTTTTATTACGTTAAAAATAAATATAAAATACATAGGCTTATCTAAAACTGTTATTCACAAAGTGTTATATCGTTTAGGGTTTCTGGGTCTAAAGATGTTTCGTCTTCTGCTACACTTTTAAACTTACGAGTATATACTTCCAATATATCTAAATGTTCTAACAAGATTATGCACTATCTGATAATGAAGAACTTTGAACCTGGAAAATACTTTATAAATCCACTTCGCACATGGGCAGAATTAGTGACTACATGAGAATCACGAACACTCGCTGATGTATAGTAAATCGAGGGACATTCATTCTAAACATAAGATTACAATAAGCTACCGGCGTGGCTCAGTCGGTTAAGGCGCTTGCCTGCCGGTCTGAAGTTGCGCTCGGGCGCGGGTTCGATCCCAGCTTGGGCTGATTACCTGGTTGGGTTTTTTCCGAGGTTTTCCCAACCGTAAGGTGGATGCCAGGTAATCTATGGCGAATTCTCGGCCTCATCTCGCCAAATACCATCTCGCTATCACCAATCTCATCAACGCTAAATAACCTCGTAGTTGATAGAGCGTCATTAAATAACCAATTTAAAAAATTACAACAAAATAATTTCTTTCTCGTATCAACTGTCAGACCCAGAGAAAACTTAATGCAGTCCCCTAGGAACTGAGTGAGTCTTGTTTACACTGCATTACCTTAGGTTTGGATCTAATCCAGTGTACACAGCGTGAGACACGGGAGGGAAACTCACAATACAGCTGCGAGAGTAGTGTTAAGGAAATAAAACATGTACTCGTACATTCAGATTTAAAATACGTGACGTTTGTTATTATAGGTATCCTACAAACAAAACTCAGCTCTTACTCCCCTGCAGTAGGCTTGAGAGCATGCTGGAAACGGGAGCATACGTCATCTGCGAGAGACAGTCACGCCCGAGTTTTCCTTGTTGGATGCCTATAGGTTGATGAGCAAGTTCGTAGCGTTTTGCTCGCTATCACAACACTACATTGTTAGAAGGTTGTTTATCGTTTGTCATTTGGAGTGTTGTTCTTGTAAATACGCCATGAATTTTACGGATTTGAGAAAAGTTTGTGCGATTTGTGGGCTAAAGAAGGTGGAGTGTCAAGTCAAAAAAAAAAAAAAGCACTTCCGACATAGTCTTCTGTTTGAGTTTAATAGAGGATATATATTATTTTAATGTACCGAAGTACATATGATATTTCCATGCAGATATTCTCTCCGGCGCCGGGATTTGAACCCGGGTTTTCAGCTCTACGTGCTGATGCTTTATCCACTAAGCCACACCGGATACAACTCCGACGCCGGTCAGAATCGTCTCAGATTAAGCTCCAACTCTTGGGTTCCCTCTAGTGGCCGCCCTCTGCACTACGTCATAGATGTCTATGAACGCAGGACCGAAGTCCACACATGTGCTGAGGTGCACTCGATATGAGTGACTAGTTGGCCGGGATCCGACGGAATAAGCGCCGTCTTAAATCACGAAGTGATTTACGCATATCATATATATTATTTTAATGTACCGAAGTACATATGATATTTCCATGCAGATATTCTGCGTCATCATACGATGAAGGAGTAATGGAACGGAGAAAAATTCTCTCCGGCGCCGGGATTTGAACCCGGGTTTTCAGCTCTACGTGCTGATGCTTTATCCACTAAGCCACACCGGATACAACTCCGACGCCGGTCAGAATCGTCTCAGATTAAGCTCCAACTCTGAGACGATTCTGACCGGCGTCGGAGTTGTATCCGGTGTGGCTTAGTGGATAAAGCATCAGCACGTAGAGCTGAAAACCCGGGTTCAAATCCCGGCGCCGGAGAGAATTTTTCTCCGTTCCATTACTCTTTCATCGTATGATGACGCAGAATATCTGCATGGAAATATCATATGTACTTCGGTACATTAAAATAATATATATGATATGCGTAAATCACTTCGTGATTTAAGACGGCGCTTATTCCGTCGGATCCCGGCCAACTAGTCACTCATATCGAGTGCACCTCAGCACATGTGTGGACTTCGGTCCTGCGTTCATAGACATCTATGACGTAGTGCAGAGGGCGGCCACTAGAGGGAACCCAAGAGTTGGAGCTTAATCTGAGACGATTCTGACCGGCGTCGGAGTTGTATCCGGTGTGGCTTAGTGGATAAAGCATCAGCACGTAGAGTTGAAAACCCGGGTTCAAATCCCGGCGCCGGAGAGAATTTTTCTCCGTTCCATTACTCTTTCATCGTTTAATAGAGGAGCAAAGGCAGCTCGAAACATTTCTGCCGTATACTGGGAAAATACCATCGGAGAAAGTTCTGCAAGAACATGGTTCTGCCACTTCAACACACAACGTACCATACAGAATTTAGTGTAGAAGATAATGTTATGCGTGTGGTGGGACAAAGAAGGCGTTGTGAACTACGAATTGCTTCCTAGGAATGTAATCATAACTACTGACATTTATTGTCAACAACTGAGACGCCTTTTGGCCGCAATTGAAGAAAAACGACCATTGCGAAAGTAGCAATCCAGAAGCGTGATTGGATTCAACATCCCCCACATTATCTCCATCTTGCGCCCTTAGATTTCCACCTTTTCCGCCGTTCTCTATCCAACAATCTTCAAGGGAACACCTTTGATAAGGAAGATGATTTATAAACTTGTCTTGACGAATTCTTTAACTCGAAACCAGCAGATTTTTTCAGACATGGATTCGAAAAACTACCCAGCGTTGGGAGAGAATCATGGATAACGTAGGAGAATATACTTGAGTTACAGATTAATTTCTGTCTACTGTTCATCTCAAATAAAAACTTTTATCACAGCGAAAAAACGCTACGAACATTTGCACCAACTCAAAATATTAGCAGTAAATTAATATAATTCGTAATCAAGACATAGAGTTGTGTAATCAACATTCCTGGCAAAAAAGAATTACACTAGGTATCTTGTCTCAGAGCATAAAATATTTTCTAGAGATTTTAAATTTACATGACACAGTCCAAGTTATTAAATAGTATGACACCCTGCAATGACATTACGAAACTTCGTTGTCATTCTTGTCTCTGTTATCCGACATTGACTCATGACTCATCCATGTATGGACCTTTTATACATTTAACACTATACGAGCACGGGGAAGGATTTCGACAAACACTTCGTCTCTATCTAAAATAACACAGGAATTATATTGGTAAACACAAGTGTCCATGCACTTTTCGGGATTCGAACCACTCACAATAGATGAGCCTTTGCCGCTTTCAGCACAAGAGTCAGAATTCTGTAGCTGCTAAGAAATGCGACCCATAACTTATAGGTTATGGTTAACAACTGAGACAGCTTGAAAAATTGCAAACTACTTTCGAATATTCCCAGAAGAATTAACTTATTATTCATGTGAATATTCTTTCCTTAATGAAAGTTTTAAGTGACAATAATACGTAATACATTATTTTCACAACTCCCTGCTTTCAAGTCAGATATCTCTCTCTTTCTCTTCGGAATTTCCTCTGGCTAGAACTTTTATTATTATCAGTTCGTGAAATATTTACGGCAAAGTTGAACGTAAAAAGGGGAAAAAGTTTTCAATTTCACAAGTGTTGCGGACTATGTGCACTTGAATTTTTTTTTTTCGTTGCACGTGTTGGAATTTCATCTGCTTTACTCTTCGGAATCAGTTTAGCTGGTAGAATGCCTGACTTAATTTGAATTCTCGACAAAGGCCTAAGCGGTAGTTTACAGTATTCAGTTGCTTTGTCACCAGCAGAGGGAGCTAGGATTCGACCCCGAGAAAAGACTGTGATGTTTGTGATAAACAAAGTAACTGTGGAGTGTCATCTTCATTCGTCATTGCATCATTATCATCGTATTATTATTTCGAGTTAAATCATCCTCTATAGTTGAAATGATTGAATAGGTAATATGCCCATTATAACGTCTGTGCTCTCCATGTATTTTGAATATTCTACATTGCTTGGGTGATATAATTAACGTAACTCTTGAAATGCACGTTCTATTATTGTATATTCAAGAAAAGTACGGAGTAGAAACAAACACTGGAACGAGTGGAAAGCACAGATCACAAATGACACCACATCTTCGGCCTTGAAGTATTCCCACATGTAGAGTAACAATAATAACAAGAACGCTTTGCGAAATCACCGCACCATGGTTAA
This sequence comes from Periplaneta americana, assembly GCF_040183065.1. Classification (NCBI taxonomy): domain Eukaryota; kingdom Metazoa; phylum Arthropoda; class Insecta; order Blattodea; family Blattidae; genus Periplaneta; species Periplaneta americana. The sequence goes on from NC_091125.1 coordinate 52,890,729, forward strand.
ATCTACTTAACGCAAACTACATAATCTCTTCATTTACCCAGAGTATTGATGTATGCGAATAGTTTCTTTAGGTTCTTTTTAGTTTCTTTAAGTTTGTGGTTACTGGTGTTACCACTGAAAGGATGAATTTTGAAAATGTCGAAAGATTTGTGTATCTTGGTACACAAGTTAACAATTGTAACAAAGTGAACAACGAGCTACAACGTCGAATAATGGCTGGCAATAGAGCTTACTATGCTAATATCAAGCTCATCAAATCAAGATTTCTGTCAAGAAACACTAAGCTGAAAATATACAAAACGCTTATTAGACCAGTGGTAACTTATGGCTCCGAGACATGGAATATATCAACTAGTGACACAAATAGACTTAGAATTTTTGAAAGGAAAATAGTAAGAAGGAACTATGGTCCAGTCTACGAACAAGGTTTTTGGCGAATAAGAACAAACCATGAAATCAACTAAATCCTTGATAATGAGAATATAGCACGTTTTGCTAAAGCACAGCGCCTTAGATGGATTGGGCACGTAGAGAGAATGGCTGAAGATCGAATGCCTAAGCGCAGTTATAAGTCGAGCATGAAGGGAAGGCGACCACGTAACCGTTGGAAGGACGAAGTCTAAACACACTTTTCTGAACGTTAGAGGATGAAGGAACGCTGCATCAGACCGAGGTAACTGGAGGAGCGTCGTGAAGCAGGCTAAAGCTCACCCAGAGCTGTAATGCCAGAAGACGAAGAAGAAGAAGAAGAAGAAGAAGAAGAAGTTTGTTAGTTTCTTGAAGTTTGTTTTACTTTCTTCAGACCTCTTAGGGCCGTATTCATAGACATTTTTAGCGCGGGCTTCAGGTGGATGATCAGCGTTTTTCGTATTCATAAACCAGTGTTAGCGATAGGATATGATTTGAATTCTGTACAAGTAACCAGTGGATAGCCGGGGCTAGTTTAGCACGCTCGTAGCGAGTGCTGCGAAATGTCTATGAATAGCACCCTTATAGTTTATTTAGGTTTGTTTTTATTTAATGAGATCTCTTTTAGTTTCTTCATCTTTGTTTGATTCAGTTTCTTGAGCTTTGTTTTATTTTTAAGATAGTGTTTTAGGTCACTGCTGTTTGTTTAGGTAGGTATTGATTTCATAGGTTAGTTGTGCTTTGTTTAGATCAGGTTAGCTTTGGTTGAAGTTAGTTTTGATTTATTCGGATTAGTTTTTTTTATTAGCTTTTCTTTGATTAGGTTAGTTACACTATCTTTAGGTTATTTTTGGTTTGCTTAGGTTAATTTTTTGTTCGTTTAGACTAGGTTTGGTTTACTTTGTTTATTTTTGTTTTTGTTTCTTTTGTTTAGTTTTGATTTGGAAATATTACATACCGGTATAGTTTCCTCTAAATTTTGGATTGTTCAGGTTAATTACAGTTTATTTCAGTTGCTTACAATATTTAAGTAACTTGTAATATTCGGTCGCACAAGTTTTAACATTCCTCCCCTCCTCTATCCGAAGTAAGCACAAGAGTAGTTATAATAGTAGGGACATCCGATTTTCGTGAATGGTTTTTTTTTTTTTTGTTCACGAATTTCTGTTTCAGTTTCTGTAGTTTAGTTTCTGTCATAAAGAAACTGAACTAAATCGAAATATCTAATCTACATAAACATTTTTTTACTTTCCATTTAAAGTTTATCATGTTCCGCGCTCTGCTTGCATTTTGTGGTAACTGATAACAAGTGAATAAGAAAAGCGTACCTACAACAGCATTGTCTGATTACTTGTCGTTCAGTACTATTCGTAAATAATCTATAATGCATTCAATTTAGTCCTTCTTGCACCATACAATTTGTTATCCATCGTCATATCGATGGCCCAGAACCAGACTGTTCCAAGTCCATTTTACTATATATATATATATATATATATATATATATATATATATATATATATATATATTTTTTTTTCAGAAAAGCTATTTTAAGCTCCTGACATTCAAAGCTTCATGAAACAATTTGGAATAGCTTCATAGCAACCTTATGGAGAGAAATATTTACAATTTAGTTCGATTAATTTATGCAAACAAGAACTGGAACATAATGAAACATAGATTTCTTTCTTATAAAAAGTTGGACTTAGAACAGTCTGGTTCTCAGCCACCGATATATCATTATGGGTCTTCTTACAATAGAAAACTTGAACTTTCATTTCGACGTATCTGTAAAAACTGGTCGATAAATTAAATAAAATAAATATTGTATTTATTATTGACAGCCCATGCAACAGGTGCCTTTGAGATTAAATGTGACTTAAACATTTATTGGACTCTTAGAATTTCTTTCCGAAGTAAATGTTTAAAAAACGCCATACGTAAGTAACCAATTACCTAATCTCTTGAAAATGTTGCACAGTTCCCATTGTTACTGATTGTAAAAGTTGAACTACTATAATTAGATTCCAATTACAAGTATACAAGTTACAAGCCAGTTAAAGTAATTATTTTCTTCTGCCGTAATATAAAAAATTGTACTTACGTCTCTAAAGTGAATTTTAGTTTTGCGTCTACAGATAAGAACAAGGTATTACAAAAAAGTAAATTGAATATGAGATTGAGCTTCCAGCTGATGTTTTGTTTTTTACGGTGCAGTGTAAAAAGTAGGTTAAAATATTGTAAACAGTAAAAAATTAATTAATATCTGGATTGTGGTTCTCTTGGTGGAAAATTATACCCTCTGGTGTCAGGTATTAGTGCACCCGATTGAATTGTGTATGATCTCCGAATCACAAACTTTCCGTTGCTGTACTACTGTATGTAGCCTTAAAGAAATTTCATTTCGTTTGCTTCTAATCTATTTCTTGCTTTATTTTTAATAAATCATCTATGTAGAAGGTTAAGAACAGATGCTGTTAATGAAAAGTTAAGTTAAATTTATTTTTGAATGTATTTCAAACGTACCATAAGTTTCTTATTAACTTGCATTTCTTTGCATTTATGTCATGCATTCATAAATATAAAATATGTTTCGTCCTAAAGATTTAAATTATTTTCAACTTCTTAATTTGTGGTATTATCTGTCACGGCTTTTGATGCGATAGCTCTTTCCTTTCGAGATCATGATTTTTTTTTCTGGAGTTCTGCATATTTAGAAAGTTCCTTATTAAGACTGTAAAGGCCTAGTCCATACTCAGGAATAAATGAACTTATAAACATATATATATATATATATATATACTCGTAGTTTACCTGAAGCCAAGAAAATGAACGTTGAATAAAGAATTAATAATTCAGTGTCTGTTCTTCCAACTATTTAGAGAAAGTACTGTATCTAATTGCAGTTACTCATCCTTGGTGGCCAGGTTATGTTCTCTGTGAAATCAATGGTTCTCAGGTTCATATCGATAATTCATTATTCAGAAAGGTAAAAAATTTAACGTGATTTCTCTTGGAAAGCAAATAAAGATGATGATCCATGACGTATATTTTCGGTACTTGAATTAACGATTTAATATGCACACCATTTCTCGACCACATTAAAAATAAACTCTTTGGGCCGTATTCATATTCATTCTTAACGCGGGCTTCCGGTGGATGATCAGCAAACTAACGTTTTTCGTATTCATAAACCTGTGTTAGCGATATGAATTGATAAGAATCCTGTACAAGTAACCAGTCGATAGCCGGGGCTAGTTAGCACGCTCGTAGCGCGGGCTAGCGAAATGTCTATGAATATCACCCTTTGAGTCGAAATCCTCTCCTATCATAGGAATATTGTATTTCGCCTCACAGATAATTGTTTTATTTTTAATCTTGTCATTTAAGTTTTAATTTACATTTAGGCTGAGAGAATGTTTAACCCACAGTTTATTCCTTAGTACACTGATGCTTCCTTAGGCTATTGATTTTTAATACAGTAGATTATTTAATGACGCTATATCAACCACAAGTTTACCCAGAGTCGGTGGATTTGGCCATAGCCAGATGATATTTGATGAGTTGAAGTCGAGGATTCTCCATGGGCTTAATTAATACTCGCGTTATTGTTAGGAAAAACCTCGTAACAATTCCATCCAGGTAATCGGTCCAAGCAGGATTAGAAACCTACGCCCTAACACAGCCTCAGATCAGTAGACAAACGCGCTACCTCCTGATCTATGCCGGTGGCTCACAATTTTCATTGTTCTGTTTTCGTTCAATCTTGTGATATCATCATTTCATTACACTCTTCCCAAATCTTCCGATTCATTATTGGTCGGATTTTACATCAATACCTGATGTCATAACTCCTTATAGATTTGATTATTGTTTATATGTTGCTTTGCGTGGTATTTTATTTCACTGGTTTATATTATTGGTTTAATTTTACTAATGTCAGGTTTCCGTGAAGCGACAGCTCGTGGAGGGCCAAGGTCCATCAACCGGCTGCTGGCCTCATGTTCAAATGCCTCAGGAGCGATCAACCAAAGAGAACAGAGTTATCATATGGCTAGCATGATATTACTCCAACCGTTATAGATGGTTTTTGTAATCTGATTTCGCAACTGTCGGAGCTCACCAAATTCATCACAATGCTGGGTGGGTACCGGTCCCGTTCACTGGCCTTCAATTTATAAGAAATCCCTTCTCCATGAGGATTCGAACCAGCGCTCATTTCGTAACGCGAGTCCTAAACATGATGCCTTAAACCACGATGTTACGGCGCGGGACAGTATTATGTTTGGTTTCAGCTATAAAGCTAGTTTTGTTTAATACTTCACACGCTTTCCAGTTCGTTATCCATTAGGAAGGCTACATGCAATTCAATCCATGTCAAATGAGGTAATCTTTTATCTTTTAAGGTTGCAGAATGTGGTTATAAAATCGATTCTAAGTCGAGTTAGCTGCCCAAATAAGGAATATGCTAGGAATTATTCCTACACATTCAGGAAGTATTTCGTCCTTCGCAACTTTTGGGCTCTATTTATTTATTTTTTTATTTAGTTATTTTTGAATTGTTTACCAGAGTAGCACGCACAACTGTGCAAAACATCATAGATTAACAAACGCTGGGAAGCCATACTCAAAAAAGGAGTTACGATTGAAGGAAATGCATGACCGTGGTCGCCCACTTTAAGTAGGAGTAATTATTCGTTACGAGAATTCCAAAACATTTCAGCCAGTACGTAGGTTGTATACTACATAGGGAGAAACTTGAAATGCTTACTTTGCGGATATCTAATGTCGTTTGCACTACAGTTATATAGAACAAGCTTTATGGTTGCAAGTTCGACCTTGAGAATTTAATCTAGTAACACGTGTATGACTAGCACATTGTAAAATTAATACTAATTTTATGTACAGTCAGGTTGGGCCTATAGCAACGCAGACTGTCGACAAACTTCTAGAATAGCTTACGTGGAATACGGTCCAATAGTCGTATTTATAAAATACGTTACAGGCCCTCAGATAGTTGAGCGTTGGTTTTCCCCCGTGTTCGAATTCCGAAAAGTCTAAGGGGAATTTGTAGTGAACAAAAAGAGTATTTGAGCCGTTCAGAGCAGAAGTGGTGTAAGTCAAAATTGGGTAATGAGGTTTAAAGTAAAAGTTCTGTAAAATACAACGCAAAGTAGCAATTAATATGTCCTTCGTGCTATCCACTGATTACTAACAGTTTAAACCTCATTACTCAATTTTGACTTACACCACTTCTGCTCTGAACGGCTCATTTAGTGGTAGGCCTATGTTTCCATGGGTTACGTTCCATTAATTATCATCATGCTGTACTATGTAGATTTTTTTCCCATAATGCATCGTAAATGATGAATAAATTACGTTACGTATACGCTCTAATAATATTACTTTATACCATCTAGTAAAAATAAAAATCAATAGTCGACAGCTTTCCCCAAAACTATTATTTGAATTCAGATTGTTAGGCAGCTTTTACGTTCGCAAAACTGTTATGTGGTTAGGTTTGTTTCCCCCATTATCAGTAAGCTATTGTTATAAAAACACAAATTTCCTTTTAAAATTGTCGATAGCGTGTATAATTTAAAAGGGCATGAAATAAAGAATATGTTACGATTTTAGGGTTTTCATGCCAGACATAAGATTACCTAGTACCAAAATCACTATTTGCATTAATTATTCACAGGTTTTTATTAAAATTCATTCTTGACTTAAGTTTTTTGTATAGGTCTAATGGCCTTTTAAGTAATGACACATTGTATTAAATAAAAAGCAAAAATGGTGATTCGTACATAAATGTAAAAACATGCGACTTGAGTAAATAGTAATTTTAAAATGAAGCTACTCGTTAGTGTTTTTAGTTTGAGTGTAGTTCAATAAATGCGATTACAGATTAATATTCTTTGAACTTAACATTTGTCTTTCCGTCCTCGTGTCTCTTTCTTTCTTTCTTGCTCTATTTCTCTACCTTATCTATTCTTACCTTATTTTTGCTTTTTCCTCCCTCTTCTTTTTTTTTTTTTTTTTTTTTTTACCTTGGGGATTTGGTGAAGTGAATTTTTAATGGCAGGCAGAGTAACTATCTCATGCCCCCATGTTTTAGATTGCTACCAGTGCACTTCATTAGAACCAGGTACCCAGCTTCGAAGCCGTTAGCCCTGTGAACTTACAATATATTTATGTTCCCCTATTGTCATGATTCAGGGTTGGTATCTAAGAAATTAGCAAGTTCTTTGTGATAGTAGAAGAGTAAGAGTGGGGGAAGGGAAGTGGTCCGTGGCCCATTTCTTTTAGGGCTCATCCCGACATTTGTCTTATTGCTCAAGGGAAACCACGGAAAAACCTAGAGCAGGATGAGATGTCGTGCTGACGACAAGCCAATTGGCTATAGTTTGGTCGGAATATGTTCGGGTGGGAGGTTTTAATTTAATCATTATTCAAAATTCACATACATTAAAGGTCCATAAAAGTGTTAACAATTGGGCAATGGATCTAAACTGCCAATAACGTGATGACCCTGAAACAGAGAAATAACATTATTAATGCATTAATAGCCTTGTCTGTGTGTGGAGTCAAGTGGTTATTTATTGTTCAAGTTGGTATTCGTCTTGTACGTTGTCGTTCCAAGCTAGAGGGTGGAGTACGCTCTTAGGTCTTTTATGTTTGTCTAACGCAGGGTTGTAATTTCCTAATGAAGAAATTAGTGCGTTTGTGCTGCTGTACGACTTTGTGTACGTGCAGAAGGCTTGATGTGAAATATATTCTTGAATTGTCGAAATTTCTAGTTCTTCATGAATCAATCTAACAGGAGTTACTCTAGGAAGTCCTGTGATGAATCTTAAAATTTTGTTTTGGAAAACTTGTAATTTTTTACGGACTGTAATAGGTGCATGTCCCCAAGCAGGACAAGCATATAATATTACTGACCTAATTAATGTTTTATACAAAGTTAGGGCTGTGTGTAAATTTAGGTTTCTGCTTTTATTTAATATTGGGTAAAGCTCCACCATTCTAGCATTGGCAAGTCTGAGTTTTTGAAGTATATGTTCTGAAAATGTGAGCCGTCTGTCTAGTGTTACTCCGAGATATTTAACTGAAGTTTTCCACTCGATTTGTGATCCATTTATTGCTAACTTCGTGTGATTTATACCCGGTCTATTGAATTTATTTCTTCTGCTAAATAAGATGGCTTGTGTTTTAGATATATTTAATTTGATTCTCCATCTGAGGAGCCATGGTTCAATGTCACGCAGGTGACCTTGTAGCCTGGTAATGGCGACAGTTGGCTTCCACGAAGCAGTGAGAAATGCCGAGTCGTCAGCGTATAGTGCTAAAATACTATTATTGAAATTTTGATTAAAAGGTAGGTCATTAATATAGATTTGGAAAAGAGTCGGTGCCAGAATACTGCCCTGAGGCACACCAGCGTTAATACCTCGCGACGTTGAGTGCACGTCGTTCAGTTTAACCTGGAACGTTCTGCCCCGAATATAATTTTCTAACAGTTTTACTAGTCGGCAATTTAAATTATTGTTAATTAATTTGTATATCAAGCCCGCATGCCATACCCTGTCAAAGGCTTGTGTATAATCTAGGAATATGGCCGCTACTGTTCGATTTAAATTGAATGCGGTGGTAATGAATTCCGTTGTGCGCAGCAATTGCTGTGTGCACGAGTGACCTGAACGGAATCCAAACTGTTCGTTTCGGATTAGATCTTTGTTTCCGAGTTCGGATTTCAATCTTTTCTGTATGATCTTTTCCGCAATTTTACCTAAAACATTTAATAAACTAATGGGTCGATAATTACGTGGATCGGATTTATTCTTTCCTGGTTTAGGAATTTGAATAATGTTCGAGTGTTTCCAAATGTTAGGAAAATATCCTATCCGAAAGATAGCATTTATGATATTCGTCAGTAATTTAAACGATTTTTGTGATAGCTCTTTCAGTACTTCAGCCTGTATGCCATCGGGGCCAGGAGCTTTTTTATTTGGCAGGTGTCTAACTTGCCATTTTACCTCGTGAACGCTAGCAGGACGGATCTGTGGCGCGTCGTTATTGTTGAGGTCCACGTTAAGTAAGTACGTAGTTATGTCTTGTGTTATTTGGTCATGTATTTGTCTGTCATACAAGTCACCATGTGGATTGAAGGAGTTCTCGAGGACTTCCGCAAAAACCGTAGCTTTCTCTTCTGGACTATGATATATTCTCCCATTGTGCTGGATGGGAGGGATATTACTATATGGCTTAGTGAAGAATTTTGTGATTTTCCACACCTCGCTCATATTGTCGGTATCTAATTTACTAACTTTCTGAGTCCAGGCTTGGATAATCTGATCGTTTATTTTCTGAGAAATTTCCCTTTTCAAACGATTTATCCGTGGTCTTAGGCGAGGGTCCCGCGTTCTTTGCCAGGCGCGCCGGCAGTCGTTTCTTTCCCTAATTAATATTAAGGTGTCATTTGGAAGCTCTAATTTTCCCGGAATGATAATTTTTGTTGGAATTACCGACATAGATTCCTGTATAGCGTTCGTTAGCATTTTAGCAGCTTCTTCGATCTCATCAGATGACGTAGGAACCAAGTCATCTGTGAGAGCGTCCAACTTATCTCTAAAGAGGTCCCAGTCAGCTGCTTGGTACATTAGCACAGTTTTTGGGGGAGATAATTCTAGTTGCGCTCGGAACGTAATTATAACGGGTTTATGATCTGAATTTGCTAACGAATCATGAACCGAAATTTTGGAATGGAAATTTATGTTTTTGAGTAAAAAGATGTCTAAAATATCTGGTTGGTGGTTAGCATTGTCTGGGATATGCTATCTCCTTCCCTCCTTTCATACTTCCTTTGCTTCATCCCTTTCCAGCCTTTCTCCCCCTTCTCACTTCTTTCTCTCTCTCATCCCCTTTCATTTTTATATCACTATGTCGTCTGCCATTTGCTCATTTTTATTTATCGGTAGCTCTTTCTTTACCTGTTTCTGCCCTCTTTAATTTTTTCTTTATTTATTTTGTTCTTTTCTTTTTCCTTCCTTTGTTTTAGTCATTCTTTCCTCGTTTCATTTCCTGTTTTGCTTTCCTTTTGTTTTATTATGCTTTAGTTACTTACCCTTCTTTCTTTTCCGTTATTTCCTTCAGTTCAAAATAATTTTCTCAACTTCTTGTCTTTACATTTTTATTTTTTCTTATGTTATATTTTACTTATTTATTTCCTGATTTCATATTAATCTAAATCTTATACTATGCAGACAGCCACAGATTTAAATTTAGTACGACGACTTGTAAAACAACGCACGACATCGCATCTGTGAGGGACAAACTTCCATACTCGATGGGATGCAAAACACAGTAGCTAAGAGTGGCTTCAGATAATAAAGTTGTATGAAAAGAGTGATCACGATAGCTGTCCCTGTTGCCGAGATGCTTCATAAGAGTTGTTTTACATTGTCGTTCCTTATTAATATTCAAATGGATATAATTGAACGAACAGCGCTCTTTTCCATAATTATGTTTGCTCAGTTGAAAGCCTACTTTCAAACGGTTTAAATTTCAGCGCAGTCTCAAGTGCTTCTCGAAATGAAGAACGAGTACTTCGTAGAGTTGCCAGTCGTTTGTTGTATTGACTCCTTTCATTAACATAGAAATTTGAGATCAGTCTCCTACTCGCGCGACGTGTGTACTTAATGTCAGTATGTGTGATGAAGAGGTGATAGGCGTTAAAAGGTGTCCAAAATTTGAATAATAAAGAAACATATTTGCGCTATCCTAACATTCTTTCATCTTAAAAACGAATGGTTTAAATTATTTCTTGTTTTATGTATGAGCATTTAAAGGCAGGGTTGTTTCCGATCTCTGATAACGAATTTGAATGACATCATGTGCGTCAGGAGTCACACGACAGCTAAACTGTGGCGCGAGGTGACAGACCAGTAGTGAGTGATCTCATAGTCAGAGTGCACGGCGACTCACAGCAGAAATTTTCAAGAAAATCGAGCATTTTTGGGAGGAGTACATTACGACCCTTTCCAATGCCAAGTACAGTTAAGTGAAAATAAAATAAGCCTACAATAAACGAGGTTTCGTTATTTCCAAGAAAGGCATCTTCTGTGTACTTAATAAGACAGGTAAAGCTCGAATGGAATTAATTTGTATCATCTCGTGAGGTGCGGTTACTTGTGACGGGAGTAGATTTGCTTGCTTTTTCCACTCTGGAATTAATCCCATCCGAGCGTTGCCAATCTTATTACATACACACAAGATGTCTTTCTTGGAAATAACGAAACCACGTTTTTTGCAGGCTCCTATGATTTTCACGTAACTGTAATTTGCATCGGAAAGGGTTGTTATGTACCCTTCCCAAAAAGGCTCGATTTTCTTGAGCATTGCTGTAGTGAGGGTCCTAAACAGCAAATATTGCCGTCTTGTCAGTATTGCCAACTGTTACCAGATATCACACGATCCTACGTACTAAATGACTTATTTACTTACCGTACTTTATATTGGAAGGTTATTCTAAATAATTTAATAATTTGTAACATATTTTCATAGGCAAACAATACGGGAAAGGGATCAACATGTCAAGTAATTTGTCTGGCAATACGAAATTCAATGGTCTGACTGAACAATTGACTCACGAGACCAACCTAAAAATGTATTTTGTTTGACCACATGAAATTATTAATACTAACTCCGAAAACTTACCTGACTATAGTCTTGAATTATAACCACAACGCAACACACAAAATAACTATTATGTATTAAAATTAATACTGATATTAATTAATTATTAGTATGTTCAAATTTCACAAGCTTCCAGTAACCGGCTCAGAAATCTAGTAAAATTTTAATTTGATGGAACTCCAGTACCGGTCGATATTTGTTTCAGCTGCCAACATACTAATTACAAAATCACTACCATTTATAGTATTTGTCAGTATCGAAATTCGAAACGAAGTTGGCAAAAGAAAATTCAACCTGCAAACTAGAAAATCACCACAATCCACTAGCATATGTAGTAATGGGGAGGGAATGGTTAGGTTTCGCCCTAAGGCTATGGAGTAAGCTGACCCGGACTATACTGTGATATATACACCGTGCACTCTGATTGTGAAATCACCCACTACTGGTCTGTCACCTCTCGTCGCAATTCAACTGTCTGTGTGATTCCTGACGCACATGACGTCATTCAAATTCGTTATCAGAGATCGGAAACAACCCTCCGTATGTTAATATAGTAACATCTTCAGACATGGTCAGTGAAGACCTTCATGAAATCAGTAATTATTCTCACGGTGTCAAGGCTTTTATTTCTGGAATTGAGGGTAATGTAATGGGAAATAATTTTTTAATCTCAGTGAGAGACTTTTATTAGAGAATTGCATCTTTTATATGGTGTATAAATGGTCTGATAATTTTTGTCTGAAGCACACTCAGTCGCAAAATAGATTTTTTACTTGCCGTAAATCCAGGTCTAGTTTCAATGGGAGCCATGGCAATGAATTTCTCGCCCTTAAAGTACATCGTACTTAACAGGGCTTGAACATGCGAATCCCGGATCTAATGGCAATTGTAATAGGTAATTATTCGTCCACGAGGGTGACATACGAAGAATGTAATGGACTCTAATTATTGTACCATTAAGAACCTCATACTAACGGACTTAGCAAATGAAGAGTGCATTGTAACTCTCCTTTGCATTTAATTATATTTGCTATATAAGTTTTTACAGTTAAATTGTTTACAACCACTTAGGCATATTTATAATGATTTGCAGTCATTTTATAATTTCAACATCGTTAAATAATATGCTTAATTGAAAGTAATCGATTAAATTGTCACGATTGTCTTTGTTTATTCAGATCAACTGAATTCAATATTATAAACGATAACCTGCTCTCGCTAAATGGCAGTACAGGGTCGTAAAGCATGTCCCAATTGGATCGATTATGTAAGTAGCGTTAATTCAGCCATTAATTGATATCTTGCTATAATTTATTTTTTAATATCATAAGTGGAACCTTTCACGACCTAAAGTATTTGTCTCGCTAAATTTGTAACTCGAGGTTCAAGAGTTCAAGGTAATAGATTTCAGACTGAGAAATATAAAAACACTCCTTTCGGTGTCGTGAATGTAGGAAAAACATGTCCACAATGATTTGCAAATGTTACGTTTTGAAATATATCGGCACATAATATGAATGTTTTTATTCTTCAATATTATTGAGATTCTGACGCTACCGAAAGTTGGAAAAAAATCCTATCTGAAATATTATTACATATTCACATCAGTTTTTGTGAACATTTAATTTGTAATTGTATCTACCTGATAAAGTAAGAGAGATGGTGAAAGGTAAAGGCTAGAAGATAAATGCAAGAATTAAAATGTTAATTTTCTCTAACTTCTTTCTAAAGTTAAGTTAGAATTTACATTTTATTAATGGTTGCAATATATTGGTTTAATATGAAGTTAAGAGAAGAATTAAATTATTTGTTTTATTAGTGGTTTGGGAATGAACTCTTCAATGTATTATGATGAATTTAATTATATTACATTGAGCTATGATTTCACAGCTGGAATATTCCTTAAACGCTCCACATTGTTTAGGATTTTAAATTGAGGCTTCTGATCTTGATATCTAAATGAAATTTCTTCTGTGTTATTTAATTAAATAAAATATCACCTCTAGACCTAATTGTCATCTCTACAACTTATTAGACTAGCGGCCGGAAGAAAAAAAAAAGAATAGGAAGACCTTCTGAATTGTTGGCCAGGCGACCTTAATTCGTTTAAAGAAATAGACCACGAGCCTTAAAATTATCGATGACGATAATGATATTGATGATGATGATATTCTAATGATTAGAGAGTTTATAATTACTTTCAGTGTGATTCTTTATTTTTATCCTAATGTATACACAATTTTTTCTTTAAAATTATATAGGCCTAGATTTAGAGATGATTATCTTTCCGGAATACCCGCCATATGTTGAATGATCAATTCGACGTCATACATATACACGTGATTTCCTATTTTTGAGTCTGAAATGATGATAAAAGATGATTCGTAGAGAGCGTTGGTGGATACGAGGAAAGAACGGGAGAGTCCCTAGAAAAACTCTCACAAATCTTGACTTTGTCCACCATAAATGCAACTCCAGATCGCCGAAATTTTATCTCTGGTTCGTTTAGCTAGAGCTCTGTCAACTGAACTTTGGTGGCTTACTTAAAGTTAAGAATAGCTTCGAAGATCTGAAAGCAGCATAGTCTGTAGTTTCCGAATCCTGCGAAAGAGGTTAATGTGCAATGCTGGAGGCGGCCACAATTCCGTTCGTACGTTCTGCTACAAAAACTTTGGTGTGAGCGACTTACGAATTCATTTCCGAACTCGGTCGCTAGTTCAAGGGCATTCTATACTAGAGTGGTTTCGGAAATAATACGTTAGTCAGAGCTAAGGATGTCCATTCACAAACAACACTGCACTCTGTAACTGTAATTTTCTAACGTACGTATGTTATCATATCCGTGTCAGTGTTATACATTGCGAATTACAAATTCTGGACAGCTTTAATTTTTCAGTCTGAAGGAATGGCTAACTAAACAATTTTTGTGTAATAACGTGTATATAAGAAATGTAACGAATTGAGGACTATTAGCATGATATCACACTCGGCGAAGATTCTTCTGCGAATACTGAATCGACGTTTATATTCTAAGATGGAAGAAGAGCAGTTTGGCTTCAGGAAGGGAAAAGGTACGAGATATGGGATTGGACTGCTACGAACAATCGGCGAAAGATATAGTATATAGTATCTGTGGACCTAGAAAAGGCGTTTGATAGAGTGGATTGGAATAAACTGATAGGGATCCTAAAGAAAATTGGAAAGGATTGGAAAGAGAGGAGGCTGTTCAGTAACCTTTATATGAAACGAGTCAAAGTCAGGATAGGAGAAGAAATGTCGGAAGTGACATAAGAAGAGTACAATAAGGGTGCCTTTTATCATCTACCCTGTTCAACATCTACTTGGAGGATTTTGTGAAAAACTGTTTTCAGAACATGGAAAGAGTGATAGTAGAAGGAAGAAGAATAAAGTGCATAAGATTTGCTGATGATATGGCGTTGTTAGCAGAAGAGGAGATGTTACTAAGGGATATGTTTCAAGAGCTAAATGACAACTGTGGTGAGCAGTATGGAATGAAGATAAATGCCAACAAGACGAAGAGCATGGTCATAGGAAGAAAAATACAGAAGATAAACTTGCGAATTCTAAATGAGCCAGTAGAACAAGTGGACAGCTTCAAATACGAGGGATGTACTATAAGCAGTAACATGAGTTGCTGCAAAGAAGTCAAAAGGAGAATAGCAATGGCAAAGGAAGCTTTTAATAAAAAAGGAGCATCTTCTGCGGACCTCTGGAGAAAGAACTAAGGAAGAAACTAGTAAAGTGCTTTGTGTGGAGTATAGCATTGTATGGGGTAGAAACATGGACATTAGGACGAAGTGAAGAGAAGCGAATTGAAGCATTTGAAATGTGGATATGGAGAAGGATGAAGCGTGTGAAATGGACAGAGTAAGAAAGGAAACTTTATTGGATAGAGTGGATGAAGAAAGAATTATGCTGAAACTGATTAGAAAGAGGAAAAGGAATTGGCTGAGTCACAGATTTAGAAGAAACTGCCTACTGAAGGATGCACTAGAAGGAATGGTGAACAGGAGAAGAGTTCGTGGCAGAAGTAGATATCAGATGTTAGACGACATTAAAATATATGGATCATTATATGCAGAGACAAGTGGAAGGCAGAAAATAGAAAAGACTGGAAAATGCTGAGTTTGCAGTGAAAGACCTGTTCTTGGGCAGAACATTATGAATGAATGAACGTGTATATAAATTATAACTACGCTGATACAGGGCTATCAGTATGAACCTTATGGATCTTAACTATTGTTACTTTTTTCTTTTTCTTATGAGAAATTTATCGAAAGTATTGTGATGCTACAAGAAATCGGGATTTTTTTTAAAAGGCGCATTTTCATAATGTTCATACCGATAAAATACTCTTCAGTACACGTCTGTTCTTCTTTCTGCCTATCCATCTATATGACTATTTACCTATTTGTCCATGCGTTTTCCCTCTCCGTCTGTCAAAATGTGTACATGTTCTCCATATAGGCCCTACTATGGACAAAGATGTGATTATTGGGCATATATATTTCATATTTACCCAAAATAGTTACTGAATATAGTCTCCAGTGATTTTCTTCTTGAATCGTTATTACATAATAAATAGTTCCAAGTGAAAGAAAAATGTGCATTATATAACCCCAGAAATGTTTACAGTCAAAGTTTGCTTTTTCGCAGCACCTCATGGTCCTTAGTAAACAAGATTTTGAAGCCTTAAAGTTTGCTGAGCACGTACCGCTTGTGGGGCGGGTTGTAAGCAGGTGATTTATTGCTGGTGACACTTGTTATGCGTGTATGTCCCTGATGCAGCGTTTGTAACACAGAGAGAATTCCTGAAATTGGGAGTTTTACGACTTCGAGAAGGAAAGGTGCCTGTAAAAATGTGATCGTGGATAATTTATTAATTAATTTTTGCCTTTCACATACACAGGTTTCTGTACACAATGAGGAAGTACGCTTTATGACATCCGTTTTCCTTTACATTTTCGTAATAACTTGCGTTGTAGTATTTCCAATCTTATCAATAGTCTGTCTGTGCTCTAATTGAAATTCTTATCGAATACGTTTATTCGTTATCTTAGGTTATGTTTTCTTAGCAACTTACCTTATAATTAGAAACTTCACTTATGTTTATATGTAGCATCTTTCGATTGTGATTTACAAAATAAATATATTACTGCTCTTTTCTTGTATGAGTTACATTGTAATCATTCTTTTTTATTTTTAAAATATATCATCTGATAATACTAATACTAATAATAATAATAATAATAATAATAATAATAATAATAATAATAATAATAATAATAATAATAGTGGAATCAAGACCAAATTATTACTGCTAATAATTTTTATAAAAGCCGTTATATTGAGAACACCTTGAAGCATATAAAAACCATAGGGTTTATGAGAATACGAATATTTACTGTACGAGTATACAGAGTGATACACTTTTGTAGTCAGTACATTATAAGGAATTTTTTCACGATAGTAAAATGATAGTAATTTTTCCTTGAATGTAGCTAACTAGCAAATACTGTAATTCTTCTTCTTGTTCTACAGTGTTTCGGCCCTTGACCCTCCCAACGATTTTCCTCCATTCATATCTCTCCAGATTTAAGGACATCCTCAACGTCGTAACAATAATTGCATTGGGGGTCGTCCAACTCTTCTGATTCCTAATGGATGGGTCACGACTAACATTTACACAAGGATCATTTCCAGTTTTCCTCATGACATGTCCCAGCCAACTAATTCTTCTTGCTTTGACTTCATTTTATGTCAGGTTCACGGAATTAACATGATATATTCAGGATGGAATCTAGTTCTCCAAATACCACTGTCATGTACTAGGTCATGTATTATTATAAGGATTTTCCTTTCAAAGGTTTTGACCTTATTTCCATGTTTTCACTCGTAGCCGATATTCAACACCCATATAACACTACAAGTCTTATTAATGTTTTGTATAATTCAAACGTTGTTTCAATATTAATGTGACGAGACTTTAGACGCTTTTGTAGTGTATAATCCATCTATTCGTATTGGATGCCATTAGACTATTGGCGAATGTAAATATTGCACATTTTGCTATTTTATTTTGCTGATTTGAATAAAATTTTATAGTGATGTTATTTTTAAAGCGTAACTTAAGCAAAATAATTATAAATATTGACTGACTATATAATTTTGACAGCTGAAAATTTAGCTCTTTCACTTTTTGTGATGGATTTCCTGCCGTCTTTACTAAAATATTTTTATATGGTCATATTCACTTTTTTAGTTTCTTCGTCTTTTGATAAGTTCATACATGTCCGGATTCCTATTACACGTAATCTTTACATTTATATTTATTACAGCGTCTATTAGTTTAAAATACACGGGTTGTAAATAAAGTAGTGGCAACACTGCCGGGAATGTCATGCGCATTCGCATGCGATACGAGACAACTGGTGATCGTAGTTGGAGATATTGTCAATGTATTGAATCATAAACCCGGTTGCTATGACAAAATACATGTTGTTATTGTGCGTGGTTAAATGTAGAGCACTATTTTTAACTTCTCTGAAGCATGTTTACTAAACTTGAGCAGCGATCGTGGATAAAAATCGAGGTAGCCCGTGGTAGAAATGGACGCCAATGTCATCAAGGGTTACATGAAACTTGTGGCAACGATGCACTACCGCATCGGATGGTTGCAAGATGGATATCTACATTTCGTACGGGTCGGAATTTGACGTAACATATGGCTCGCATAGGTCGCCCGTTCATTTGTGACGAACAAGTGGAGTTAGTGCGAGGTCTCCTTGTTGTTGACCATCGCTGGACTCAACGAGAATTATCCATCGAGGTTGGACTCTGTCATCAAACTGTGTGGCACATCCTGAAGAAAAACCTCCACATGAGAAAAACTGCAGCACGCTGGCTTCTCATAACCTGACAGAAGTGTACAGAAGTGGTAGCGATACGCAATAGCTCAACTTCACCTACAAAGATACCACAACGAAAGGGACGTATTGCTGCAACGTATTGTTGCCATTGACGAGACCTGGGCACGGGCATACGAGCCTGAACTAAAACGTCAGTCTAATGAATGGCATCACAAGAATCACCACTTCCAAAAGTGTGCGATATGAACCCTTTAGGATGAAAGACATGCTGATAGTGGCATACGACAGTGAAGATGTTATCTTTAGTCATGCCGTATACCTGAAGACCAAAATGTCAATGCAGCGTACTACCAACATTTTCTCGAACACAACCTACAGTACATCCAACTATGCGGAGCAAACGTCCACATTTCCTGAGAGACAATCCACCTTTCATCTTGCATGATAATGCTCGTAGCAGTGGCTGAATTGCTATAGAGATGGGATTGGGAAGTATTGGAACATCCTCCGTATTCCCCTGACATGAGTTCTTGTGACTACGACTTGTTTCCACGGTTGAAAGAACCACTTAGAAGCAAGAGGTTTCCAGATATTACATCAATGCTTCATGCAGTAATGCAGTCCATTAGAGAGATCAACAGAAACAACCTCGCTAACGGCATTCAACGGTTACCACGAATTTGGCAAAAGATACAGGAACACGCTGGAGATTATATTCAAGGGATGTAAATGTATTTTCTATGTAAGTTCAGATGTTCGTACTTTCTGTGTTGCCAGTGCTTTATTTACAACCCTCGTACTACTATTGCTACTATCTGTCTATGGGTTTTCATTTTCCCGTCGGCATTTACCTGATGTTCTACTTTGGGATGTTCTATTTGTATTGGTTATGTTTACGATGGAACTTCCCGTGATGTGGAGTCACCACAATTATAATCAAAATGTAATAATATAGTCTTTTAGGTATTTTAGAGAAGATTGGAAGCGACTAGAAAGGTCAGACGAAAGCGCGATTGTCTACTTATCCGGGGCTGCGTTCAGGCGTTGGGTTCAGTTCCCGCTTGGACTAATTACTTACTTGGGTTTTTCCGAAGTTTTCCCAAACTGTAAGGCAAATGTCAGATAATTCATGGCGAATCCTCGACCTCATCTCTCCAAATACTATCTCGCTATCTCCAATTCCATATACGCTAAATGACCTAGAAATTGGTACATAGTCGTGAAATAGTCTAGTCTAGAAAATTATTTGAACTTATAATCGCTAAGTAAAAGCTAGCCATTGCTATAGTGATTTTATAAATTGTTATTAAAATATTAATAGCCTACTTATATATTAAATTACATATTTCTTAACTTAATGTCGCCTATCTTTTCCGTAATTGACATTTCGAAATTATATCTCCGTCAAGTTCTAAATAAACATACCTTCTTTCTCATTCTTTATATCGCATACCACCCACACTTCTGATGACAGTTTAATATGCTTGAAATAAACACAGAGCAATTACATTGAAAGCGAAACATTTGTTTGTCAATAGGGAAGGAAAAAGAAAAATTATTTTTCCAGCTGTGCACAGTAATTCACAAATGCTGTTTAGAAACACGAGCCGTAACTTTCTTCCCGTGTGATATTGGGTTCCCCTCCCCTTGCCCTGTTTCTCATCAACAGTGGCTGCGAGGTAATACTCCCGCCACCTGGCCGACTTTTAATTACCGCCCAATCTGGAGATAGCCGGCCTGATAGAGATAAAGCTCGTGAAGCACGCCGTTACACAATAACTGCACCAAGGAAACTCCATTCGGCGAGTAACAGCGCGTCACAAAGTTTCTATTACCAACATGGCTCGATTTAATTAACAGTTTTAATGTAAAACAGGAGACGGTGGTCTTTGAACTGTGGGTAAAGAGTGTCTGCGCATGCGAGTAAAGGTAAGCGTTCACTACATCGTATCGCACTCCTCGGACGAATCGCACGCTACGGATATTTTAAATGGAGTGCGTTCACTGTAATGGCTCTACCTCATCGTCTCATCGGATTTCCTATCAGCTGTTTAAAACATATGACGTACGATATTGACATTGCTGAAAACAGACGAGTTTTGGGGTTAGGTCTATTAATCATGAGTGTTTGCGAATAAGAGTTTGTAATTGTTTCATGCTTCTTAATTGAAGAGGAAGAAACGAAAGAGATATTGGTTACATAATTTATATGTAAGAAACGACTTGATTACTGTAATGGGGATGCCTTAAATTATATAGTTATTCGCAGTTTTCTACAAGAGAAATACATTTTTCGTCTGCATTTTGGCACGACACTGAACATGGCACAACATAATAGTAACAGTTGAGCAATTAAAATTGATTTATTAAAGAAGGCCATGATCGCACGCATCGCAAAAGTTGCTCATCTGAGAAACGTGGACGGATTTACCGAGACCCGATGCGTGCGATACGATGTAGTGAACGCAGTTACATAACAATTACAGCAAAGATTGTCTTTTTCCGATCCGTGCGATTCGTCCGATGAGTGCGATACGATGTAGTGAACGCTTACCTTAACAGCAAGTTGGAAGTTTCTGCGTTCCCAGCAAGGTGATGCGGTTATTTTACAACGTTGATTAGCTGTCATATTGGAAACAGAATAAAATATAGGTTGTAGAAAAAAATAACTGCAGTAAGTTGATGATTTTGGTCATTGTGCATCAGGGGTTTTAATCCCGTTCAATACGTGACTGTGCTGGTTCATGTCTCTTTCATTTTTACAGTACTCCACATACGAGATGTACTCGTCCTATACTATAATTTGTTTCTGGCAGTACTTTTCTCGTATGATATGAACTCGTCCTATACTTTTATTTGTTTGTTCAATGCTTGGTGTTATCACTCCTGTTACTACTACAGCAATATTACTGTGGATGCGCTCTTATGAAGTCACTGCTTCTTGTTACATATGAAATGTGACATTTTCCGGTTGACATCTTTTCGGTTTATACCTTCAATAAAGACGTAGTCACGTCAAAACAACCGGCACTCAACTAAAACTTTACTATTTACTATATTGGCTAATGGGGGTGAACTTCTGTTGTCATTTTCTTTTAAGAGAGTGAGGATATTCTGTTGATCGTCTACCGGAAACCATGATTTCAACTATTCAGTGAATTAAACTGGTGCAGCGTGGTCCACTTAAATCAATAAACATTAGGTCGTACAATATTTGGGGGCATTTGCATTATGTCCTAAATGCTAGGTGTTCAGGCATCCAACGTTTCGGAGCTGCATGTCAGGGAAAGTTAAGAAAAGAGGAAAGGAGGAATCTCTCTGTTGGATTTTACCGAGAGCTATTCTCCAGCACTGGACACAAACACACTCTTAAACTAACACAACAGTACGAATGTGCACTTAAAACACGATTGTTGCTTCGGTCTCGCAGACAAATTCTTGATCTACTGTAAAAAACTAACCCACATCGGAAGCAACGAGGAGGATGGCACAATTTTCATCAGTACCAGACTGTATACATCCGAAGTTTGTTGGAATGATTGGTTTAAGGAATTGTGTAATGCATGCTTGAATACGTTAGTTGCTAAAGTATATGGGATCCTGTGCCTAATTATAACTTTTTTAGTCGTTCTTGGTAGCTTATGAGTACTGTACGTTCCACTAGATTCTAGATTCGTAGATGAAATGCGTCCAAGGGTTTCTATTTTTAGAGCTAAAAAATCACTTAATATGATTCGAAAGGGAGTTGAAACTGGGAAATACCGTATATGTTGTAGGTTTATATCAACAGCAGTACCAGGATAGTAGTAGTAGTAGTAGTAGTAGTAATAATAATAATATTAATAATAGTAATAATAGAATATTTATTATCATTTTAGTCTGCTATTTAACGACGCTGTATAAACTACTGGGTTATTTAGCGTCGATGGAATTGGTGATAGCGAAATGGTATTTGGCGAGATGAGGCAAATTCGCCATGGATTACCTGATATTTACCTTACAGTTGGGGAAAACCTCGGCAAAAACGCAACCAGAAATATAACCGACACCCAAGACCTATTATATTATCCTACTAAGTATGCCTATCTAGTAATATTCTCTTACGTCTTATAGATTCCCCCACTTTCAAGACTATTATATAACGTGCCGAAAATTTTTCAGTGTTGTTGTCACCTCTGTATATGACGACATTTTGAAAATAGAAAACGTTAAGTGCCGTACTCTGTATTAGCTCCGAAACATTGAAGATGTTAAGTTCCAATACATGGTGGAATAGCCAAAAGTCTATTTATGGATACAATTACCGTGAAAGTGCAATAACCCATAAGATTTTTGTCCTTTAGTAACATTTGGATTTTGTTTATATGTTTAACTTATCTTTAATATTTTAATAACATGAATTTCTACTACTAAGACTTGTGTCTTGTGATTTAGGTTCTGGCTGATTATTATCAGGTAGTAATCTCATTTCACAATATGAGTCAGAGGAAGAACAATAATTGCTTGTATACATCTGAAATCTGATTAGTGTAATATGTAGCTAATCAGCGATGTATGCAATGGAGGGGAAAAGGAACTGGCCAAACTACCCCATTATCTCCTGGCCTAGTTGCCTTATAAGTAGTGTCTTGTTGGTTTAACTTGTGAGGTTCAGACTTTCTTCGGAGAGTTGACTAAACTATGTTTTTTTTCTGTTGATTTCTTGTAATTGTTCAAATTTTAGTTAGCTCTTTTCTTAATTTAAAGGGATGTCAGCCAGTGAGGAGAAACATCATACCTGTAGGAAAAGCAGCAAGTTACGACATCCATAAACATTAAAACTGTGACGATATTGATCAAGTTGCACATGGCAATAAGGATTTTTGCCGCATTGCACCGTCTCTTGCTGCTGTCGGTTAGAAATGAAGGGTTTCCGACCGGTGGAAACTTGCTTACGTAACATTTTGGCAAGCATCTAACACGTGCCAGCCTATAGTTTATGCAAATGTCATTTCGCTCGGGAGGACAGTGGTCTGTTTGCAGTGCGAGAAGACACAGGCAGCACCTGTGAAGGACAGCTTGCGGAAATCGAGCGTCTTTTTTCTCCCCCCGTCTTCACTCCACTGCAGAACTGCGTTGCGTAATTTGTCAATGTGACTTTGACACATATCAACAGCTGTAGAATTTCTTATAAACAGTACCGTATGAAAACTTAACCGAGTGCAGTGATGCCAACTTGAAGAGTGAATAACGCTGTGTTGAAAATGTGTTTAGGAGTGTTAGGCAAGAGTTTGTGTTTTGTGAAGTGATAACGATCTTTGATTGGTTATTTGCATTTGTGAATCTGTGCTTCAACTGCAGAATACTTCCTGAAGAAACGGTACAGCTTCTTGTTGCACTGAGTGATCGAGGAAGAGGAAGGATTGGAATATTTACAGTCACTGTGTCGTCATCGATTGAATAGTTAGTCTTTACATCCATAATACTACTTATTCAACAGATATAGTAAATTCCTCATCGATTAATAATCCCATTAAAATAGTAATATTTTATAAGACTCTTAATATAAGAACGAAGGAAAATATTGTACTAATTTCTGATTCAGAAACAAATATTAGAGCAGTCATACACAATTTGTGACACAGCTGATAAGTACTTACTTCTCATAATAATTTCGACCATATACATCATTTCACATTTAAGACCCAGAACTTCCATAGTCGAAAATAAATTTGTTGCAATAGATTTGGTTGCAGACAAGCATTTGCAACTCATAAAGTACAAATTCATACCAGGTTGCAATTTTGTGGGTTATATTGTATTCCATACTGCAGAATCCCATATCGACGAACTGTCAGAATCTGTCACTGAAGAAAACCTACTGCAGGATTGGGATGTTAAAACCATGACACTCAGCAGCCAACTGGACGCCGCGTCCAGTTCGAGGAAGCAGTCGAAGAAGAACACCAGACAAAAGAAAGTATCAACCACAACTCCACCTAAAGATGACACAAAAAAGAAAGTATCATCGAAACAGAAAAAAACTGCTGAAACATCGGACAAAAATGAAAATCCGCAAGATCCTCCGTTACAGCGCTCATTCTCGTTTCGCCGCCATCTTAAAAGCCTCGTGAACTCTGGCGGGACTTCTCTGAAGCGAAGTTTGAGTTTCGGGAAGGGGTTAAATGAGCATGCGCCCAGGAAACCATGGAGTGCGTCTCTGCAGTCCTTGAAGGAAGACGTCCCTTCCGCAGACGACGATGACTCAGCGATATTCACCCCTGAGCCTAGAGATACTAGCACCTCTGTGTTCGACTCGAGGAAGCTCGTCACCCGTACCCAGAGCCTCCTGGTGCAGAGTACGAGAAGTAGGGATGGGAATAAGAGCCAGGTTAGTTGTTTGAATCTATGACGAGGTTAAATGTTATTCGTTTACTTTGTATTCGTATAGAATATTTTTGTGATATTTGTGTTTGTTTCTTGTACATACTAACATGTATTAACTGTGTTTTGTAACCAATTATTAACTTAATGTTCTTACATAAACGTAATTAATGCTGATGATTGAACAGTAGGCCTGTTTCATAAAAATACTTCACGTGGCAAATCATTAAGGGTGCTATTCATAGACATTTCGCAGCACGCGCTACGAGCGTACTAAGCTAGCCCCGGCTATCCACTGGTTACTTGTACAGAATTCAAATCATATCCTATCGCTAACACTGGTTTATGAATACGAAAAACGCTGATCATCCACCGGAAACCCGCGCTGAAAATGTCTATGAATACGGCCCTATGCGTTTTGGATTATATTTCTGACCAGGGAATGAGACTTAATGTTCCTTGCTTCATTTTAATCTTATCTTTCAAACAAGGTTAATTGAAGACTGCGATCTCAAAACGCGTTAAGTCCATTTTTATGAAAGGACTGGGGTAGTTTTTATTATCCACCTTTCAAGTGACATGCACAGTAGCACAACTTTTAGACGAGGATTGGCGTTGATTTGGAAAAAGTTTAAAATATAATAATATTTCAAATCATAAAAATGACCAACTAGACTGACCGAGTTTTGGGATCACATTCTTCAATTAATGATTTTTCAACCATACGTAATAGTTGGGAGCTTTTGATATATAAAAAAATATCCAAACAGAAATAATAATAATAATAATAATAATAATAATAATAATAATAATAATAATAATAATAATGATGATGATGATGATGACTATGATTTATTATTATTATTATTATTATTATTATTATTATTATTATTATTTCTTACATTGTTACTTAAACCATAGCATTTTTAATTAGCCACTCATGTTAGATTTTAAACAGAGTAATTTAGATTTACCTCTCTCCTAATAGATCTGAATGTGTCTCTTTACTCTCTTTCAATGTGTTGTCCTATTTTGTGTAAAGTATGAGCCTTTCTACATGTCTGACTATATGGCAAACGAGTTCCGTTAATCTTAAGTGTGTAGTGTTTTATAATCTTGACAGTTCATAGATTTTGCATGATTATTCTTATATTTTTTTCTGTTTACTGATGAGTAAAGTAATCTGTTTCATATAATCTAGTATATTTGACTTCATCCATAAACGTTTGTTTAAAACAAGATTAGTGATATCCTAGACCATATATACCCAGATTGCTCAGCCTTAAAGGCTTTGACGGTAACAACTTTTGTCAGGTTTACTATGCTGTCATCTAGTTGTTACATAAGAAGTCATGTCATAACTCCCATTTGAATTGCATTAGCGACTGTACTACGACGGTGGACGGGTGGCGGTTGTTCTGTTCAAAGTGCTGCCGATTTTAATATAGAGATAAGCAATCTGTTACATATATGATCTACGATAATATCAACATTTGTGGCTAAAGAAATAAAAAAAAAGAGATATAATTTTACTATTATTATTATTATTATTATTATTATTATTATTATTATTATTATTATTATTATTATTATTATTATTATTATTATTATTATTATTATTATCATCATCATTATTATTACAGTAGCGTTCGCTTCTACCACATCAGCCCACTCTTAGAAGCTAACATTCTCTTGGGGGCAGATAAAGCAGTTTTTTTTTCCTTCCACAATTTTAATAACGTCAAAACAAGTGCTTATACAATTTTTTGTCACTCGAGCGCAATTACGAGGGCGTCCAGAAAGTAAGTTTTCCTTGGGCCGTTTACAGAACGAAAACAATTTCATGAAAAAGAATTATTGGAACAGATACAGCAAATATATTTGAGCTTTTTTTCAACATATTCCCCACCGGAATTCAGACATTTGACATACTATGTGTTCACTTTGGTATTCCTGTGTCTTAGAAGTCTGCCACCTGGGATTGGAACCAGCGTGTGAAACAGTTTGCACCTCTCTGTTGATCCCACGGCATGACATATGTCTCAATTTTATTTCTGTGGGGAATATGTTGAAAAATAGCACACTTATTGTACAAATTCCAATAAATCTTTGCATGAAATTGTATATGGCTCCAGGGGAAATTATTTTCAGGGCGGCCCTCGTAATTGCTTTCGAGTATCCAAAATTTGTATAAGCATTTGTTTTTACATTGTTAACATGGTGAAAGAAAAAAACAATTAATTCTTTTATGTGCCTCCATGAGAATGTTTGCTGGTTAGTGTTTTTCTGTAATCTTCTGCCGAAATATATGTGTAAGATAAAAATTATTTGGGCTATGAAGAAGCCTTCCATGCATGTATACTTACACACATATATCTTGTGATGAAATTGTCAGAAAACTGATCAAGTTCTTCTCTTGCAAAAAAAGGCAATACGCATTTTGACTGATTCTGATTTTGATGCTCACTGCAGACCTTTGTTTATTTCTGAAATAATTTTAACTGTTGTATATTTTCCATTGTTTGATTAAAATTAAGTCAAATTTAAACAGTTATTATCCACATAGCGAGATTCATCATTATGGTACAAGACATAATTACCATCTTGTGACCCCTAGGGTTAGATTAGTCAAGTCTAAACAATGGTTTATATCAATTGCATTGGCTATGTTTAATAAACTTGCTTATAGTGCATATATTGTTATTCGTAACTGGCTAATCAAAAACCATTTTATGATATACATGAATTTATGGAAACTAGTGTTGATATAGTATTTTAGTTTGTTTATCTTGTTTTTCTTTTGACTTTGTTTATCTATCTGTGATACCACGATTGTTTTTATCAATAAATAAATATATACTAGTGGCTTGTGCAGCAAATGCTGCTGCAAACTAAGTTCGTTAGACGTTCAAATAAAAATTTTTCAGATTTATTTTCAATGAAGAATACTTGTCTTTTTAATAGTTATTTGCTTCCATAATAATGAAACATGCTCCCTCTGAATGGATTTTTTTAGGCCAAATACTTTCTCTTGAACCTATCCAACTTCAGTTTTTGAGTTTTAACGCGAAAACGCAAGTATCAATGTCAGGATGATAGCAGTAGCTATTTCAGGTCATTGTGGATTGTAGGCGAAAGTTAAAAAAAAAAAGTCAGGTTTGCTAAGCTTTCGAACAATAGCATTTTCGTATAGCTGCTGCATGTAGAACTTGAAATGTAGAGCGTAAAATCATTTCATCCTACTAAGAGATCTTGCTGAAATGATCTGGAGACTACAAAATTTTCTAGGCCTCTTATTTTATCAGTAAGTAATACCTTTTGATCTTTCCTTAGGAACTGTAATTTTTGCGCTCTGTCGAGCCAATATTGAAGACAATGACACATATCAATATCTACACTACACCGCCATTAAGTATATGAAAAAGACCCAAGCCCACTGGGCTAATAAATATAAAAATATTTGATTTTCAATAACAATATTATTATCTTAATTAAGTTTTGTAGTTATATATAGCAACCACTCAGTAAATTATAGAAATGAAGATCTAAATTAAGATATTCTCTACATTTACTTACATAACCACAAAACGTTTCCTTTCATGTCATGAATATAGCATCAGTATTATGTACAATTAATGAAAAATAGATGCCTCATGATATTAACTACAATAATATTTAATTTCTAATGGTAATAATGTCATCAAACGACCTCAAGTTTCGTAGATTTGAATATCCAATACACAGCTGTACTCAGAAAATTATACGTGTACACTGCAGAATCAGATTTTAATAACAAATTGAATTGAGCTCTAAATATGTCGGCAATCCTGCAGGTCATGGCCTTCGTGTAATAGCCTATTGTTTATTGTAGTGTGTGTTTTGTTCTGAAATTCAATCAAGTCGGCCGTGATTCAATAAAATTAGTTCTCAAAACTGACAACAGATGGATTTTGGAAAATAGGAAAATTATGTAGGAAAATTGACATTTCACTGAAAACTACTACTTTTCCGAAAAACTTTGGGTTCTAAGCTTCAAAATGAGGGGTCATTTATTAAAATCCGTTCAGCCGTTTTCCCGTAATTTCCATTACCAGTTCAAATTATATATATATATATATATATATATACTATTTTGGCACGGATACTCTTTCACTACTTTCACTTCACTCTCATCTCACTCACTGCCTTGATATCTGTGGCTATGGTGACAGCTACAAATAAGTTTTGATGTTAAATCGACAGATAAAAAGTAATCCAGTCATATGACATGCAGTACTTGTTCGGTGGCCGACATACAACCTAAGATAGAAGCAACTTTAGATAAATGGACATAATTAAAAACTGAAAAAAACTACATATCGTAAGAGTAGAAAGAGAAATTCTAAAAAAAAAAAAATAGTCCCAATTGCAAATCTAGAGAGCACTAAAACGTCAAGTTGACGTGTGAGTATTTGGAAGAAAAAATTCTCTTGAAGTTAGGAACTGATGAAAATAATTATGTCATACATATATTTATTGATAAAAACAATCGTGGTATCACAGATACATAGACAAAGTCAAAAGAAAAACAAGATAAACAAATAAACTAAAATACTGTATCAACACTAGATACCATAAATTCATTTATATCATAAAATGGTTTTTGATTAGCCAGTCACGAATAACACACCTAAATCTATTAAATTAATAATATGTGCACTATAAGCAAGTTTATTAAACAGAGGCAATGCAATTGATGTAAACCATTGTTTAGACTTGGCAATGGGGTCACAACGTGGTAATTATGTCTTGTACCACAATGATGAATCTCGCTATGTGGGTAATAACTGTTTAAATTTGATTTAATTTTAATCAAACAATGGAAAATATGCAACAGTTAAAATTCTTTCAGAAATAAACAAAGGTCTGCAGTGAGCATCAAAATCAGAATCAGTCAAAATGCGTATTGCCTTTTTTGCAAGAGAAGTACTTAATTTTCTGACAATTTCACCACAAGGGGGGGGTGTGTGTGTGTGTGTGTGTGTGTGTGTGTGTGTGTGTGTGTGTGTGTGTGTGTGTGTGTGTGTGTGTGTGTGTGTGTGTGTGTGTGTGTGTGTGTGTGTGTGTGTGTGTGTGTGTGTGTGTGTGTGTGTGTGTGTGTGTGTGTGTGTGTGTGTGTGTGTGTGTGTGTGTGTGTGTGTGTGTGTGTGTGTGTGTGTGTGTGTGTGTGTGTGTGTGTGTGTGTGTGTGTGTGTGTGTGTGTGTGTGTGTGTGTGTGTGTGTGTGTGTGTGTGTGTGTGTGTGTGTGTGTGTGTGTGTGTGTGTGTGTGTGTGTGTGTGTGTGTGTGTGTGTGTGTGTGTGTGTGTGTGTGTGTGTGTGTGTGTGTGTGTGTGTGTGTGTGTGTGTGTGTGTGTGTGTGTGTGTGTGTGTGTGTGTGTGTGTGTGTGTGTGTGTGTGTGTGTGTGTGTGTGTGTGTGTGTGTGTGTGTGTGTGTGTGTGTGTGTGTGTGTGTGTGTGTGTGTGTGTGTGTGTGTGTGTGTGTGTGTGTGTGTGTGTGTGTGTGTGTGTGTGTGTGTGTGTGTGTGTGTGTGTGTGTGTGTGTGTGTGTGTGTGTGTGTGTGTGTGTGTGTGTGTGTGTGTGTGTGTGTGTGTGTGTGTGTGTGTGTGTGTGTGTGTGTGTGTGTGTGTGTGTGTGTGTGTGTGTGTGTGTGTGTGTGTGTGTGTGTGTGTGTGTGTGTGTGTGTGTGTGTGTGTGTGTGTGTGTGTGTGTGTGTGTGTGTGTGTGTGTGTGTGTGTGTGTGTGTGTGTGTGTGTGTGTGTGTGTGTGTGTGTGTGTGTGTGTGTGTGTGTGTGTGTGTGTGTGTGTGTGTGTGTGTGTGTGTGTGTGTGTGTGTGTGTGTGTGTGTGTGTGTGTGTGTGTGTGTGTGTGTGTGTGTGTGTGTGTGTGTGTGTGTGTGTGTGTGTGTGTGTGTGTGTGTGTGTGTGTGTGTGTGTGTGTGTGTGTGTGTGTGTGTGTGTGTGTGTGTGTGTGTGTGTGTGTGTGTGTGTGTGTGTGTGTGTGTGTGTGTGTGTGTGTGTGTGTGTGTGTGTGTGTGTGTGTGTGTGTGTGTGTGTGTGTGTGTGTGTGTGTGTGTGTGTGTGTGTGTGTGTGTGTGTGTGTGTGTGTGTGTGTGTGTGTGTGTGTGTGTGTGTGTGTGTGTGTGTGTGTGTGTGTGTGTGTGTGTGTGTGTGTGTGTGTGTGTGTGTGTGTGTGTGTGTGTGTGTGTGTGTGTGTGTGTGTGTGTGTGTGTGTGTGTGTGTGTGTGTGTGTGTGTGTGTGTGTGTGTGTGTGTGTGTGTGTGTGTGTGTGTGTGTGTGTGTGTGTGTGTGTGTGTGTGTGTGTGTGTGTGTGTGTGTGTGTGTGTGTGTGTGTGTGTGTGTGTGTGTGTGTGTGTGTGTGTGTGTGTGTGTGTGTGTGTGTGTGTGTGTGTGTGTGTGTGTGTGTGTGTGTGTGTGTGTGTGTGTGTGTGTGTGTGTGTGTGTGTGTGTGTGTGTGTGTGTGTGTGTGTGTGTGTGTGTGTGTGTGTGTGTGTGTGTGTGTGTGTGTGTGTGTGTGTGTGTGTGTGTGTGTGTGTGTGTGTGTGTGTGTGTGTGTGTGTGTGTGTGTGTGTGTGTGTGTGTGTGTGTGTGTGTGTGTGTGTGTGTGTGTGTGTGTGTGTGTGTGTGTGTGTGTGTGTGTGTGTGTGTGTGTGTGTGTGTGTGTGTGTGTGTGTGTGTGTGTGTGTGTGTGTGTGTGTGTGTGTGTGTGTGTGTGTGTGTGTGTGTGTGTGTGTGTGTGTGTGTGTGTGTGTGTGTTTTTTTGTAATGGAAAATTAGGTTCATTTATTAATTAGTTTATTTTAACTATTATTAATTGTAATTATTATGTGTAATTAAGTTACCACTGTCATCGGGTGTTTGCTCACTTTCAATGTATAAATAAATACATACATACATAAAATTTTAATTCCGTACTTCTCAACGTTTACTATTTTCAATTTTCTTCGTATTGTTTTAAACGTTCTTTGAAATGTAATGGTGTACCGTACCGGATATATTTATCTTTTTTTCAGGTAGCATTATATATTATTGCATGGAATTGAACCCTGATACTACTTAAATAGCAGTGTTTTAAATTTGTTTTAATACGACAAAAACAGTATTCATAGCATTAAGATAAAAACGTCAATAGGAAATAAAATTATTTTTAACTAGATATATAACAAGAACCCATTTTTTATTTTAAATACTTTACTGCACATCTGAAACTGAATCATTTCCAAATACTGTGTATATTCTACATGTCAAAGTAAGAATTGACGTAGAACTTCTTAAATTTTATAAAGTATTGGCTGTACAACACCAAACTATTGTATGAAGCAAAATATTAGGAGTGAACAAACTAGGAACAAAATCGAATAGAAATTACAGAAATTCCCATCCTGCAAGGTTATCGGAAAATCGATGTTTGTTT
The DNA here is from genome assembly GCF_040183065.1 of Periplaneta americana. NCBI lineage: Eukaryota > Metazoa > Arthropoda > Insecta > Blattodea > Blattidae > Periplaneta > Periplaneta americana. The sequence continues at coordinate 52,922,557 of NC_091125.1, forward strand.
TTTTTTTATTTAACGACGCTCGCAACTGCAGAGGTTATATCAGCGTCGCCGGATGTGCCGGAATTTTTGTCCCGCAGGAGTTCTTTTACATGCCAGTAAATCTACTGACATGAGCCTGTCGCATTTAAGCACACTTAAATGCCATCGACCTGGCCCGGGATCGAACCCGCAACCTTGGGCATAGGAGGCCAGCGCTATACCAACTTGCCAACCAGGTCGACTCGGAAAATCGATCATGCCAAAAATCAGGATATTAGAACTAAATAATTAAATTATTTAAATAAAATAGATGATTATTGAGATGGCAGAAGCACATGATTTAAGTAGAACCTTGGGTACATCTCAAGCAAGTGTATCAATCTAAACCTACAGACATAAAATCAAGAGGAAGATTAAATAAATGTTGGAAGGATCAGTTTCAAACACTTCCTTTGCAGACGGAATGAAGTGTCAAGAGGAATTCTTGACGTTGATGAATCTTCTGCGTCCTTTGTTTTTTTTTTAATGATGGTGCGTTAATGTTATGGAATTTACAGAATATAACCATTTATAGTATTGCTCTCGAATCAGAACCAAACGTTTATTTTCTAAAATGTTCAGATATTTAATTTAATTCTATCCTAACTTCAATATCATAAAGTTTAAAATCGATGGAAATGTTATATTACCACCTTTGTCGACCTACCAATAAATCCACATCTTGGAAACTGCAATTGAACAAAGTTGGTTTCGTGTCACCCCTACGAAACAGACCGCAACCCCCAGGAGTTAGTTTTGCAGTACCTCAACCCCACTTCTTGCAATCTCATGTCCGGCGGAATTAACTAATCCGCATCCTCAGGGACGAGCAGTTGCAGCGAGAACTTGCTGTCCAAGTTTTGAGTAATGGATCTGCAATCAGCGAGATGCGTGCTATGAGAAATGCGAATCAGCACGGGTACCTTATCTGAGCACTCGATAACTCTTGAGTGTCCTCGGCTTGTAAACACATTTGTTTGACGACTTTACCAAGTACAAGTACAAGCTGCACGCCGTTATGTTTCCACTGAAACCTTGGTGATTCCATTCCATACTTCTGCAATTTAGGACGCTTGATTATAAGCATCGATGAAGAATCATAGAAAGAACCGGAGTTAGATTCTTACGGATCCCAAGAAATGTTGTGGTTGTCGAACTGGTGACGAAGTAGGATTTTGTCAACTACTTTGACCTCCTCCTTTCTAACTTAATTCCATTACTGCTACATCATCATTAGAGCTGAAATGGTTATTGCTCATGAGTCATGACCAAAAACTGGGTTAATCCTCGCTCGAAATGAATAAACATTTACTTCACATGGTCGTTCAATTTTCAATATCACTTTGTAATAAATTATGTAGGCCTATTAGCCAACTTCAGAAAAATCATCTCCAAAATTGACATTAAAATAGTTTGCAAGTGTTACTATAATTTTTCTCTTCTTTCATAAAGAAGATAGGTGTTGACCGTGTCAAAATTTCTACTTACTTGAAGTAGAGCTAATATGAAGAAACAATGAACCGTGTTAAGAGGCAGTAGCGTTTATCTTGTACAAAAAGTAAATTAAAATGCCCATTTCCTGACTTAAATAGCAAGTGTAACACCCAAAATTTTCGAAAAATCACGTTGAAATATGACAATCGATAAATACCTACTATAAGTCATCTGAAACTCGATGATACTCCTGTCATCCGTCCGTAAATAAGATCTCGCATTTATCTTTAATGACAAAAAGAAACAGCTCTGATCATCCTTAAATCGGCCATTGAATAATTCATTTGTAATTATTATCACCATTGTCATTGCCGTTGTTTATATAAAAAGCATCATGTTATAGTCGTCATCATCATCATCATCATCATCATCATCATCATCATCATCATCATCTCTAACATAATATTGTCATCATCATTATCATATACAATAATTTATATTATCATTTTTATTAACATATTGTCATGACTGTGTCTATTTTCATTAATATAATCATGATATTGTCACTACTATAATCAAGATATTGTCACTACTATAATCATGACATTGTCATTACTATAATCATTATCTCTGTCGTTACGCTAATGTCATTATCACATTTTCATGATTGTCATTGTCATGATATTGTTATCATTTTCATTGTCATAGTATTGCCATTACCACAGTTTGATTTATTATTATTATTGTCATAATTATCATCGTTATTATCATATTGTCATTATATCATTAGGCCTATTATAGTCCCGTCGCTCTAATTTCCGGCAGCCAATCGCGTTGCAGGTCGGCTACATTTAAACGTGTGCGTATTGTGATTCGCTGGTGAAGACGTTATTTATTTCTTAAAGCTCGATAAATACTTAATATAATCGCTTTCGTTGGCGTTCGCAGAAAGCACACGAAGACGTTATTTGCCGCTCAATTATTTGCTCAATTACAGTGCGTTTGATTTATTATCATAGGAGCTACGACATGATAATGTTTAACGGTGTGGCAAGTAGATTCCTCGTATAGTAGCTCGGCAACGAAAGAACAAAAATGGCGAACGATACTACCTACCTAGACTTTATAGAGCCTTCACTTCCTAAGACGTAAGCAAAGAGGAGGAGTCACGCCGGGAATAACAACGTCGCGACTATAACTTCATCATTACCATATTATTGTTATATTTTTGTCATAATCATATTGTCATAACCATATTATTATTGCCGTAGTCACCATTATCATATTGTTACTACCATTGTCGCCATTATCATATTCCTATAACCATTGTCATCATTATTATATTGTCATATTGCCAATATCATTATTGGCATCATAATCGTATTATTTTCATTGCTGTTATCACAGTTCTCATTATATTACTGTCATTTTATTATCGCCACCATTATATTATTGCCATCATTACGGTCATTATCATATGATTTCAATCATATCATATTGTCACTCACATTATTATTACCATTTCCACTATTATCATATTGTTTGTACCATTGTCATCACTATCCATATTGTCATCATTATCGTTATTGTCATCATTGTCATATTACCATCTTTATAATCGTTTTTGTCACCACATTGTCATCGTATTATCATCACCAGTGTATTATTACCATCATATTTTCATCATTATGGTCCTTATCATATGATTTTAATTATATCATAATCACATTATTGTTATTATAATACTTTTGTTATTATCATTGTTATCAAATTTTTATCATTATATTATTGTTGCAATTATAATAATAAAAAATGGACAGAAAAAGAGAGGAAAAGGAGATGTATGGAGCAAATAGAACGTCCAACTATTAAAGTACTTACTTCGGTTGTTTTATCTTCAGATTATTGAAAATGTGAACCTAGTGAAATTTAATTAATTTCTCGCCTCTTGAATGCACGTAAATAACAATGTCAGCCTTATATTAGGTTAGTTAACTTTTACTTAAATACCTACATCTTACACAATATTTGCTCGTAACTCATTGTTTCACTAATCTGTGTACCGCTTACTTTTTCGTGTAAAGGTCTGACCAAAATTCCCACAGGTTTTAGTTCCGTTTGTTATGCAAATGGTTTAGCTAAACTGGTATTTATATCTACACGTGGCCTCTAGCAAATTTACGTAATTCTAGTTTTGTCTTTTTCCGTGTGTACCTATACAGAAATAACCAGTATACATGCTGCACTTCTTTCATCGCTGTGTCCTCACCTCAGGAAATAACTTTTCTTCTTCGGTACACCTAATAATATCGGCCTGACTACTGAGACCTGACAATGACAGTAAATATTTTATCTCAAGTAACGTAGTTTTTAGACGATTGCACCATTTTCTCGTATTTACCGATTTTTTTACATGCTTCGTAAGTTGATAATACCACACGTTGCGTTGCCTGGTTGCTACTCAAACAAAAGAAAAGAACAGTACTCTAATGATTACTTACTGCACTAATTGTATATAAAATTATAAAAAGGGAAGCTTTATATAGGCCTATACAGGATGTGTCAAAAGGCCAGATCAATCCTTAAGGAGGTGATTCAGGACCTTATTTGCAACAAAAATTCCTAACACTTTTTTTTAAATATTCATCCCCGTTTCCGAGTTACACGAATATAACGTACCGTATCTATCCCCATTTATTTCACACCTGATGGACCTGTCTGCTTGAGGGAAGGTAGGTTAATTATTTTCAGTTATCTAAAGCAGATGCTCAAAATGTCCCCCTCTCGCACGAACATACACTTCAGCACGCCATCTGACATCTCACTGCACATTATCCAATCCGTGCTGGTGCATCTCCATTGCAGCCGTGTTAATCTTTGCAACCAGCTCTTCCCTGCTTACTATTTCCGTTTGGTACACTGTCTCTTTCATGAAGCCCCAGAGAAAGAAATCCAATGGTTTTTGGTTCTGGGGACCGGGCTGGCCAGGCAACTGTGGTATCAACTAGACGGTGCTCCAGCACATTTCAGACTTCCAGTACGTCAATGGTTAGATCACCATTTTCCAGGTAGATTGATTGGAAGGGGTGCTCCTATTGGCTGGCCAGCCCGGTCCCCAGACCTCGGGCTGCATGAAGGCGAAAGTGTACCAAGCGGAGATAGAAAGCAGAGAAGAGCTCGTTTCAAAGATTAACACGGCTGTAATAGAGATAGGCCTGCACCAGCACGGATTGGATAATGTGCAGTGAGAGGTCAGACGGAATGCCGAAGTGTATGTTCGTGCGAGAGGGGGACATTTTGAGCATCTGCTCTAGACAACTAACAATTATTAGCCTACCTTCTCTCAAGCAGACAGGTCCATCAAATGGGGATAGATACGGTACGTGATATTCGTGTAACTCGGAAACTGGGATGAATATTGAAAAAGAGTGTTAGGATTTTTTGTTGCAAATAAGGTCCTGAATCACCTTCTTAAGGATTGACCTGACCTTTTAATACATTCTGTATAAAAAACGACGTAGTACAATCAATTATTTATGCAGTTATTGAATGTTACTGGAACCGTATTGCATCCTCTGCTATGTCTAATACTTCTACCATCAACAAATTATCACAAAACTATTCATTCATATATATTTCAAGGAATCGAAATTTAACTGCCTGAATAAATATTGCATCAACTATTTACATAGAAACAAGAGAAGCTAGATAGTGCCCTAGCAGCGACATGCAAGTGTTTCTTGTTGTTTAGACAGTTGTCCGAAGACAGGTCTGAACTTCACAAGTGATACCAAGAAGGCACCACTTATGAGGCAACTGGGCCAGGAGATAATGGAGTAGGGTGGCCAGTTCCTTTCCCCCTCCATTGCATACATCGCCGATTAGCTACATATTGCACTAGTCAGACTTCAGATGCATAGGTCCTTCCTCTGACACATATCATCAAGTGAGATGTAGTGTCTGATAATAGATGTACACATTAGCCAGAACCTCAATCAGAGGATAAATGTTTCTTATAGTAGTAATTTTTATTTAGAAAGAAATTAAGTATTGAAATAAATTTTAATATTTTAATTAATTGAAATGACGATCGTCCAAAAACTGGTAGCTATGCAGTTCACATGCGGCGGCGAACTTCTGCCTAGGGCCCCAACCTCGGAGGGAGCCCCGGCCGATGGGGGGAAATAATAATAATAATAATAATAATAATAATAATAATAATAATAATAATAATAATAATGGTATTTGTTAGCACACTAAAACTCTCTCCACACACACACCCACTCTCTCTCTCTCTCTCTCTCTCTCTCTCTCCGAGGACACAGATACAGGGCATGAAAAAAAAATGTTTATACGTCCATTACTTGAGACGCAACATGGCTATACTCGGGCGTGAGTTCGAGTCTCACTTGAGTTGATTACCTAGATGGATTTTCTCTGAAACTTTTTCCTACTCGAAGGTGCATGTCAAGTAATTATACAGCGAAACCTCATCTCGCCAAACACCATCTCATTATCATCAATACCGCTGATGCTAAATAATAGTGTAGTTGATACTGCGCCTTTATTTATTTCTCTAATAGATTACGTAGAAAGACACAACATTTTATGTTAAGAGGATTAATTCGTAAACAGAGAGATAAAAAAATTAAGGCATGTGGAATACAAATAATAGAAAACTAAAGACAGGACAATATATATATATCACATTCTCTTTATTTTACGACAGTAAGACGTGAGCGCTGAATTGATAGAAATGTAATTAATATACCGTTTTCTACCTTCTACTAATAAATCGATAACTGTAATTGAATAAAATGTGTTTCGTATCACCTCTACGTACAGACCGCAACTCCCAAGAGACGTTTTGCAGTATACCTCAGCCCCACTTCTTACAATCTCATGTCCGGTGAAATTAGCTAATCCGGGTCCTTAGGGACGAGAAGTTGCAGCGAGAACTGCTGTCCAAGTTTTGAGTAATGGATCTCACAAGGAAGGGTTCAGGTGATTGTCGCTGATATTCGAATGGGACAAATTCATTTGTGTTTTAGAACATAAGGAAAGAGGTATGGCGCGATCTGAGATGCTCTGGAATATATGTGTCTAAGGGAGAGGCCAGCGAGTAGGGATTAGCTATATAGAATGGACACTGAGCAAATTTTCCTGTTTTGTTTCTCTGTGCGCCGGCGTTTAGTTCCACTTTAAAGCGCTAGAGGTTAGTGTAGTTGAGCACACGCTAAGATAATTTGAATATAAGAGTTGAGACACAGGATCCAAACATCGGCTACCTTATAGCATAATCCTGTAATGCTTTGGTTCAAATAAATTTAAGTTGACAGCTTCTCCTTATTTCTCAGCGATAAATTTGTTATGTTTTGTATATAATAAATTATATTATAAAGTAATGGAATACATTATAAAATTATATATCAAATTCGTGTGATATTTGTATAGGCCAAAATATATAAGCATATGGTTTTACTTCTCATAGGAGTTTCGTTTTTCCATTTTCAGCGCTATCAAATCATTACATATTTTAAATGTTGTTGGGGTCAACGTCTCAACTCTCATTATAAAGGAACTCTAGAGTCTAGACATTATAGATAATGACGGATTCATTTCATCGGCCCAATTAATTTGAGTACATAATATTCCTAGATATATTAATTGTATATCTGTTATATTCCGTTGTGTCGACTGCTAACTGGTGTAACGTCAGCGCCAACTTTAGGGAAAAAGCAGAATCTCATGCTCAAACTGGTTTGAAAGTCATTGAAATCAGTCCTGTTACATCAAAGACACCGACGTGAAGTGTTCATACTTGTAATTTCTTATACGCTGGAGAGGCGGAGGAAAATATGGAAAAGTGGGAGGGAGTACAGGCGACGAGGCACGGAACTGGTTCTGCTAGTTGTAATTTAGACACGAGTGCGAGTATGCATCATACAGAATGAAACAAGCCTTGATAGTTAAGTTACTAGTGGAGTTTTTTTTTTATTTATTTATTTAGGAAACGCCAACTAGGGAGAACTTATAGTTTTTGAACAGATTAAAAACAATTGATTAAGAAGAGGTTGTTATTGAAGAGAGTAATACACTTGTGATTTATGAAGAAATCACGGATGATGAAATTGATAGTGAGTTTGGCGATGATCCAGCGGTACGAGATGAGTCACGTCCAGAAAATAGTAATATACGTTACAAGAGCAGTATGTTGACGTTTTCATGTTCGAGGGAAAGATTGAAAAAGCGAAACGTAGTTGAGCTTTTTTAATTTCCGAGAACATGAAAACAAACATACCGCTCGTGTATCGTACATTATTTTGTGCGAATATCGTTTATTACATACCTGAAAGACGAATTTCTAATTAGTTGCAATGAAATCTCCATATTGGTTTCTGTTTAATGACGGCAACTTCGGAAAACCAAAATATCTTTCTTCAACATTGTTGCTATAAAATGTTTTCTGTGTTTACTATACTCCAGCAGGACGTGATATACGTCTGTCTTCCCCCCCCCCCCAGTCTATAAATGCGAACTTAAACGGTAAGGTTATGTAATGATTTATTTTTCATTTTAATATTTTAACAATATTATTTATATAACATATTGCAGTAATAACATCGGCATCTGGAATCTTTGTGATTTTTTCACGGCTTCCTTAATGTTACTTGTGTATCAGGAATGCAATAAGTTTCGTGGAGTAGTAGACTTTACTTAATTTTTGCAAATATTTAAAAACAATAATTATCATTGCAATTTAGGTGAAATTGGAGTGGTAAGTTTCCAATTTATAATTATTACTATGTTAAATGTCTCTAAAAATAATATGTTAAAAGCCTAAAGCAGTAAAATGAATGTCGCGCTTAAGCGGTAAGAAGAGGGAAATTGTTATGTGTGTTACGTTGGGAATACTGAATGTGGTATTTCACACTTACCGCGTATTGGTTCTGTGCGGAAAACAAGCAAATACGCACGATCTCGCACAAAAGTCCTTTATTGTCCCATTGACAGGTCACCTGTGTTAAAATTCAATTCTTTAACAGCAAAAAAAAAAAAAAAAAAAAAAAAAAGACTAATAAAAATAAGACAGTCTTGCAAAATTTTGAGAATACGCTTAAAATCACGTAAACATTACTGTATTCATTTTCTGTGTTTTTATACGAATAAATAATTGAATCAATGGCCTCATCAAAATGTACGCAGATTCCTTTCTTGTCATTATACATCGTTTCCATATTATCTTGCTTATCGTCCATAGCAGCTATAAATCTCGTAGTATGTATATTTTGATACAGTCTATCAAACACACTACATAGAAATCGGAAGAAATCGGAATCGTGCGACAACACTTGGGACCCCTTCCTTGTCAGATCGCCTCTGAAGATGCGCTTTTTGAGGTCTGTAAAAGATAGCAGAATTGAGTAGGCTTACTTAATAAAGAAAAGGCTACAGAAAGAAAGTATCACTACAATCAATAATAAATGAAGTTGTAAAATCTAAAAATGACTGGAATGTGAGTATAGAGCAACAAATAAGTCACCGAGAGAAATAATAAAACACAAGTCCACACGTGTGGAGTGACGGTTAGCACGTCTGGCCGCGAAACCAGGTGGCCCGGCTTCGAATCCGGTTGGAACAAGTTACCGGGGTTTTCCCTCAACCCAATTTGAGAAAATGCTGGGTAACTTTCGGTGCTGGACTCCGGACTCATTTCACCGGCATTATCACCTTCATCTCATTCAGAAGCTAAATAACGTGTGATGTTGATAAAGCGTCGCAAAATAACCCACTAAAAATAAACAAAAACCGAAGGGATAAATCAATTGGATGTCCAAGGAAACGAAAACGAAATCTGAACTCGGAACAGTTAAACGTATGTCGTAATTGTTTGTAGAATGCTGCGGATAGTGGTGATGAAAGTGATGTTATTGAACTTATAAATCAGGTTGTATTTCGTCGTCCTGGTTGGGGATTGACGCAGTAGGCCAACTCCCTCTCATCGGAAGAAGAAGAAGAAAACGTAACCCACCAAAAATCTTGTAGACAAAGTAAACCAGGTGGAAGCCGCATATTTGTGTTATAGAGGACGCCTTTTAAGAAGTATTATGTATGCGTGTTGTAACGGCTTTTCTGTATATCTCAAATTGATTCCTGGTGTTTACTTTGCTATCGCAATGTCTAAATTACGGATTGCTTGTGTTTTGTTTACATTGTGTAGGCTACTTTATTTTTCTTTTCTATTTGTCTTTATGGTTACAGTCAATGTATCCCTTTGTGTAAAACTATAGCCCTAGCATACATTTATAAAATATGCTGTCTCCTTTGTAGGTATAATAACAACAACAACAATAATAATAATAATAATAATAATAATAATAATAATAATAATAATAATAATAATAATAAACCAGGTTGATTAAATCTAAGTATTAATTCAAGCTATACGGTTTGTATGAAAATTATTTAGGGAAAATTAAAATTGAAATTAAATTATCTTGTAGTTTTCAGGTAAGTTTTACGTCGAAGCTTTTGTCGGCCTCAAAACTCATTAAAATATGTGCAACTTACACAAGACGTATTGAAAAATTTAAGAAAAATATGTTCTGGCATGAGAATGCCTATTTCTAATAACAAGATGCTTTATACCTTACATTTCGCTGATGATAAAATGATGTTGGGCCAGGAATATGAGGATTTAGAATAAATGGATAAATATAACAAGTAGGAATTATTATTAAATTTTAGAAAAAAGAATGCGTTTATGAATTGGTGAACTAGAACAAAATTTACTATTAGAAATAACATTTTTTAAATTATGTAACATATTACAGGATTTGAAATTATTAAAAATGAAAATAATGAGAAAGAAATTAAAACACAAATAATGAAGAAAAATGTGCAATTACTCGTTTAAATTAAATACTATAGAAAAAAATATTAAGTAAACAAAATATTCATATCATATATACAGGGTGTTTCATAAGTACATGTAAATGCTTTGCGGGTGTAATGTAAAGGTAAAATAACACTAAAATAGTTTATATAATCAGAATTAGGCTTTCTGGCATTCTGATCACAGTCACCGTGAAAGCCTAAAAACTCAGATAGTCCATACAACTTATTCTGAAAATTCTGAATTAAGCCCACAAAATATTTAAATATACGTATTTACGAAACACTTTGGATATATAACACAATTGTTAAGTCTCTTAACATTTGGAGTAGACATTTAGCCTCTAAAAACCAAAACTAATCAATAACTTTTGACAAACGAAATTGATTTTTTTTACGACGATAGACAAGAATTTCAAGAACAGAGAAAATGAATATTCAGTCATCAGGGGTAAAATGAAAGTGCATGATACCATTGTAGAATATATTAAAGCCCAACAAATTACATTGCACGGATTGTTCAGGGAATGGAGTGGAACGTATACCTAAACGTATATTGCATTGGAGACCAGAGGGGGAACAGATCCGCAGAATTGCTACTAGGAGTCTGAGAAGTTCACCGACATTAATAAAATGAAGTGCATTATATATGTATATTTGTTATGTTTGTAAACACTTTTATGGAAAGATTTATTTCAATTTTGTTAGAATTTCATATGGATCTATAAACAAACGAAAATTTCATTAGTAAAATATTAAAAAAAATTTGGAACATATTCGTTCAACGATGCTGTTGAAATACTTGTACGCTAGAAAGTTCTCTTTACATTAGAGGTAGCCTATTGCAACAATAAACATAACATAATATGTGGATTTTCATGCGAAAAGTTACATGCTACATTCTCACAAAATTTTAGACCTAATTATAGTCTAAAAACTTGGGAATTTTATAGAATATCTGACTTCTTCCAAAGAGAGCTTGTTGCGGTCCCCGGAGATCGTCTTAGATTTAACGGCAGACTAAACATCAGTTAGTCCACATCTGTGGAGTAACGGTTAGCGCGTCTGGCCGCGAAACCAGGTGGCCCGGGTTTCAATCCCGGTCGGGACCAGTTACCTGGTTGAGGTTTTTTCCGGTGTTTTCCCTCAACCAAATATGAGCAAATGCTGGGTAACTTCGGTGCTGGACCTCGGACTCATTTCACTGGCATTATCACTTTCATCTCATTCAGACGCTAAATAACCTGAGACGTTGATACAGCGTTGTAAAATAACCTACTAAAATAGGTTAAGTTGGCTTCATTCTGGACCTAATCCGTTTTCGTCACATAATAGCCTCTGTATTATAATGAGCAGTTTAAAGAACTGCCTACCGTCATAAGGTGTTTCTATCTTTGATGCTGGCAGCATCAGGACATTGCCGGCTACTTTTAGCCCGCACTCTTGCAGCGGATGTGAGAGCTTCTGCACAATGTGTTTCCGGCTCTTATTTTAGAGGCTGGCAAGTGGAGTAGTTTGTGTCTATTCGCAGATGTTAGTTCCCTCTGCCCGAAGTCCTCGGTTCGAGCACAGGTCGTCGATACCGCTTGGATGATCAATCATTCGCGTGGGTTGTGGTTCTGAGTCACTCGATCCTTTCACAGCCACTCCCACCCCTCAGAGCGCGGGGTCACTGCCCCTCAGTGCAACAAGGGACTATATCAGATACACGCTTTGATTTATTGGCGCCCAGGCACGCCCACTTTTTGTGAAAGTGCTGGCGCAGTTACTATGGCAACGTAATCGTTGGAGTCAGTCATGAGAAGTAAATATTACAAAATGGAATGTTTTTATGCAATGCCCTGTGTCCTGCATAAAGCCAATCGAATTTTATCAGCATTTTATATTCGGGTCCCGAACCTCGATTTCCCTTGAAGCCGACATGAATTCTCATAGCAGTTGTGAAAATATTAACTCTTCATAGCTCATACGCATTTCTTCGGACCTCATCGTCCTGCTAGTAGACGAAGAAACATCTGTACTGCTGTGATACGTAATAGACACGATAAGCCCACTGATCCTTAATGCATTACAACACGCACTATAGAGACAACGCCCTAAGTGGGTTTCGAATTCATTATTATGGGTTCCCTATGCGTTAAGACTGCTTCCCTCCTGTTTAGAGAGATATTTAGGAAGGTGTTTCCTATTGCTCTCTGAGTCTCATTGTTTCAACATCTCTGTTTCAAATAAATTGATAATTTGCATGTAAATCTATTTACTCTTTAAATATAGTGTATTAACCACAGAATATGGTTTTGAAATTTTTTTATCCAAGTAACCATACAAATGATAATTTAAAGATAATTTTTGCAGCCATGATGAATGTGAAATGTGCCCAAATTATGTAAAAATAAGTAATTCTATGTTTAAAAGCGTGTTAAATAATATTTATTTATTGTATTAGTGTAGATTTTTAAGTCTGCTGTAAAATGCGAACTTGAGTATAAAATGCAAAATGTAGCTATATGTTTGTGGTCCCGCGCCGTGGCGTCGTGGTCTAAGGCATCCTGGCTAGGACTCGCGTTATAGAATGCGCGCCGGTTCGAGTCCTCATGGAGGAAGATTTTCGTAACCGGATTTACTACCTATCGTAGCCCCCCAAGTGCATCACGATGCTGAATGGACACTGGTCCCATATACTGGCCGAAATTTCGTGAGAAAACCCATTAGATGGACTGCTCGTTCTCCCGACCTCAGCACACTTGACTGTTGTGTGTAGGACACGTGAAGAGCCTGGTGTACGAGACTCCAATTGAATCAGAGGAAGAGCTCGTCGCTCGGGTGCTTCTGACGTTCTACAGCAGGCATGTCAAAACCCTGCACATTGTGCAGTCGCGCACATTGTGCACTTGTCTCTGTGCGATGTGCAGTTCCTATTCCCCTACCTGGAGGGAGTGAATCGGCTTGGAGGGGAACGCGACAGGGCTGTACATTACCTGCAGTAGCAGAACAGCTTTGGTTTCAGTAACACAGATCAGTACGGGTGTGCTCATTGAGCTGTGATTGTGAATGCGTTATGAAAAATAAGGTGAGGAGTCCTCAGATATAACGAAGAAGAGAAATCACGAATCATATAACATAACTGTTATGATGTTTTCCTCGGCCAACAGTAATTATTTTAAAATGAAAGGCTTTCATCATATCATGTGGACCTAATAGTGATGTGAGAATTTAAATCAGATTAGTAAAGTTCTCAAAATATGATATTCGCCAACTGTTATTTCTTAATTAGTACTCTCACGGCAAGACAAACATGACAATGATGTTTTGGAGTCTATACTAACACAGCCATCAATGGTTAGAAGACTTACAACTTTCATTTGATAAGTTGATAAGTGATGAGAATATTGAGTGAAGAATACATGTGAGGGTCTTGAGGTTGTAAGGGAAGGAAGAAAGCAACTATTTGTAAGGCGGAAAAATTTTCTGGAAAAATAATACATAATGGCGAATTTTCCATTCCACGTTACTATATTATCTTAATATACTTACGTTAATAAATCTTTAAACCTGACATAAAGAAAATGTCCTCGCTTCACAGCTTGTGAAGTACTCTTTTAACTCAATTCAGTAACGCTCCCAACTTGCTGATACTTGGTCTCAACGTTTTCCAAATAAACTATATATAAATTTAAATTCAAGCTTAATTTATCCAATTTAATAATAATAATAATAATAATAATAATAATAATAATAATAATAATGTGAATTTATATTAATATACAGCAAGGAAATGATTCCAGTGTAAAAGCTTCACAATGTCCTATGGCATATAATTGGGAGTAAAATATTTTCTTTAACATTTGTGCACCAATGGACCCAATAATGCTTGAGGAACAATGAAAGAGTATTACTTTGAAATAATCAGTACCTACTACGTAAAATGAAATACTGTGTTCGTTTTTTGTTGTTTCGAAATTACTGCAATATTTATATTTTCTTCAAATACTGTGTACAAATCATGTAAAGAAATTATTCTTTACAAACGACTGCCTTGTGAATTGTAACTGAGTAAGTCTATTGTTTCTTGTGTTACAATTATTGTCAAATATAGACACTGACAATAATAAAATTGTATTTTTTCCTTCTGCTAAATGTGTTTATAATGTCCAAATGTCAATTTAATTGAACACTAGAAGTGCAGAATAGATTCTTGTACATCCCTCCCGCTAAGAACTGGTAAGAGCAACACGTGAATGACGCAATCTGCACAGACCGGCGTTCCGCGAACATAAACTGCACTTTCAGTGTCTGATTTCTGACATGCCTGCTCTACAGCACATGCTTGGAATTTTTGAACGTGTATGACAGGCAATGACACTGCATTGCAGAGTTTGTATTGGCGCAGGAGGCCGTACGTTTGAATAGTTTTTGTAAATGAGTACAAATTGAATTGGTTTTGGGGAATGAGTGTCATAAGTAACATTACAACTCTATTCTTTATTCCTTACAGTACAGTATAGAGTTTCTGGTTTTGTCATTCAATAATTAGTTTCCGACCCATGATCATTTAACAAAAAAAAAAAAATGACTCTGATATCATCCCTAGAAGTTTGAGTATTGAATTTAGATGCATCTGTATATGCCAATGGTTAAGGATATATGAATGTAATAGATTTCCTTAGAAAAAGTATCCATACACATTCACACAGGCATTCCATTCTATAGGGAAGCGTCGGATACCGTAAGCTGGAGCTTGAATGCAGTAAGTTCCCTTAAAAGAAGTGTATAATAGCCATTCGTACAGCGTCCCATTGTGAGGAGGAGTCAACGAAAAAAAAAATCCTTGACTGCTCCTGAAGCATTTTAGCATTGCGGTATCACTTCGTCATCTGTGCGAAATCTGTGGACAAATCGGAGCTGTAAGTTGAGTGCTCTAGAGCAGAGGTCTCCAAAAAGCGTATCGTTATTCGTGCTCTCGATGCTGCCCGCCGAACACAGTGTGCTGTAAGGCTAGAGAAGGGTAAGAGACTCGTACCTCAACAGATGGGAGCGATCAGTGGGGGATCGCGGCAACGGTCTGCTTAAGTTTACAAATAATAACATTAAAAGAATAAGAAATATCATACGTTTGTATATTATTTTGACATATTATGAAGCTGGAGCCCCGTCTGTTGCTATTGACACAAGCCTTCAAATTCAACTCTTCTGTTCTATGGTGCCTTTCAGTGCCTGGAAAAGATTTTGTCCAGTTGTATTTTGTAATTACATCTAGAAGACATTCAGACACAGAAAAATGTTCATTAACTACTCGGATGAAAATGGCTACGTGAGCTTTGTCATTTCTATCTGTGCTTTCGTCCAGTGCAAGTGAGTAAGCTACAAACTGGTTAATTGTGGTTTCGATTTCAGATTCAATTACATTTACATTCGTGAAATTCCTTCTCTGAACCGTAATTGGAAACAATTTAATTTTCTTAAACTTTGAATTTCTTCTGGACACAGTATTTTAGTAACGTCCTGTATGCACGATTTTACAAATGATGCATCTGTAAAGGGCTTCATTAATTTTCAATATTCCAAGCTAGAACATAGTTAGCAAGAAGCTTTTTTGTGTAAGAGGACACGTGTGTGATTTGTGTTTGTATTTTCTTGTTTTATATTTATCAAAATATTTGTAGGCCTACGCATTTCACCTAAAATTAAACGAAAAACTATATGTTTGTGATGCGGAACTGAGTGTAAACGTATTGTAATATACTGATTATTATGTATAACCAACAGTTATACAGACAGCCCGAAAATAAACTATTTTCACATGTCCAGCATGCCTGTATTTGTATGATATTCTTCGTGAAGAGTCTAGTATTGTCGTCGCATGTTGAACTTTAACACACGTTTAAGAATTTTCGAACAAATTAAGCATTTCACATTCTCCCCACTAACACAATAAAATTTCTCTTCCTATTCATCCTTGAATGTACTACGTCCATGATTAGAAGACATTGCGAAACGGTGGAACACTCCGACCAACACAATGAAAATGGTAGTCCGCCACTGCTCTTCGTTTGCGCATAAACATTGAGTACAGTACAGGTGAGATGGGTGAGGCGGAGCGCGCTCAATACGTACTGGCTTCGGTTCCGTTCAGGGGCTCACTCGCGAGTAGGCTTTTGGAGACGTCTGCTCTAGAGCCTTCTCCTGTTACGAATTGAATGCTCTACACAAGGCGATTTCACGCCGCAAACACGCGATAGTATACTTCAAAGACAGCAGACAATAGATGGTGCAAACGGGTTTCTTTTGACCATGTTTCGTAGGTCATCACAATGATAACTTATAAATAGAGTTCGAAGTTGAGACATATTATCTCTTAAGTTGTGCGCACACAAAATAGAACAGTGTTTACAAAGCAACTGGCAAGATAGTTCTCTGCCCTCATAGGCCTACACAAACTGTGTCAGTCGAATGGACCTGTTGTAATACGTAATAAAAGGCCAGAAAGAAGAAAAAATAAACCTTCGCTTGAAGGGCAAACGTAAATGTTATTTTGGATAGAATACAATGTATTATCGTTTGTCAGATCTAGAAAAATAAATTTTTCCTATGTCTACAAACAGTCATTTACACCAATACTCTTTACAAAAGTATTTTATAATAATAATAATAATAATAATAATAATAATAATAATTTATTATTAGAATATGCATTTGTAGGTCTAAATGTATGTAATGAATTACGATATCTATAAAGAAAAGAAGCGACATAAATACAGCAATTATAAAGTGTAAGTCACAGAAATAAACTTGTCTTTTTTTTTCAATTTGATTATTTTATCACGCTTTATCAACTGCTATGGTTATCTAGCGTGTGAATAAGATGAAGCTGATAATGCCAGCGAAATGGGTTGAAGGAAAACTTGTCTTGAAAATAATAAGATTAATATTAAAGAAACAATTTATAGATAATAATGTGATCTATTAAATATAAATCTGACCCCCTTACGAGTAAAACTCGTGTTATGTTCGCGGGGTGGGGGTGGAGAATTGAGCATACAGTAGCTTAATATATTATTTCCAAGAGAGGAAGGTAATACTTACTTACTTACTTACAAATGGCTTTTAAGGAACCCGAAGGTTCATTGCCGCCCTCACATAAGCCCGCCAGCGGTCCCTATCCTGTGCAAGATTAATTCAGTCTCTATCATCACACCCCACCTCCCTCAAATCCATTTTAATATTATCCTCCCATCTACGTCTCGGCCTCCCTAAAGGTCTTTTTCCCTCCAGTCTCCCAACTAACACTCTATATGCATTTCTGGATTCGCCCATACGTGCTACATGCCCTGCCCATCTCAAACGTCTGGAGGAAGGTAATATTATACTTAAAATGAAAACATCTCGAGTATTGTATTTATTACGAATTTAATATTAGTAAGAAGCCTGAATGAAAGTGTTCTAGGTTAACTTGATAATAAAAGAGTATACTGAGAATAAAATGAATTAAAATTAAATATCAAATCATAAGGTTAATTAAAATATAATGGTATATGGTAGTAATTTAAATAAC
This sequence comes from Periplaneta americana, assembly GCF_040183065.1. Lineage (NCBI taxonomy): Eukaryota > Metazoa > Arthropoda > Insecta > Blattodea > Blattidae > Periplaneta > Periplaneta americana. Next base: position 52,940,456 of record NC_091125.1, read on the forward strand.
GTATTGTACATAGTTCTTTTATTTTAAATTTAAATTTAAATGTTAGAGTTTTAATATATATGTTTCGAAATCATGTCATTATACATTTTTAACCCATGATAAAATTAAGACTGTTTTTTTTTTTTTTGCTAGCAATTGTGACGAATTTTATCTCTTCGAAAATATATACGTGTAATATACAGAACGAACCGTAAGTAATGTCATTAATTTTAAGGAGCTGTTCTTTGGTAATATTTCAAACAAAAACTTTTAATACAATTTTGCTCCTTTTTACTTCCTTTTCGAAAAAAAAAATTATTATATATGAAACATTTCACAACATATTTGGGAAAACTATTGAATTAATTTCCGATATCCTCAGCCAATTTAAGAGAGTAGTGTATTGTGATGATAAATGATTGAAAGAATTTTAGTTTTGTCCTTTAAATGCCCAGAAATTTGATCCCAACAAATGTAACTTTTCATTCTGCAAAGGAATGTTAAGTCTTGATACACTCTGGCAACCCTGTAAAGGTTATTGCCTGCTGGAAAGATGCAGTTCGCGTAATGCGAGAGGTGGATAAAACAATGAAAAATGTTAACACACACACACACACACGCACACACACACACACACACACACACACACTTGCTTTTAAGGGAAATTTGATTTCTCGTAACTTTACCGGTTACTACTTAAAAAATTAAAGTGGAAAGGAAGTATTTCTAGTTGGCTCTGGATAATGCATGTAGTACGACAAACGGAGATTTTTTAAACCGTTAATTAAATTTATGTAGGGTAAATGTTGGTAAAATTGTGTTACGATTAATATTGTGATAGTTCTTTTTGAGAATAAAATGTATTACAATTTTACTGAGCGAGAGGAAGATCGGGTCTTTGAGTCAACGTATTAAGCTTGATTTCGTGTGGTTTAGGTTTGCGCGTGAACGAATTTCTTATGCACGACGTCGCTGTTTTTCGTTTGTTTTGTTTGCTTGTTGCTTTTCTGTGTACAGTATTTACAGATCAAGTGTTATAACTAATCCATAACAAAAATATAATCCAAAGATAAAATAGATGCCAAATAAATACCCTTTCTTCAGTCGTGTGAACCAGACGCTGCCCGAAGGGGTATTTAGACAAAGTTACGCTACAAGAGATAGGTCATTTTTTGTGTCTAGGACTTTACAGTACAGTATTTCTCTTTCCCCATTCACAGTCATTCCATGTTATGCGATTTAGTAGAGAGAACACATTGACTGAAATGCTTAGAATCAAATCTGTGATTTCCTGGAAGGCAATATCTTTCTCCTTTGTTCAGAGAAATTCTACCCACGACCTGCATTTGAATAAAGTTCTCTCGCAACTCGACAAAAACAAGAACATTTAATCATGCAAATCCCACAATACTGCGATAAGACTTTGTGAATGCGGTCTGATAATGGGTTGCTATGGGAACTGAATAGCCAACAGTATCGCACAGCAACTTAAAGAAGTAGAAATCCCCATGTCTCTTATATACAAGAAGGCGGAAACGCTCTTCTGATGTTGGCAATCGTGACTGCACTGCGATTACAGATGTTTCCTTCTTTTGTCCCCCACTACAGCTGGCAGTAGGACTCGAACTGGCCACACAAGGTGTAACAAAATAACAGTTATTCATAACATCAGTGCATTCCTGTGTCACGAACTTGAAAGCGAAGACATTTCTGTGACGTTAGATCTATATGTTTATTTATTTGTCTAATGGCTGATAAATTGATTATAGAATTATTAACCTTCAAAGAAAACAATAAGTGAACAAACATTAAGAAACATTTTTTATAGAAAAAAACATTTCCTTCTTGCTCCATAATAGCGTTTTACTTTAGTGAAAGGTGATGTCGGTCTATCTCTGTATTAGAGTTACCTACACAATTTGCAAGAAGGTCTCTCCAAATTAGGCATATGTACAGGGTTAAATAATTAAATACAAAAAAATAGTGCAAGTGTGTGCGCTTTAATTAGGAATTGTAGCAATGACTGAACTGTGTGGAATATGAGTACAAGATAACCAAACCCTCTGTAAATGCTGTACTACTAATTTTACTCCTCTTATCTCCACATAAAACACTACAGTTAATGTTGGGCTGGCAGCAAAAATTGTAATATAGGTCTATGATGTAGGCTTCTCATTGATTTAAGCGAACAAAGTGATCAACCATTGTAAATATTGGTCTATCATTACGAATTCCACTATCGCTACTACTGTTACCTTACTAATATTAGTACAGCTACTATTGCTGCTAAAATAATAATTGTTACTACCGTTAACGTTGTTACTAATGCTACCACCAATAAGCTTACTACAGTTTCTACTGCTATTGCCGTTTCGATTACCATTGCTAGTACTGATATTACTGTCACTACTGTTGCCACTGTTAGTACAGCTACTACTGCTATTATTATTGGCACTGTTAGTACCGCTACTACTGCTATTGTTGTTGGCACTGTTAGTACCGCTATTACTGCTATTATTGTTGCCTTCGTTAATACCGATGCTACTGCTATCATTTTACCACCGTTCGTACCGCTATTACTGCTATGATTGTTTTCACTGTTAGTACCGCTACTACTGTTATTACTGTTGTCACTTTTAGTACCGCTACTACTGCTATTACGATTACAACCATTATTACCGCTACTACTGCTATTACTCTTTCACTGTTAATACCGTTACTACTATTGTACACTGTTAATACCGCTACTACTGTTATTATTATTGCCACTGTTAGTACCGCTATTACTGCTATTATTATTCATTGTTAATACCGTTACTACTGCTATTACTGTTGCCATTGTTAGTACCACTACTATTACTATTATTGCCACTGCTAGTACCGCTACTATTCTATTATTGTTCACTGTTAATACCGTTACTACTGCTATTACTGTTGCCACTGTTAGTACTGCTACTACTGTTATTATTGCCACTGTTAGTACCGCTACTACTGCTATTATTATTCATTGTTAATACTGTTACTACTGCTATTACTGTTGCCATCGTTAGTACCGCTACTACTGCTATTATTGTTCACTGTTAATACATTACTACTGCTATTACTGTTCACTGTTAATACATTACTACTGCTATTACTGTTGCCACTGTTAGTACCGCTACTACTGCTATTATTATTCATTGTTAATACTGTTACTACTGCTATTACTGTTGCCATCGTTAGTACCGCTACTACTGCTATTATTGTTCACTGTTAATACATTACTACTGCTATTACTGTTCACTGTTAATACATTACTACTGCTATTACTGTTCACTGTTAATACATTACTACTGCTATTACTGTTGCCACTGTTAGTACCGCTACTACTGCTATTATTATTCATTGTTAATACTGTTACTACTGCTATTACTGTTGCCATCGTTAGTACCGCTACTACTGCTATTATTGTTCACTGTTAATACATTACTACTGCTATTACTGTTCACTGTTAATACATTACTACTGCTATTACTGTTCACTGTTAATACATTACTACTGCTATTACTGTTGCCACTGTTAGTACCGCTACTACTGCTATTATTATTCATTGTTAATACTGTTACTACTGCTATTACTGTTGCCATCGTTAGTACCGCTACTACTGCTATTATTGTTCACTGTTAATACATTACTACTGCTATTACTGTTGCCACTGTTAGTACCGCTACTACTGCTATTATTATTCATTGTTAATACCGTTACTACTGCTATTACTGTTGCCACTGTTAGTACCGCTACTACTGCTGTTATTGTTCACTGTTAATACATTACTACTGCTATTACTGTTGCCACTGTTAGTACTGCTACTACTGTTATTATTGCCACTGTTAGTACCGCTACTACTGCTATTATTATTCATTGTTAATACTGTTACTACTGCTATTACTGTTGCCATCGTTAGTACCGCTACTACTGCTATTATTGTTCACTGTTAATACATTACTACTGCTATTACTGTTCACTGTTAATACATTACTACTGCTATTACTGTTCACTGTTAATACATTACTACTGCTATTACTGTTGCCACTGTTAGTACCGCTACTACTGCTATTATTATTCATTGTTAATACTGTTACTACTGCTATTACTGTTGCCATCGTTAGTACCGCTACTACTGCTATTATTGTTCACTGTTAATACATTACTACTGCTATTACTGTTGCCACTGTTAGTACCGCTACTACTGCTATTATTATTCATTGTTAATACCGTTACTACTGCTATTACTGTTGCCACTGTTAGTACCGCTACTACTGCTATTATTGTTCACTGTTAATACATTACTACTGCTATTACTGTTGCCACTGATAGTACCGCTACTACTGCTATTATTGTTGTCACTGTTAGTACCACTACTACTGCTATTACTGTTACCACTGTTAGGCTAGTACCGCTACTACTGCTATTACTGCTATTTCTTCCTGCTGAAGAGGGCAGCTTGCACCGCAGCCTGAGGCTTATTGTGCCAACTTCCCTATTATGAGAATGATTCTGGAAATTCTCAGAACCGCATTTCTGTTAGTATCGTGATTCAATGTTTGGTGCCACCTATCGATTCAGCTGTAATATCCAGGTCCGAGGGGTCCGCTTGGTGCACCAAGAAACACTCCTCCGAACCCATGGGAATTTTGAAGTCTCCTCAGATAAATGCTATCTGTTCGCAGTCTATGTAACTACATCCTGCTGCATCCTATATTGACCTGAAGATCGCATTAGACTTACTGTACGTTTCGTTATTCACTGTGGTGCAATCTGTCGATTGAGCTGCACAGCACTCTGGCTCTAACAGTCAAAGTCCCTCGAGACTTAATACAGCTCCTTCAGATAGGTGCCATCTGTATGCTAATCACGGTACTACATCAGCTGTATCTCCGGTGGACCTGAAACTATTGATACATGATAGATAAAGTTGAAATTAATGAAGCAGAAATGAGTGAGAGTTCCAACGCCAAAAGTTACCTAGCAATTTTGCTTCAATCATTTAAAGGGAAAACGTCGGAAAAACCCAACCATTATATGAACCCGGACCCGCTCGTTTCACGGTCGCACATGCTCACCGTTACAACACAGCGGTGGACTCTACTGCTATTACCGTTACCACTGTTACAACAGCTACTATTTATATTATAGTTATTACCGCTAGTACCACTACTACCATTACTGCCACTACTTCTGCCTATAATAACCTCTATTACTGCTGCTATGTTACTGTTGCTACTAATCCGCATTCCAATTAAAATCTTAACAGTGCCTATAGAATAGATAAAACTAAAATTATAAATTGGAAATGATAAGAAATTAATATTCTCGTTATTATTGTTAATGCCGCTCTACTAGAATATTACAATTAATAATAATGCTATTATTGCCACTATAAATAGTATTACAACTGACTACATATGCTTCTGGAAGATTGTGAATTCAATTCCGGGTGTTGACGGGATTTCCTCGCTGCCAAAGCTTCCAGAACTGAGGTTCACTCAACCTTCTGCCGAATTGAGTCCCGGGTCTTTCTCGAGGTTAGATGCGGTAGGAGCGCGGTGCCGATCACACCACCTCATTCTAGTGCCGAGGACAAGAAAGCATGGCGCACTACCATCACGCCCCCTATGCGCTTTCATAGCGTTTATAGTGGATACGTCTACCTTTTACTAATATTGCATTAATGGTGCTACAACTCGAAAGTTTAGTTGAATAATCCAGGTGTGTTCTTCCGTTGGAATCTCAAATCATACAGTAGAATTTGCATAGAACTGTCCTAACCCCACTTCCCTACATACTCTTACCACAGTCTAGTATATACGATCACGAAGCTTGAGTTTATGGAGGTACTAGGAACAATAGACTGTGCAGGTACTATTTCGCATTGTCTGTAATGAGGCGATAGTAGCGATCCTAGTGGTTAGCAACTATTAATGGATGCATATTTACTACGTATTGAGCTTCGTGACTATATACTAGACTGTGCTCTTACCCTACCTTCATACGATAGTGCGTCCATACCTTTACCATGTGCTGTTTATCGTCGTATTTAGTCTGTGTTCATCTTACGTCTCCGTAATCTGTTCTATTCTGACAGTATCATTTCACATTAATTTAAGCAAGCTCGGAAATCGATCTTCTGAATCCCTTCCAAGTGCAATTTTTTGTTTTTCGCCTTATGAAACTAATGTATAAAAATAATGTTATTTAGTCAGTCTGATATATTCGTTGCTTTCATGTTTTTTTTTGTTTTTTTTTTTTTTTTTTGTTTTTTGTTTTTTGTTTTTTTTTTCAAAAACCTTTACTTGGCACAAGTTCTTGAATTGTAATGTTGTAACCCAAGTGTTTAATTCAAGAGAGTATTCTGTTATAACGCATGCAATTTCAAGTTACTTTTCTTCCGAATTTCATTGTACATAATAATGCAGTATTGTATATTGTTTTGATTTTTCTCACTAACTCATTATTTTTGTTCTTCGTGGTAATTTAATCCTTACATAGCTTATGTTCATTTTTATTATATTAAATAATAACAATGGAGTTTCAGAGTCTGTTCTGTGATGCTAATATTCACATTTCATAATAGTATTTAGCAGGGTTGTTACAAATCGATTAAATTAAAACTTTAAATTATAATTTTGTTCAACATTGAATATATTTTAATTCTTATTTGTGTCTTGCTGCTGTTTCGTGAGTCGACATTCTTGGACTAGGTTCTGACACACTCTGTAGTGTCGATTAACTTCGATCAGTAGCCACACTTACAGTCATTAAGTATGGCCCTGAATTCCACGCGTCGAGAAGGCGCTGGTTATCAACAGTCATTCTACTTTTATAACCGTAGTTAAATTTAACTGCCAATAAAACTCGCCTTTAAACAAACCTACCACAGAGTAATAAAACAAAGCCCCTGTTAAGGTGGAGAGTAACTGCTGTTTATAATTTAACTGCAAGTGTTGTTACTTGCAATAAATTCTATATTTCTCCATCTGTATCTTCAGGGTCAGAGTCTGTCACTATTATCCTACGACATTGAAGCAGGGTGGTTACTCCACATACATGTTGGAAATAGTTAAGAAGAATGCAAGTACTCATTAACATAGGTACTCGAAGTTCTGAGAGAGTATCGCTCGCTCTCTCTCTCTCTCTCTCTCATGTGCGTACGGTCTGTGCTTATTTGCACACACTAGTTAGTGTCTTGCGGTACTGCGAGTGTAGAAGGCTCGAATATATGAAATTCTGTACTGGCCTCTGTCTCCATGGCGAAGTTCATGGAGAGCATGCATGTTTATATTTTATCTTCCACCGAAAGTTGACTATTTTAATAGGGATTATGTTATAATCTCATATATAACAAGAATCTTATCTTCCTTGATAAAAATGCAAATAAAATGTGATAAAAATTTAAAAAAATATCACGTGACTAGAAACCGCTGTATCATTTATGTGACGTCATAATGCAGTACACCAGCAGTTTCTAAGTAAGATGCGGTATGCTTATTTTCTTCTTTCCAGCAATAAATTCTTGATGACAGGTCGCACGCAAAGAAATCGTATATGTGATATATTGTGCCAATATGCAATAAATATTTTTCGTTGTCTGTACTGGGCTCTGTGAGAAAATCTAGAAGTCGGGCTCCAAATGAACCCTGAAAAAGCGAAACTTTTGACCAATTCGGACAACATCCATGTAACGATCAACAACATGACGTTGGAATACGTCACCGAATATGGTTACATGAGACAAATTGTGTCACTCTCTTGTATGAGAGAGAGAGAGGGAGAGAGAGAGAGAAGAAGAAGAAGAAGAAGAAGAAGAATAAGTTTGGCATTAAAAAAAATGTTGAAGTTTGAAATTCATCCTACAAGATAAAACGTTAGCACCAAATTAAAATTCAAAGTTCTCGCAACCTGAGCGATCCCAGTAATGTTGTAGAACTATGGATGCTAATCTTGGTCCCTGTCTGGCTTTACGAGAGCTGACTCGGGACGGATCCATACAATTACGCACGTTTGGCCCGTTGTGCGTCCTATATGCGATGATTGTCCAAGTCCGACAGATGGCTTGGATGGCATTCGTGAATCCAACGCTGACAGGTGGGTCATTCTTCCTCAGGCCCTTATAGAGCCAGGTCTCGTCCGCATACGAGTGGCCTGATAAGCCCCAGGAATCTGGAGTCCTTCCTATATCAGCATCAGTAACTCGTACTAACCCCAAATCTTTCCCCCAGTCTATTTTTACTATTGTAGACGATAGATGAAATGAGGGGGAGATGCAGAGTGTTGGTGGAATGATAGAGGAAAACGGGAGTACCCCGAGAAAGCCTCTCTGAAACGTCTGCTTTATCCACTACAAATTCCATCGCGAGCTAACCGGGGATCGGACCCGCCTGGATGGAAGACTAGAGACCTAGCACTTGATCCATAGACGTCGTAAGTTTGGTCCCTGACAGAGCAACAGAAAAACTTGCTTCGTGTGTGCCAGAGAAAACTGGAAAATAAAGTCCTACAGCTGAGACTGCAAGACAGATAAGGAACACCGACATAAGAAGAAGAAGTAGGCAGGATGCAGTGATGCTGGTGCAATGACTCAAATGGAAATGGGGCGGACACGTGAGTAGGATGGATTGCAGCAGATGGATCTATGACTCGACCATGTGGGACCCGCACATTGGAAAAAGAAGCAGAAGACGTCTAAGGAGCAGATGAATGCTTTCCGGAGGAAGACGAGAGCGCAGTGGACGAGGACATCGAGGGACACGCAGGCATGCATGGAAAACACTGGAAAAAACTAATATGTTATAAACACTGTGTAAACTGGATATGAACAACGATCGAGAAAGCAAGACTAACAGCGCCCGCAAAGCCGAAAACCCGCACGACGGTGTTGTATACGTCGTGTCGTTAACGTAAAGGCTGCTTGTGAATGTTTCGAGACATCGAGATTGATCAGTTCCGAAGTCCCGAATGTCAAGCAGCTTTGAATCGCCACAGTTGTTTATACCTGACTGAACTTTTATCTACTTTGGCAACTGTTATATGTGTATAAACAATCTAGTAGCCTATTTGAAACATCATCTCTACTTTTCAGTGTATAATAATCCGTTTCTCAGTCTTTATTTAATTACTAGGCCATTATTAAAAGTGTAAATCTCAAGTAAAAAGGTATTAACGGTATGTTTTATGTTTCTTAGAAATGCAAATTTATTTGAGAATTGTTTTTTTTTCTATTTGTATAATCATAGGTAATGTCATGTAATAGGACCAGAACATTTCAATAACTAAGATACTGTTCTGTTTTGTCTTTTTGTCTCATTTAAACATTTATAATGTTATTTATTTCAATGATGTATGTCAGCCGTGGCGAAAATGTGATGGTGCGCCGAGCCAAGGGAAGCAACTGTCTGACTTATTAACGGATTTTCATTTTCCTTACGTCTAGCACTCAAATATGATTTTATACAGTATAATGTTACGAATTAATGTTCAGTACGTGTAACGAAGAAAAGAGTGAATAAGAAAACATTGGACACATTATCACAACCTAAACTTAACTATCTTCAGAATGTCTCTGCGACAGAGTTTCAAAATCAGGAATTATGTCACTTTGACAATCGTAGTTGATCACGAAGGTATTTGTCTGTCAATCTGATCTAAATTTGGTTTTTACTATTTTCATTGTTGAAAATAATTTTTCACAAACGTAAGTTGTAGCGAACATGGCTTCAAAAGGGCAAGCGAAAGAACGAGGCTTTGGATATATATTTTTTGGCAAAGATTTGAAATGTTGAACATTTGTCAAGTCCTTACATCTAGCTTTCATTTACCATCACATTGTAAATCTGTGAGTTTAAATTGAAGATCTAACCGCATTATTCGTACTTCTGCTGAAAAAGGATCGACGTACAGAGATAATAATAATAATAATAATAATAATAATAATAATAATAATAATAATACTTAACCTTTTAATGTTCATGAGTCACATCTAGTTTATGATGCCGTTTTATGTTATACAGCCATTTTCCTCGTAACACTTGTGAACAAATCATACATTTAATATTCTCATCATATTGGCAGCAAAAAAAATGCGCCCTCCCATCCTACTTGAAACTTTCGTTTTTGTAGAGGTAACTTACATGGTTTCGAGAGAGACATTGCGAGATACGCCACTCGCAGGTCAGAGACAAATACAAATGGAACGGAGTTTATTTACAGTGAGTGAGAGGGTGGGGGTTGGAGGAGGTAGGAAGCAAAAGAAATGCATAGCTATCATTGCGAGCCACATTGTGCTCGTGAGTCACATTTTCGCCACGGCTGATGTATGTTATTCAAAGTTACGAAATCGTTCTACGCCGACCAAATGCTATTTCGAGAATGATGAGCGAGACTCGAAGCGGACTAGAATGACGAGACGAGTCTCGAAAGACAAATGCAACGAACACAGCGAGCGAGAGCGGCATTTAGTTTTGTTCATTTCTAGTGTAAACTGTGTACCATTATGTATAGTGTAGGCCTACATCTAAGAGGATATGGTGTTTAGTTTGTATTGTTTATGTGTATGGTTTATGTAAGTGTACATACAGTGTAACTAAGCTCTCTTGGACTGGCTTCCCAAGTGAAGTAGACTTTCGAGCTCACCCTGCACTACTGTAGCAGGCCGTTGCCCTTATGGGATTTCAGGCTATTGGTATTCATATTTAGGACACATTTTATACTTCACAGTGCACTTTTCAATTTGGCGCTTAACCTGGACATACCCAACAGCATTCTTCCTGCGCCAATACTGTTTGCTTTTAGAGGGAGGTAAATATTTTAGTTTCATACCATTGATGTTGAAGAAAGTCCGTACCAGTGTTGCTTGCTTTGTACCCTTAGCGCTTCGAATTGTGACGGTCAAGCAGCAGTCGTTGTACTTCATGAATATACAGAGTGTCCCATTTATCTTGACCACTCTAAATAACTTTGTACGCAAGAACCAAATGAAAAATAGTTTCATACAAATGGTGTATAACTGACAGGGAGAAATAATACTAACGGGGCGGCAACCTTGTAGCGTTATTTATTAATGAGCTGCGAGTACTAACATTATTGTTTCAAATGGCACTATGTATTTATTATTGAGTATTTCAATTAAGCTCGTCAAGACCTTTTCAAAAATTCTGATAAACAGAACGTTAATAAACGGAACGTTATTGGTGCCTTGAAAGTATGGTTCCTGTGCACAGTATGAAGTGCTTTGACTTCAAGTTGTGTAAACAATACGCAGTAGGCCTATATTGCAGATATTTAGGGTCACGTAACCCACTCCACGAAGCTTTGATTTACAATAAACACATGAAACCAAATGTAGCACAGATCACTCACTCAGTCATCAGTGTTCAGCGGAATAAAATCAAAGCTAGGTGTAATGGGTTAAGCAACTCTGAGTATCATCTGCAATGTACTACGTATTGTTTACACCAATTTAAAGTAAAACCACTTCCTACTATGCAACCATGTCATCAAGACGCCGATAACGTTCCGTTTATTAACGTTCTGTCTGTCAGAATGGCCCACTATGATACATTTTTTAACAGATCTTGACGAGCTTAATTGAAATATTGAATAGCATATACATAGTGTCATTTAAAGAAACAATATTAGTACTCGCATCTCGTTAATAAATAACGCTACAAGGTTATCTGTCCAACAGTATTATTTCCCCCTTTCAGTTGTATACTTACTGTATGAAATAATTTTTCATTTGGTACTTGCGTACAAAGTTATTCAGGGTGGTCAAGATAAATGGGATATCCTGTATTTGCTATATACAAGGCGTTAAAAAATGGAGTAATATTTTTAGAGGAGATAGTATTCATTACAGAAGGAAAAAAATCTAAAAAGCGTGAACCTGCACTTAATATCTTTGGGGTGACAAGTACTATGAAATTAGAATTGCAACAACAGCCTATCTTCTAATGTAGCTCTTTGCTCTTTTCTTATTACAATGCAGTAATCAAGCAGATATGACATACCCAAAAATAACGAACAAAGAGCTCAAATTAGAATATATGCTGCTGCAACAATACCAATTTCACAGTACTTGTTTGTTCAGATATTAATTTTGAGACTCATGTTTATTAGACACTTTTTCTTGTTTTGTTGAATATTACCTCCTCTCAAAATATTATATCCTTTTCTTTTAATACTCTGTATAAATTTTCATCATATTATCATTGATCGGGAGGAAATTAAACGCAGAATAAATATGGGAAATGCGTGTTATTATTCGGTTGAGAAGCTCTTATCATCCAGTCTGCTGTCCAAAAATCTGAAAGTTAGAATTTATAAAACAGTTATATTACCGGTTCTTCTGTATGGTTGTGAAACTTGGACTCTCACTCTGAGAGAGGAACATAGGTTCAGGGTGTTTGAGAATAAGGTGCTTAGGAAAATATTTGGGGCTAAGCGGGATGAAGTTACAGGAGAATGGAGAAAGTTACACAACACAGAACTGCACGCATTGTATTCTTCACCTGACATAATTAGGAACATTAAATCCAGACGTTTGAGATGGGCAGGGCATGTAGCACGTATGGGCGAATCCAGAAATGCATATAGAGTGTTAGTTGGGAGACCGGAGGGAAAAAGACCTTTAGGGAGGCCGAGACGTAGATGGGAGGATAATATTAAAATGGATTTGAGGGAGGTGGGGTATGATGATAGAGACTGGATTAATCTTGCTCAGGATAGGGACCGCTGGCGGGCTTATGTGAGGGCGGCAATGAACCTTCGGGTTCCTTAAAAGCCATTTGTAAGTAAGTAAGTATCATTGATCGTTCAAGGCTAAAGGCTACTGTTGGCAGAATTCATTTGTCAGTTTCTTTATTGGCCGGCCGTATTCTTTTCTTCTGTTGCGCCGACATTTGCCAGTTGGCGTAACTGACAACTACATTCCAATAGACAATGAGTATCACTCACTGTATAGCCTATAACCAATGTACAGTTCTGGGCATTCCCACAGTAAATAAAAAAGGAGCACACGAAGAGCATACTATGGGTTATTTTATTACTCATGGAATAAAGACAAATGTTTCTGCTTACAATGTATAAATGTCTACATAACCGCGCCAACAGGAATACCAGCCATGACCACTCATATAAGTAAACTTCTTTAACCCCTTCAGGCCTGATGTACATTATAGTGTATATTATTTTTTCTTCTTCTTCTTCTTTTTTGGAATGTCTCCGATACTTTTAAATATTTTGAAAAATTCAATGTGATAGAAATGGAGAATATTATTTTTGAATTTCTATATCTGAATTATAAATAAAATTAAAAATTTTGGGGCCCCAGGGATCAAAAAAATGTTATGTTTTATTTAACGACGCTCGCAACTGCAGAGGTTATATCAGCGTCGCCGGATGTGCCGGAATTTTGTCCCGCAGGAGTTCTTTTACATGCCAGTAAATCTACTGACATCAGCCTGTCGCATTTAAGCACACTTAAATGCCATCGACCTGGCCCGGGATCGAACCAGCAACCTTAGGCATAGAAGGCCAGCGTTATACCAACTCGCCAACCAGGTCGACCCCAGGGATCAAAATTGTCCCCAAATTTTTATTTTCTGTGAAGATTTGATTTGGGAATTTTGGATCCCCAGAATGATTATGTGATCAGTTTTTTAAATATAAATTCAGATCTGAAGGGGTTAAGTGACAGAGACCAGCGACGAATTCAAGATACAACTAAGTACCCAAGTAACCCAGTGACTAAGATTGTGGATCATAGTGAACGCGCTCGAGGCTTGTTCCATCGTATTTATAGCAAACTGGAGATATGATATGATATATATTATATATAATAATAATAATAATAATAATAATAATAATAATAATATATATTATATGCGTAAATCACTTCGTGATTTAAGACGGCGCTTATTCTGTCGGATCCCGGCCAACTAGTCACTCATAACGAGTGCACCTCAGCACATGTATGGACTTCGGTCCTACGTTCGTAGACCTCTATGACGTAGTGCAGAGGGCGGCCACTAGAGGGAACCCAAGAGTTGGAACTTAAAACTGAGACGATTCTGTCCGACGCCGGGGTGGGTATCCGGTTTGGCTTAGTGGATAAAGCATCAGCACGTAGAGACGAAAATCCGGGTTCAAATCCCGGCGCCGGAGAGAATTTTTCTCCGTTCCATTACTCTTTCATCGTATGGAGATATGATGTTAAGATATGAACCGCTCCCTGACCATGTGTCTGGGCAATGCCAGTGATCTCAATTTCGGAAGTCAAATGTGTCCTTTTCTTACAAGGCTCCACTTGCGGTTAAGGTACACTCGTATTGTTAGTCTTATAGGATCCTACAGTATGTACACTGTCATTCAAATATATCTGACCTACGATTTTAAGCGATAAGCCAGAACCAAATATATTAAAAATTGACAAACAGTGAAAGAGTTCCACTAGTTCTCAATCAGTGGCATCGTTAATGGAGCGGTTAAAGAAGTGTCAGGAAAAATAATTATGTAGATTAAGCATAAATTATTCTCATAATTGACAAGACCAGCGGTTTCCAGCTAAACTGAGTGTTGTTTTACAATCAGTAGAGTGGGATGAAAAATTTAATTCCATAATGCTGGTATATTTATGTATGATTGGCAACACTGACTATTATCATCGCCATCTATTCATACAAGTAATAACTAAAGAAGCCATACTTACACCAACAAATTATCGATCACTATCGATTAGTAGGGCCAGATATCTTTGAACGTTAGTGTACAAACATCTCTGTACTGCAAGAATCGCCTTTATGTGCCTACGTTAACATTTGGCTGCTAGACTACGCGACCTACTTGAAAAGATGCAAGTATGCGTCTTCATATTTGAACATTTGCAGATTGATGAATTCTCGGCGACTTTTATCGTTAATGTTTCGGTAGGACTAACCTCCCGCAACTTAGACATCTGCAGTGCTCTAGCAATGTTACAGCAAAGAAAGAGTACGATTTCTTAATGTTTCTTAATATTTTAGCGTAATCTATTATTAATATCCATCTGGATATAACATAATCCTTCGTTTTCGAAAAAAATCTTGCTATCTCTGACAGTACATCCTTTTTCCAAGAAGGTTGTATTGGCTGACACTTCCCCATCAGTTTCTACGATTCCAATCATACTGGTTTTGCTGAGAGGATTCCCTGACGTCACACCCATGCATTGCTTACGGGAGTTTTAACTCTGCGCCATTGGCACATTCCATGTGCCCCCATACCATTGGTTTCATTCATACTGATAGAATAATTTTGGAAGAGACTGACGTAGCTTGAGTTAACACTAGGGCTAGGATTCTAATGACCTATAAATCATGAAAAAATGTCCTAAAAGCAATGCATTTATGAACTAAAAATCTTAAAAAAAAATGCCCTTAAAATGCCCTAAAATTGATCTTACATAATTCGCTTAGTAGAAATATTAATATTTAGACTAGTAATTAAATTAAATTCTAGTACCAACATTGAAGTTTATTTAACTTCACATAATTTTTCTAAGTAGCACACTTTAATTAATTATTTTACCTGATGTAGTTCCGTGTGGTCCACCACAAGGCCACTCTTATCCGGAACTAGCAGGTACAGAGGAGTCTATATCAAAGGGGTGATTGGACTGATGCATTACGTGGGGGTGTACTACGTTAGAATACAATATTTGTGTAGAAAAACGATTAAAATAATATGCAATATAATGAGTATTCATTGAAAAAATATGTAGAGAAAATATCAAAATAAATAATATTTTACATTAATAATGGGGATTTATGACCAAAATTAAATGAAAATACCCCAAAAATGACCGAATAAAACAAAAAATGCTCTTATGAGGTAAAAAATGCAAAAGAATGTCCTAACAAATATGTTTTAAAACACTCAGTTTATCACATAACATATAAATACTAAAGCAGCAATGTTTCTGGCTTACTAGAAAAAAGATGCGATTTCATCAAAATCCTAGCCCTAGTTATCACGTTTTCATGACTATCCATGCCACTGCTTCTGTTTCTCCCCCTTCTTTACTGACCTACCACAATTGAGTGAATGCAATGCAAACTCTGCTCGGTATCTATTGCGATATTTTGGTCGGCACTTTCTCAGTATTAATAATTCATGACTTCTACCTACTGCGGCCTTACATTTATTTTAGTACATCGTGATAACTGTGCTTTGTGTTACAGCCGTTATGAGTAGTAGATGGTTCCTTCCGTCTCTCTGTGTCTCTGGGGTAGGCTGAGTGTCGATTATCGTTGCATTTCTAGTCTCTCTTGATATTTCAGCATACATCTCGTGGGCGGCGAACTACCTCCATTTTCTTCAGCTGCATCCTTGACGCAAAATAACTTCTTATCAGCTTTTTTATTATCTGTACATAGTAACTTATACAGGGTGAAAGGGGTATAACTGCATTAATTTTATGAACAGAATCTTTAGATTGTAAGTAACCAAAAAGTCAAATGTCATTTTGGTATTTGAATAATGGTTTAGCCGAAAAAAAAGTAATTTGTGCCTGAAGTCTGAATCCCATTTATGGTAAAACTATTGAGTATTGATACGTATGAGTGATACATCAACGCGAAGAACAAGCCGAAAAAAATATTCCTTTGTCATTTCTTCAAAAAACGCTATACGTATCAGTGTCCAATAGTTTTACCATAAATGAAAGTCAAACTTCGGACACTTTTTTTTTGGCAAAACATTTATTGAAATATCAAAATGACATTTAACTTTTTGGTTACTTACAACGTAGAGATTCTGTTCTTAAAATTAATGCAGTTATACCCCTTTCACCCTGAATAACAATGAGTAACAGACATAGGATGGAGGATATTATGACGATTATATAACCTACATCGATGTTCTTTATTTGGTTTGTTTTACGACTCTTTATCAACTGCTATGGTTATCTGGCATCAGAATGAAATGGAGTTCATCGCAGAAAGTACCCAGCATTTCGATGGCAAAGAAGTGATACTTAGTATCTACAAAAAATGGTCATTTAGTTTAACTATTACTTAAATTAACTACATTATTATTATGTTCAGAAAGTTGGATAATTAACTAAAATTTTTCCCTCCAGTAAAAGACCTTTAAAAGCAGAAATATATACAAAAAGTTTGTCTATTTTGGAAAATATTGATTTTTAAATCAAATATTTATTCACTTGCAGATTTACGAATACGAGGTGTCACTTTTTAGCCATCAGTTTGCTTTTAATGGGTTAAGGGAAAACTTTGGACAAAACTTCAGCCTGATAACTTGTCCCAACCAGGATTTTGCTTTGGATATGTATGTACAAATATTTGAAAATGCCAATTGTGAAGTAACATTACACAAAAGGATCGCAAAAGACGAAAATATACTGAAACACTAAAGTATCATGTCATAGCGTCGCAACCTAAAGTAGCTGTAAATAACGAGTTACGAAAGATCGATTAAGGGATCAGCAGAATCCGGGAAAAGGTACAAGATATAATAGGAAATTGTTTCACACCGATATCAGAAGGAGAGGTTTAGGATTCGTTCTTTAATTCTTACTCGAATTTTTAGATTCTTCTTATATAAGGTCTATTGAATATCATTCAGAAAAATAGAAAATAAATTTACAGAAATTAACAATGCTCGGATTTCTTACATGAAGAAAATAGAATACGAAATATTGAGAATAGAAGAAATTTTAATGAAAAATTGCGTGAATCGCGTCGCAATCGTAATTGCGCTTATTCCAATTCATCAGGAAGTGCCAAAAAAATTGCGTGAATCTATCGCCTTCGTAATTGCGCATATTCTAATCTATTTGGGAGTACCTCAAGAAAAAATGGTGTGAATCTCGTCGCGACTTCTTAGCCGCCCAGAATAGCACGAGCCATTCGCACTTAAGCAACGTTGCCTGGTTGTAATGTTAAGACTCAGTCGCTGTTAGTTAATGTAAGTTGAATATTGCATGCGCCTAGACAAAATATTTTAGCTACGAAGAAGATAAGACGTATGACCTAAGTCGCGTGAAAAGCATTGTAAGGTACAGCTCTGGATATTCCCACATTAAATAAAACAGGAGTATATAAATTATTATATAATATCATGGTTTATTACTCTTGGAATAAAGATAAATGTTTCTACTTACAGTGTATCCTAAGTGTTTTCATAGCGCCTCCAACAGGAATACAGGCATGAACCCTTATATAGACTAAGTAAACTTCAAGTGGCAGAGACCAACGAGAGTACAGGGTACCACTAAGTAACAAAGTGACGAAGCGATGTGGCTCATAGTGACACTCTCGAGGCTGGTTCTATCGTATTTATAGCAAACTGTAGATATGACGCTAGGGTATGAACCGCGCCCTGGACTCGTGTTTGGACAGTGCAAGTGACCTCATAATTTCGGGATTCAATTGGTTCCTTTTTGTACAAGGCTCCGCGTAGGTTAAGATTCACTCTTTGTGTTACATTTAATACAAAATCCTACATTGCAAGCATCTCTGTACTGCAAGATGGTCCTTAGTGCGTAACAGCTAATATTTGGCTGCGTGACTATGCGACCTACGTGACAAGATGCTAATACGGTCTTCATATTTTAGCATTTGTAGTTTGATGGATACTCGGCGACTGGATGTCTGACTTTCATCGTTGACCCACCGAAACGAAGACACGTGCAGTGCTCGTAGCAACTCTACGTCAAAGAAAAAGTACAGATATTTAATTTTTCTCAGAATTTAGGCATAGGCCTAATCTAGTTAATATGCTTCTTCTTCTATTTGGAGTATATTCCATTATTAATTTTGGCAGTCTTGATCTTAACACTCTGTTTATTTTTTCAAAGCGATTCGTTTTATATTTTACAATTTTTCCCCCAAAATGGAGGATAGGCCTATTTTATTATTATTATTATTATTTTTTTTTTTAGGATTTCGTCGTTCGGTTTGAAGTCTGACCAATTATGTAGGTCCTGCTATTCTTCGCATGCATTTCATTTCTCCAAGTTTTAATCTGAACTTTATTTAGGCTATAGCATGGATGTCCAAACGCCTACAGAACCAGGAGATGTTGCACGTCAAGCATGCTCTGCTAAGGTCAATAACTTTCCATATAAAATAGGAAAAATACCTTAAAGAATATGCGCTGCGGGTTGCTTACGCCAGGGATTACCTCGTACGAATTTCAATTGGACTTCTATGGGCTATAGTATCCCAGTTTTCATTACCATAAACTAGAGTGGTGTATGATTTTATTCTTGTATTCTTTCGTGCTTTTTTGGGTTTGAAAATATTTAAAATGTTCGATATTAAAATAAAATGAAATTTTACTGTCAATATCTTTCCATTTTCATATGAAACTAAACTTTCAAAATGGTTTAACGTAATATACTTACTTGCTCGATAATTTTGTTGCTACTCAACATTTTGGTTCTCTTCTGGTTTTCACCTCGAAACGTCATTAGTTTAGATTTTGTTGTTGAAATTATTAAACCATAATCGAAGATATCCTAATCCTACTTTAACATTAAATATTTTATAGCTACACATAAATAAGCTTACAATAAAAATAAAAATTTCACTTAAAACAACATACCAAAATAAAAGTTAACTACTTCAACCAAGTATGTTTATTTATATTCATTGTGTAACAGCGACTGCTGACATAAATTTTACCAATAATAAGTCGAAATTACCCAGTCGAATGCCCATTAATTAATAAAAGTTCTTACTACAAAAAATTAGAATGATGACGTCTTTGTGACTTGCAGGTTGTAAATTATCTTCCGAATCGGATATTTGAGAGCCGATCGTTTTTCGTGTCTCAGTTTATGATCTAATTATCGGTTTACTCTTTTCTGAATTTTTCATAAATTATCCAACATTGCAAAAATGAACAATCGTCTTGGAACTAAAATGCAATCAGCAACACAACATATCTTTAACATCACATCCGTTCTAAGAAGCTTCACAATAAGTTCAATTTATTTTTTTGCAATGAAGAGATATTTTGACCAAATTATGTACTCCTAATTAAGAATCATAGAATCTATGAAAAACATGAAAATACTACACCGTGTCCTAAAGGGATTGCTCCGAGTTCACAATACTTTATCTCTGTGACTATTAATGCCACAGCAACGTAAATATGTGTCATTAGACAGGTCATCTGTCCAATATTTGTTGATAACTTACAAGTTCCTCATATGTGAACCTCTGGTCATAAGGCATACATCGCAATCCCAGTAAAATACTGTTCTATGTCGAAAGACACATATTGCTTTCGTAAATTATTTACAACGTTGTTTTGATAGTTGGAGGTATGAAATTGTAAAAATAAAATAGTAAATTATGAGATGTTTTGGTACCTATTTATTATAATACTTTACAGAGTATTTTACTAGGAAATAACATATCTTTACGAATCACAATTCTCGAGTTACGATACTATTTTACTGGGAGTGCGATATGTAGGCGATATTTCAATTTCTTGCACACACTGCGCAGCGAGTCATTTTATCCGTCGCCTGCACCGCAGTGTGATGCAACGCTGTAGATCCTACAGATTATTGACCAAAGAAGGAACATAAACATTGTTCTTTACGAACCCCAACAGGAAAAAAAAAAACATAGGGTTAGTTCAGTTGAGTACGGAGGCCATCTCGGAGAGCTTTGTCTTCGACAGTGCAGCGACCAATCCAAAGTTGAGGTTGATTTTCGTTGAGGTACTCACACACATGATGACTGAAGAAAGGTGATGCAATACGAGTGTCTTTCTAAAAAATTAACTTGTCTTTCTCTTCCTGCTGCCACAACAGAACGGTGAGCTACGAAATTCAGGACACAAAAAATACTCTCCCAGGTTTCGATAGTGCCATTTTCTGACAATGATACTTTCCAACAATAGCTAGTCCAAGCGCATACGTTTCTATGAACATTAATGAAAATATTATATGTATTTATATCATCATCGTCATCATCATCATCATCATCATCATCATCATCATCATCCATACAGGTTATAGTCCCAGAAGGACTGTTGCAGTCCACAAAAGTTTTCAATCCATCTCTTCATTGGACGTTCAGTTGATCTTTTGCCTCTAGGTTGGTAATGCAGGGCTGCACGAGGGATTCTAGTCCTAGACATACACCATACTGACGCCAGTTATCTTGATAGTGGCATATGGCTGTAGTATAGAGTTCATTTCAAGTTCCTTTAAGATGTCTTCATTTCTTTTATGGTCCCACTTAGTATAGCCAGCTGTTCGGCGCATGAATCTCATTTCACTAGCAGTGATTCCACTTGCGTCACATTTACTTAGAGTCCATGCTTCACTTCCATAGCGCAGGACTGGTCGTGCTAAGGTTTTATACAGACGAGTGCTGGTATGTCGCTGAACTAGATTCTGTTATGACGCCCATTGATTTATTATACTGTAAACTTTTGTCATGAATATCTAAATCTGCCAAGAAAGATAATATGTAGCCACGATATTTAAATTCTTTAACTCTTTCCAAAATACTTCCATTAATATAAATCTTCTGTTTCTATATAATAATAATAATAATAATAATAATAATAATAATAATAATAATAATAATAATAATAATAATAATGTCTACAATTATTTATACAGTATTACTACGTTAGCACCATTTAACTTCAAAATAATAGGTCGTGCAAGTTGATCCTCTAGTTGACTTTTGGTCTTGGGCAAAAAATGGTTAACTTTACACGTCACACGTGCAAGTATACTCAGCCTATATTTTTGCACATAATCAGGATCTTACTGTAATGTATGTTATGTATGTATGTATGTATGTATGTATGTATGTATGTATGTATGTATGTATGTATGTATGTATGTATGTATGTATGTATGTATGTATGTATGTCTTGAATGACATGGGCAACTGAACGAAATTAATGGATTGGATATCCTTTTCGCTGTGCACAATGTAACCAAATTTTTAACCTTTGTAACATTGAGAGCGCAGAAATCGAATTTACTAAATACCGCACGAGTCATAATTACGCACGGTTCATCACACACTTTTTAGTGTAACGTGCGACCCTGGTCGAGAAGGGCGTTTGCACGTGCCAATGATGATTGTGAATTTTTGTCGGGATTACGCTCTCGGTTAGTCACATAATCGGGCTTTGATAACGAGAGATAGCGTGATGTGCGGGCTGTCTATACAGACGTGATGAATACAGCGACCCTGGCGACCGGCAGCTGTTTTGTGCGGGATAATTGAGATCATGTCCTGTAAATGGGACACGATGGTGCTGTACGTGCGGTGAACACGGCTGTCTACAGAAAACACGCTTATACTTTGCATGCACGTTTATCGGTCAGATTGAATCAATTATTAATGACAGACTGAATCTGGGAATTGCGTGGATCGTTCACTTCTTTATCTTCAATCTCTGCCTCCATTGGTAGAAGTTCTTACATTTCGCTATGCAAAAATTACAGATTATGTTAGAAAATTCGTTCGCCCGAAATGCGCAAATTATACCAAGGAATTTAAATTGTCCATCTCCCAGTATTTCCTAGTTTCTCAGTGTTTCAAGTAGAAATATAAAATATTGTAATACACAAATCGATTTCTAAATTTTCAGTGATAAAGGGCTAGTGTATATTATTATATTTTTAGCATACCTGATATTGAATAATTGGTTTCCGGCATTTCACATGTCTGTATGTCTATATATCTGTAAATAGAGTTTCATTCGATACTATTGGACAGATTTCATTCATATACAGTATTGACTAGTAGCTGAACCTTAAATTAAGAACATTAAATATAATAAGATTATTAAACTATAATAATAAGTATTTTTGTTTGAGAAAATATCCAAAACTGCGATTTACAGAAATTTGACTCTGAAGTTTTTTTTTTACTTTACTTTTCTTTCGAACATTATATAAAGTGAAATATGCTTTGATGTAGATAATTTCTCCCGAATCTTTAGAATAGAATAAAATTATTATTATTAATATTATTGATTTACTTCTTGAATTAGCCGCGAAACCAGGTGGTCCGGGTTCGAATCCCGTTCGGGGCAAGTTACCTGGTTGAGGTTTTTTTCCAGGGTTTTCCCTCCACCCAATACGAGCAAATGCTGGGTAACTTTCGGCGCTGGACCTCGGACTCATTTCACCAGCATTATCACCTTCATTTCATTCAGACGCTAAATAACCTGAGATGTTGATACAGCGTCGTAAAATAACCCAATAAAATAAAAAAATACTTCTTGAATTAAGCGTGAAGGCCTGTTTCCGTTTCAGAGTGGTTTAATATTTATCTGACAGTTTTTCTTGGCGTCCTGTGTGTCTCTTTCCATATGCTTTGTAATGAAGCAGTTTATATGGTACCCTATATGGTTCCATTCCTCCTGTGTCCTCTTTCCATTTATTCTTGCACTCTTCTTTTAAACTATTGATTTTTTTTAGTTGCAATTCCTCTCGTTTAGCGTGACTGGTCTTTATCTATGATTCTTTCAATTGCATCCCGCTATTAATGTGAGAAATTCACTTCTGTTGCTTCAATTATTAACTTTTCTCTTGATGGTAGAGCCCATATCTTTGGAATATAATTCAATATCGGTACTACCATTGTCTTACAAAATTTTACTGTTCTATCTTTTCTTGCTTTTCCAAATACGATTTTTTTTATTGTATCAGTTATTTTTTAAATCTGGCCAGTTCAATGTCTCAGTCGCTAGATCTAGAATATATCTTACAACCTAAATAACAGAATTCAAAGCTATTTGCGGTATAATTTCATCATTCTTCGTGTATTGATTGATACTGTATCGAAAGTAGCTATGAATATCCAGGGAATTAAAAGTGGCAGTGTTTTTTCCTTTGTCCTGCAAAATCTTTTTAGAAATATATAACGGATTTTGGAGGCGCAGCGACGAATGTACAGCATTTATATTGATTTTTAATACAGTATATTTGAGTGATATTTGTTTTCATATACTCTACAGTCGTAAGTTTGTAATTGTTGCCTTATTAAAAAATATACTGCATGGTATGTCAACTAGAGTAATGGATCCCTTGACCAACTCATCTGTAACTTGCGTATATTTTGCAGGACACAAAGCCAGACACTGATTAAAATTGTTAGCGTCTAGTTAATTTATGATTGACAATTCCGTGTTAACTGCTGCTTGCAACTTTTGAAACCTCCCAATAACACCAAATCTAATAACTTATTAGTCTTAACAGTGTTCTAATTTTAATTTTGTAGTGGATATTTTAATTTGATGTTGTAAATTTAAATTATTAAAACTCTGTTTTATTGGTTTAAAAGAAACGATAATTCTGCAATCTTTATCAATTTGGTCCATGTCTTATGATACGATTTTTACCACAGTAACCTTGGGTACCACCTCTAGTGCCCTTAAATCACTAATTACCCTGTAGTGTATGTATAGCACTTTTATATACTGTACTCTTACACCCCGAATATATGTTTTGTGAAGATTTATTATTGTGGTAATATTTTTAGTTCTTACTATCTGTTGAAAATATTTAATAAACTGAAGTCAACATTTTGACTCTTCGATACAATTATATCGATACGAGACTCTTGCTGCTTGGTGCCAGCGCGACGCCGTAATTCTACATATTAATGTGATAGTATCAAAATTTTATAGCAATTTCTATAGTTAGCAATATTAGTTTCCAAATTAGTACAGATTTCATGTTAATTAAATTAAATTCTTGTATATCCGTAATCCGGATCTGAATGGTCACCTGGTCTGTCAGGCAGATGTCTCCCTTTCTTTGTGAGAAATTTATACATGGTATAAACGATATACACTGCAAACAATACTGGTGATGGAGCATAAATTACTGAACAAAAATGTCTAATAACATTTCTGTAACTTTTGTGGTTACCCTATAAAAAATTTTGTCTGAGAGTCTAATGTTTTTGAAAATGATTGAAGACCGTCATTATTTACTTCGGTACCCACGTACATCGCAATTGTGGTGATATCCTTGATTACAAATCATGGCGCTCTGTTATCTCTCTATTCTAGTGGTGTTAACGTGTGTTAGACAAAAGATCATTAGCAATGACGTTCACATTTACTCGAACAGTAAATATTAGACTACTATCAATCCTAAAAACATTATATTTTAGAAATAAAACAGAAAAATAGAATAAAAACAAAATTTCACTGCACATTATGTTTAGTAGACCGAGATATACAGTCTGTATAAATTTGGCAGTTTATATCGTCTACAACATGTGTGTATGTATATATATATATATATATATATATATATATATATATATAAATAAACGACATGGCATAGACTGCAGAAAATAACTGACAGAAAAGACCTTAACTTACGGTTGTCATTGAAACTTCTGGACTGAGTCGTTGAAAGCTTCGTGGCCAACATGAAAATCTAATTAACTCTCCGTTGGGTAATGTGTTGACTTAGGTCTGGAATTAAATCTGCAAGTTGCCCCGTCTCTATTTTTTAATTCTTTTATTAGTTTTTCAACAAAAAACTACCAACATATTTTAAAATGCTCATCTGCAAAGTGATATCAACAATGCTTTGTTCTGTAGGGAAACTAAATTATGAATAAAAGTGGTTACTCGCCTATTGTAAGTGTCGTTAACTTTGCTCGACACTGGCTGCAGTCTCTTGCACGAACGGTTTCTGCTAGAATAAATTATAACTAATTCTCGCGATTAAGTTTACATGTTACTTTTAGTAAATTTTCGAAAATGATGGCTGTCTTCCTGTAAGCACGCTTCGTATCTTCGAAATACGTTCCCCGAAATCATCTCCAGTTCTTAAAAAACTTTAATAAATTCGAGATAAAATCGAGGATCATCGCAGTCCCCAAAACACAACTTATACCACAATTAGCACAGACTATTGCCACCATTGAATATTTGCTTAAGAACATGTTCTCTGATCCGGTCAACTCGGCGGCGTTAGTTTCTCTTTTAAAAACTTAGACTGTAACTTGAATTTGAATTTAATGAAGTTACAAATTACATATACATATTTAAAATACCTATATAGTTTGCACACCAAAGAATGAACAATGAGAATGATATATCTTAATTTTGGGATTGAGATTCGAATTCAGTTTCTGAATACCAGTTACGCGTAATGAAAAAGACATTAACTTTGGTTTCGTGACATTTAAAGAAAGTAGATTTGCATCAGTCCAATTTTTGACAATACTTATGCTTTCATTTCCGTAACAACTTTAAGTAGATCAACTTTTCCAACTTAGCCTATACCATGGAAAATGATTACAGTATCATCTGCATATGATATAATAGTTCTGTTGTATCTTTTTAGAGTAATATATAATGATTCATTTATATATGTTTATAAATAAATAAAAGACTGGTCCTAATACACTACCTTGCGACACATCAATTTTAACTTTTCTTACGTTACTATAGGTAGTACGTTTAATAAATCTTTGTCATTTGATATTTGTCATTCATACATGATCGAAATAAATAGCCGCGAAACCAGGTGGCCCGGGTTCGATTCCTGGTCGGGGCAAGTTACCTGGTTGAGGTTTTTTCCGGGGTTTTCCCTCAACCCAATATGAGCAAATGCTGGGTAACTTTCGGTGTTGGACTCATTTCACCGGCATTATCACCTTCATCTCATTCAGAGGCTAAATAACCCAAGCTGTTGAAAAAGCGTCGTAAAATAACCTACTACAAATAAAATCGAAATAAACTTCTTTAATTTCCATACATGTTAATTTAATTTGTGTAAAAAATTTATCGCATAACATATTCCGATTTTCCAAAACCTTTCGCAAATAGTCTATACTCCAGTAATGGTTAAACGGTTACATTGGTTGTTACATTGATATGAAAGCAAGTTTCATCACTGAAGAATAGTAAGGTAGAATAGACTAGATCATTGTCAGCGGATTACTGACACAACCTTTATATTTATACAGGGTGATTCATAAGTAACTATACAGACTTTTTGGATGTAATGTAGAGGTAAAAATATATACAACTTTTCCCACAAATCCTTACTTTCAGACTTATAATGTCCTATCTTGCTAGGCATAAAAAACATGGACCAGTAAAGTTTTCGGATGTGTCACGTTCGCCTACATAGAGACTGCGGTAGACGTTTGTTATTCATACACCCCCACTAAGATTGATTCCGACCTGATAGTGACTTTATTTACTTTTATTGTACGTAGGAATGTTTAGTTGTTTGGCGCTCTTACATTTCCTAACGTCACCACTTCTCGTTAGTACAAATTCATTTATCGTAGTCGTTAGTTCAGTAAGTATGAGTTGAGTACGGTACGATAGATCATGCAGGACCAGTTGCTTGGCCAGCCAGATCACCGGACCTGACCCCCTGGACTTCTACCTTTGGGGCCGTTTGAAGGCATTCGTTTATGCCACTCAAATTGCGAACGTAGCATAATTACAGCAACGAACTCATATTGGCTGTGAAAATCTAAAAATGAGATCAACCGGCTCTGTAACATTCCAAGATCAGTACATACTTACGTACAGTAAACAAAGTCCTATCAAGTCGGTATCAACTGTAGTGGAGTGTACGAATAACAAATATCTACCGCAATCACTATGTAGGTGAACATTATACATCCGATGGCTTTACTCGCCCATGTTTTTTATGGCTAGGAAGATAGGACATTATGCAACATAACTCTGAAACTAAGAATTTGCTGGAAAAGTTGTATAAAACATTTTAGTCTTAAGTTTATCTTTATATTACACCTACAAAGTTTGTAAGGGTATTTATGAATCACTCTGTATATTTACTTATTTGACTTCTCGCTTACTCATCCTGGGCTGGTTCGAACTAGATTGGATTCCCGCTTGGGCTCGTTATTTGAGTGTGTTTTTCCGAGGTTTTTACCAACTGTAAGACATGCCGGTAAATTCATGCGAATCCTCGGCCTCATCTCGCCAAGCATAATCTATCACCAATTCCATCGACGCTAAATAACCTAGTAGTTGATACAGTGTCGCTAAAGAGCCTATTAAGATTTTAAAAAATCTTCTACCTCCTCCTTACAATCTAAAGATGTATAGGAAAGCGTACTTACATATTTGTACAAACAATAGACATTCACACAATGTAGACGTTCCTGACTGTGTTAACATATGCAGGACCACCGTGGAGACAACACAGGGCAGGATAGGAATAGTGACAAACACGCAGTCCTGGGAAGAGAATATAAATCTCCACTGCCTACCCCAGAAATCGAATTATAGACCGGTTGGATGACAAGCTCGTACACTATTTACATGGCCACAGTAGCGTACACTGATACCACTTTTTTGTTCGTGAGACGCTACGACATCATCGAGATCTTTAGACCTTTCTGTGCATTAACACTAGTCTCCCTCATATAGAAGAACTCCTTTATCAAGTTGTCAGAACGATGCAGTACCACTGCATAGACATAACAGGGCAGGTACAAGAACAGAGGGATGAATAGCCAGTCCAATGGAATGGAGATAAACCTCCGTCCACGTCGAGAATTGAGCCATGGACCACTTCGTTGAAAAGCGCACACGCTATCCATTGAGTCATAGCAACGGATCGCTGATACCACCAACACAGATGAATTTTTGCAACGTTTTCTGCAGAAAAATCGCTTAATGGATGTCTCAAAATTAATTATTTGTTGTTGGAA
Source organism: Periplaneta americana (assembly GCF_040183065.1). Lineage (NCBI taxonomy): Eukaryota > Metazoa > Arthropoda > Insecta > Blattodea > Blattidae > Periplaneta > Periplaneta americana. Next base: position 52,969,189 of record NC_091125.1, read on the forward strand.
AAAAAATATGGTTTATTTAACGACGCTCGTAACTGCCGAGGTTATATCAGCGTCGCCGGTGTGCCGGAATTTTGTCCCGCAGGAGTTCTTTTACATGCCAGTAAATCTACTGACATGAACCTGTAACATTTAAGCACACTTAAATGCCATCGACCTGAGCCGGGATCGAATCCGCAACCTCGAGCACGGAAGGCCAGCGCTATACCAACTACGCTACCGAGGCCGAATTTGTTGTTGAAGATTGCATATAATTTTGAACATATGACTGAATGCAAGCAAGTATTGTGTCCTCAGTTTTAATGCCTCTGTTCAAAGTGATATGATGTGTTTCAGTTCATTATACGAGCATTGTAGTGATAGAGACGTGGGAAAGGATAATAGGTACAGAACCAGAAACAAAATTTGGGCTGCTTAATTTTACTAAGTTGCAAATACAACGCATTGCGTATGTACTGTACAGTAAACAAGAGCGCCTAAATGTATGCTACTTGTGGACAGTCTTGCGAAGCTTGTTGCCTATATAGAGGAGGACTGCTATCAAGACTCGGCCCATTTTGTAATTCCGTATCTATACAATTACACGATACAGTAGATACATCTTGACATAATGTGACTTTTTGTCGAAGTTAGCTTAACAGCAACTGAACTATTTATTATGAGTGTATCAGATTCATGCTATATGTTTCTTCTTATGATTGCGTCACAAATATAACTCTCTTCTCTGCCATCCTTGCACAAAGAACGTTCTACTTAATATGCAGTCATTGCTTCTTTCTGTCTTTTATCAGCTTATAGCCGAAAAGAGCGGAGTTTGAACAGGATAGGGTGAATGAACTATGTTCAACGGAGACCTCAAAGAATCATTCTGTGTATTCATATTATTTAGTTGTAGATCGGAACGCGGTCAGTGAAGTAATATAATACAAGGATTTTCAATAGACTACTGACATTTCTTCCTTGGTAATCGAAACTTGGATAACATATTTGGAAAGTGACTCGAAATATGTACGTACGTTTGCGTAGATATAATGATAGATACTACGTTTTCACGCGGTATTCAAACCGAAATCATGGTCGATTACACCTAAAAAATGGGATCGGATCGTATACGGACCGAGTTGTATGAAAATGCATATCGATTTCAATACGCTAAGTGCATGAACGATCATCATTTGTTTGATCTGTCATCTGTTTCCCCAAGAGGGAGTGCACATTTTTACTTTGAAAAGTAGTGTTATAAGTTATAACACACACAATTTTGTATCTTCCTAAAAGCCATTATTAACCATTCTACATTAACAGCCAGAATATTAAGTTTTCATGCATTTCATTTAGAAAAAACAACGTAGTTTGTAGACAAAGCCTCCAGGATGACCAATATGCTAACATGCCAATGACATGTTAACCAACATAATGACTAATTTCCAAACTTTAGCTTCGGTATTCAAAATGTTTTGTATGTATTTATTAACACTACAATTGGGTATACACCCGGTGGTAGTGATATATAATATCAATAATTAAAATTGCATGAAATAAAATAAAATAAACGAAATAAAATAAAATAAACGTAAATCTATAAATAGTAGATGCAATAAACCTAGGACTATAAATAAAAATTATTCTATAATAATGCCTATGATAAGCAAAAGTAAATCTAACTTATAAGTACTTCTATTTCACCCAACTATTACCAATTTAAGTAATTACATTTCACCTTAATTAATTACCTCCGAACTTAATTACATATCATCTTAATTAATTACATATCAGCTTAATTAATTATATATCAACTCAATTAATTACATGGCACAACTTAAATAATTACACTGCACCTCCAATTAAATTTTTTAGTCTAATCTTCTCAACCTTTCCTTAAATGTATTGATTTTAAGAGGACCGCCCTGAAAGATTGCCGCAGGTAAGCTGTTCCAGTCTACTATTGAGCGGTTAACAAAGGAAAATTTTGCCACGTCCGTTCTTTGTTTTCTACATTTAAACTTCCTAATATGATCAGTCCTTCCTAAGTATGATGGTGTTGCTAATCTAGCATTGATATCGGTCCATGCTTTGTGTCCCATTTGTGTCTTGAACAATGCAGTGAGTCTGGTTTTTCGTCGCCTTGACTTGAGAAGTTCCCATCCTAAGTCTTTTACTATCTCCTCACCATGTCCATTCCCCATTTTGACATATTTTGCTGCCTTGCTTTTGACCTTTTCTATTGAATCGATTTGGTTTTTTTCTGTACGGATCCCAACCTACTGCTCCATATTCCATAATTGGGCGAACAAGGGTTTTATACGCTAATTCTTTTGACTTTCGGTTAGATTTCTTCAGAATACGCTTTGAGTATGTTTCGAAAACTGCATGAGAAGTTTCATAGGTATCCATTTGAATTTCCATGAAAACGTAGCAAGTGTCTCCGTTTTAGGATTGGCTACACCCGCGTTAAGCCATGGTGCGTTACGTTAATCTATAGGCCGGATAGCAGGGAGATAGCACTTTATCAGGTCTCGATTCCAGTCTCACTGTCAGTATGTATTTGAAGAAGATAAGATACCATCTCGCAACATTTCAACCAGTTGATAGCAGAAGATTCTCTCTTTCTTTCCTTTTTTCCTTTTATCTAACTTTGTTATCTTTGTTGATAACTCTCCCTTTTCGACCCTTACGTTTATTGCCTTCCTTTTCATTTATACACGCACCCACTTCCGATCTTTTGATCCCTCCACCTCTTTAGCGATTTCTTCAATTCTGTTTATTCTTGTTCTTTTCTTCTAAATTAATTTATTTCTGTATTTGTTTCATGTAAATGTCTTACTCGTTTCAACACTTCTTATTCTTTCCACATGCATATTTATTTCTTTATATACACTCTATCCATAAATCGTAATGAGGTTTCAATTGATTATATAATTGCAATGAAACACGATAGAGATGTGAAATTGCCACTAAATTAAAGAATAGCTTTCCAAGTTTTCACGCAAAACTACGTCTTTCTCGTCACTAAATTTGGTGTTGTAATTTTGAAATTGACATTCATAAAAATGCAACCTTTTCTCTTGTTCTCCTTTGCTTCCCTTTTTCTTCCTATCATCCTTTGTTCTCCTTGTTGTCACTGTCTTACCCTTGTTATCATTGTATACCCTTGTTCTCAATGTAATTCTCTTGTTCTCATTATCTTACGTTTATTCTTATTTTATTACCCTTGTTCCCATTGTCTTACCCTTGTACTCTTTTTCTTCCCCTTGTTCTCATTTTCTTACCGTTTTTTTAATTGTCTTACCCTTGTTCTCATTATATTACTCTTTTTATCATTGCCTTACACGTGTTTTCATTGCTTTACCCTTCTTCTCATTGTATTACCCTTGTTATAATTGTCTTACCCTTGTTCCTACCATCTTACTCTTGTTCTTATTGACTTCCCCTTGTTTTCATTGTCTTACCCTTGTTCTCATTATATTACCTTTGTTCTCATTGTCTTACCCTTACTCCTATTGCCTTACCCTTGTTCTAATTGCCTTATCCTTGTTCTAATTGTCTTACCCTTGTTCTCATTGTCTTTCCTTTGTTCCTATTGTTTTACCCTTGTTCTCATTGTCCTACCTTTGTTCCTATTGTCTTACCCTTGTTCTCATTGTCTTACCCTTGTTCTCATTGTCTTACCTTTGTTCCTATTGTCTTACCCTTGTTCTCATTGTCCTACCTTTGTTCCTATTGTCGTACCCTTGTTCTCATTCGTTACCCTTGTTCTAATTGCCTTACCCTTGTTCTAAATTGTCTTACCCTTGTTCTCATTGTCTTACCTTTGTTCCTATTGTCTTACCCTTGTTCTCATTGCCTTACCCTTGTTCTAATTGCCTTACCCTTGTTCTAATTGCCTTACCCTTGTTCTAATTGTCTTACCCTTGTTCTCATTGTCTTACCTTTGTTCCTATTGTTTTACCCTCGTTCTAATTGCCTCATCCTTGTTCTCATTGTAATTATCTTGTTCTCATTATCTTACGCTTATTCTTATTTTATAACCTTGTTCCCATTGTCTTACCCTTGTACTCACTGTCTTCCCCTTGTTCTAATTTTCTTACCGTTTTTTAATTGTCTTCCCCTTGTTCTCATTATATTACCCTTGTTTTCATTGTCTTACCCTTGTTCTAATTGTCTTACCCTTGTTCTAATTGTCCTACCCCTGTTCTCATTGCCTTACCATTGTTCTAATTGTCTTACCCTTGTTCTAATTGTCCTACCCTTGTTCTAATTGCCTTATCCTTGTTCTAATTGCCTTACCCTTGTTCTAATTGTCTTATCCTTGTTCTTATTGACTTCCCCTTGTTCTCATTGCCTTACCCTCGTTATCATTATCTTCCTCTGATTCTCCTCGTGTTTCCCTTATTCTCCTTGTGTTTATCTCGTTCTCCTTGTGTTTACCTCGTTCTCCTTGTGTATATCTCGTTCTCCTTGAGTTTCCTTCGTTTTCCTTGAGTTTTCACTCATTCTTCTTGTGTTTCTCTCGTTCTCCTTGTGTTTACCCTCGTTCTCCTTGTGTTTACCCTCGTTCTCCTTGTGTTTACCCTCGTTCTCCTTGAGTTTCCCTCGTTCTCCTTGTGTTTACCTCGTTCTCCTTGTGTTTACCTCGTTCTCCTTGTGTTTACCTCGTTCTCCTTGTGTTTACCTCGTTCTCCTTGTGTTTACCTCGTTCTCCTTGTGTTTACCTCGTTCTCCTTGTGTTTACCTCGTTCTCCTTGTGTTTATCTCGTTCTCCTTGAGTTTCCCTCGTTTTCCTTGAGTTTTCACCCATTCTTCTTGTGTTTATCTCGTTCTCATTGTGTTTACCTCGTTCTCCTTGTGTTTATCTCGTTCTCCTTGAGTTTCCCTCATTCTTCTTGTGTTTATCTCGTTCTTCTTGTGTTTACCTCGCTCTCCTTGTATTTACCTCGTTCTCCTTGTGTTTATCTCGTTCTTCTTGTGTATCTCGTTCTTCTTGTGTTTACCTCGTTCTCCTTGAGTTTCCCTCATTCTTCTTGTGTTTATCTCGTTCTTCTTGTGTTTACCTCGTTCTCCTTGTGTTTACCTCGTTCTCCTTGAGTTTCCCTCATTCTTCTTGTGTTTATCTCGTTCTCCTTGTGTTTACCTCGTTCTCCTTGTGTTTATCTCGTTCTCCTTGAGTTTCCCTCATTCATCTTGCGTTTACCTCGTTCTCCTTGTGTTTACCTCGTTCTCCTTGGGTTTACCTCGTTCTCCTTGTGTTTTCCTCGTTCTTCTTGTGTTTATCTCGTTCTTCTTGTGTTTACCTCGTTCTCCTTGTGTTTACCTCGTTCTCCTTGTGTTTACCTAGTTCTCCTTGAGTTTCCCTCATTGTCCTTGTGTTTACCTCGTTCTCCTTGTGTTTACCTCGTTCTCCTTGAGTTTCCCTCATTCTTCTTGTGTTTACCTCGCTCTCCTTGTATTTACCTCGTTCTCCTTGTGTTTATCTCGTTCTTCTTGTGTATCTCGTTCTTCTTGTGTTTACCTCGTTCTCCTTGAGTTTCCCTCATTCTTCTTGTGTTTATCTCGTTCTTCTTGTGTTTACCTCGTTCTCCTTGTGTTTACCTCGTTCTCCTTGAGTTTCCCTCATTCTTCTTGTGTTTATCTCGTTCTCCTTGTGTTTACCTCGTTCTCCTTGTGTTTATCTCGTTCTCCTTGTGTTTACCTCGTTCTCCTTGCGTTTACCTCGTTCTCCTTGTGTTTACTTCGTTCTGCTTATCTTTCTCTTGCTCTCCGTGCCTTTCTCTTGTTCTTGTATTTCTCTTGGACTACTTATTTTCCTCTTGTTCTCTTTGCCCTTATCCCGTTCTCCTTCTCTTCTCGTTTTCTTCTCATTCTTTTATTATGTCTCTCACTTCTTCTCCGCTTGTTTTGTCTTCCCGTTATCCTAGTATTTTCCTTGTTCTCATTATATTCGTCTTGTTTTCTTTATCCGCACTACCCACACGTACTTCTACGTACAGACCGATTATTTAGTCCAGACAGGTCAGCGATGCGGAAGAGGGGAAGTAATAGGAGGAATGGGGAGAGTTCCGGAGTAGAGATAAGGGCGAGCTGTCGGTAAAGAAATGCAGTACAGCTTAATTACACTGGAAAAATACTGCTCTACCGCACGCGTGACATCTGATCGGTCTGAAGGTAAGCGAGTGAATAACCCAAACAGCCCTTGGCGTAACTAAATGGATTTTCCTGTCCCAGGCGCACATCTCCGGCGACTGTCAGGACTGAATAATTGTACTGTAATGAATGCAGCGTAGTGATTTTTTATCCTTATCCTAATAAGGTTACCATGTTTACCTACTGATCGATTGTTATTGATTCTATTATTAATCATTTTAGATCGTGTAGTGTTAATGATGAGGCCACTTTTCATGTTAATTGGTACAAAGTGAGAAAATGAGTTCATATAAATGCATATGCCAATGTTGAACATGAGAGCATTAGCCAGAAAGTCAATGTGCTCTTCCAAGAGATAAACTGATTAACTCCTCCTACTTTGCAGAAACCATTGTAATCTTTCCGAATTACCTCGATATATTGGAACTGTTCAATTTCCAACACCTTTGTAATCTTTCGATAAATGTTGCTCCTCTGCACTTTCCTGACGTAGTTCGGGATATTCTAAGTGCAAAGTTTTCATAGAGAAGGACTGAAAGGAACTGATGGAAACGATGGCTACCATGCTCTCCAGACTTCACTCCTCTGGACGTTGTCTTAGTGCAGCGTTGTCAGACAGAGACTAAACGGAGCGAAGCGCTCCACTAGACTGGTTGCGTGCTCCGGTGTTTCCACAGACATAAGCAAGTTCACGCTCCGATCTAGCTCCACAACCGGTTTTGGAGTTTACAACTCTGACACTACTGTCTTAGTGGGTTGTCAAGAAGAGGTTGTACATTGTGCCCGTTAATGAGAGTTGTTTGAAAAAGGGAATAAGAGAAGCTGTTACAACTGTCACTCCACGTGTTCTTAGCAGTGTATGGCAGGTTTGGAGCACTGCTGATACGTCTACCTGGATACAGAGGAACCCACATTGAACTTCCGTGAATGCACTGTAAAATTTTAAGACTTATTCTTTCATATTTGTTTTATGAGTCTAAATCCCACCATTACTTTACTAGCACATTGTATTTCACAATTTTTCTATTTTCTGTCTTCCTTACTCCTCGTTTCACTTCCTATCTTCCTCTTTTATTTAATTATATATTTTTATTGTTATTGGTAGTGAAATGGTCATCATGCTTTCCACTAGATAGAATCGATAATTTAGTTCAAACCCTGCCGAGAGCGATACATTTTTGGGTTTGTAAAACTCGAATAATGTTACCGTATCATAGATGTAAAGCACGTAGGATTAATATGTTAGTAAATGAGAGGGCTCCGGGCAATGTTTCTAATTTTGCGGACACATGTCTCTACACGTCCTTGGTCCTTGGCCTCTGGTCTCAAAACACGGAAAATATATATATTCGTAGCATTAGCCTGAAATTCCTGAAGACTTTATGATCGTTAAAGCTTACGAAAAGAGATGAAACTCGCTTATCAGTGTTAGGAATCTGATATATGTATCTGTGTGTGTGTGTGTGTGTGTGTGTGTGTGTGCGCAAAAGTCCTGTTGGAGCTGAAGTACTTAATACTAGCGTAAGTCGCCTTTGTGATGTGCGAATCCGTTTATCTTTTATCTATCTTTATTGTTACTTCTTTTCTCATTTTTCTTTTCTCTTCTTGTGTTTACATTTCTTTGTTACTGCTTTTAATTGCGTTTTATAATTAACCTTTGTTTTTCTTTAATATGTGTTTCTTGTTTCACTTCTTTATCATGTAACTGTTGATCATCTTAGTTGCTGAATTTGTTTTGGGTAGTATAAAGCGATTCTGGTACGTACGTTCTCTGCCCTCCAGGGTGTTTATAGCCTGACATTTGCTTTATATTTACTCAGTCTGCGCATCTTTGACATTTCTGTCTAATGGAAAATCCGCGTTAATTACGAAGCAGCATTGTGTTATGTTCATTATTAGACAGCCTGTCATTGTATTAGGATCATGTTATCAACGTCATTGTTACTCGTCTGTGTACTGACAGACAATACATCTAAAAGTAATAACGCATTATTTTGTTAAATACCATTTTTACTGTATTGTTGACTGTCAATAATACATGTAATAATACTATTGCTGCAGTATTACATGGGTGTATTGTTCTATTTTCCTGACTAATGTTTGTTTTGGATCGTACGTAGTAGAAATATGAGACTTTTCTCAATCAAGTTTTCTATGACTAGCAGTATTTTTCCAATTATAAATTTTATTATTGTTACAACTGCCGACACTGTAACTTTTGTTTGTGATATAATAAATAAATAAATAAATAAATAAATAAATAAATAAATAGACAAACAAATAAATAAATAAATAATAAATCTTGGGCGCGACAGTCTATAGAGGACCGATTAGTCGATTGCTAGCCTCAAGTTCACTTGCCTCACCAGTGAAGAAAGATCATGGATTGAGTACGACGCACAGTATATCAAAACTCAAATCTAACTGGATAAAATTAACAATTTCTCTCCTATGTAACATTATTTTGAGACACTATGTACAGGAGTTACAGGTAGCATATATTTTTTGTGTGTACAAACTCATATTACGCTTGTGTAAGATATTTTTGTAATAAATTGGAGAGGAAACGTGCGATATAAATATTCTTACAATTTTTGAATGATGTAACGGACGAGGAAAATTTCAGTGATTTAACAGGACAATGCAGTCGCGCAGACTCCAGATCGATCCATGTATATTTCCTAGTTTCTGTTTCATGACGGGATAAATAAATCTTAATTTGTGTCCATCGATATACCTTCAGTATTTGTGATGAACTCTTAAAGGGAACGTATATTAAAAAACGTCGCTCTGTGCAGGATCTGGAAAACAGCATGTTGTAATCAGAGAAGTTATTATACATGATGAGATAAGCACAGTGAATTTAAGCTCTATATAGGAACACTAAAACGTTTTATGAGTGCAACTCTGATAGCGGCAACTGATGACGTAACCGCCGCTGATTCCCGGACACGCCGTTGTACCAGTTAGTGTTCTGCAATGTTCGAACTTGAGAGAGGTAGGCCTAACTAAGACATTACAGACTTTCCCTTATTTAATATGGCAAACTAATCACTAGATCTGTGCTAAAATTCTTAAGCGGTTAAAACATAAAGGGTTGGGAGTGGAGGACAGCGATTATTTTCGTAATAAGGTGGAACAAAACTTCACCATACTCGACAAACTTGAGCCGAACAGAACGCTTGCAATGCTTTACTCTAGCATTCAGTTTAATTTGCGAGTAATACTATTATTTCGTTAGAAAATAAAGTAAAATAATAACTGCAGTGAAAATATCGCAAATATAATAATAATAATTAATAATAATAATAATAATAATAATAATAATAATAATAATAATAATAATAATAATTAAAGTAAAGGTATCCCCGTAATATGCCATGAGGACACTTTGGGGGCATGGAGGTAGAGCCCCATGCTTTCCATGACCTCGGCACTAGAATGAGGTGGTGTGGTCGGCACCACGCTCTGGCCGCCTTTTACCCCCGGGAAAGGCCCGGTACTCAATTTTATAGGAGGCTGAGTGAACCTCGGGGCCGTTCTGAAAGTTTGGCAACGAGAAAAAAATCCTGTCACCACCTGGGATCGAACCCCGTAGCCAACTGCTCTAACAACTGAGCTACCCGGCCAATAATAATAATAATAATAATAATAATAATAATAATAATAATAATAATAATATTGGAAGTAAATCCCGAAAAGACAAAGTATATGATTATGTCTCGTGACCAGAATATTGTACGAAATGGAAATATAAAAATTGGAGATTTATCCTTCGAAGAGGTGGAAAAATTCAAGTATCTTGGAGCAACAGTAACAAATATAAATGACACTCGGGAGGAAATTAAACTCAGAATAAATATCGGAAATGCGTGTTATTATTCGGTTGAGAAGCTCTTATCATCCAGTCTGCTGTCGAAAAATCTGAAAGTTAGAATTTATAAAACAGTTATATTACCGGTTCTTCTGTATGGTTGTGAAACTTGGACTCTCACTCTGAGAGAGGAACATAGGTTCAGGGTGTTTGAGAATAAGGTGCTAAGGAAAATATTTGGGGCTAAGCGGGATGAAGTTACAGGAGAATGGAGAAAGTTACACAACACAGAACTGCACGCATTGTATTCTTCACCTGACATAATTAGGAACATTAAATCCAGACGTTTGAGATGGGCAGGGCATATAGCAGGTATGGGCGAATCCAGAAATGCATATAGAGTGTTAGTTGGGAGACCGGAGGGAAAAAGACCTTTAGGGAGGCCGAGACGTAGATGGGAGGATAATATTAAAATGGATTTGAGGGAGGTGGGGTATGATGATAGAGACTGGATTAATCTTGCACAGGATAGGGACCGCTGACGGGCTTATGTGAGGGCGGCAATGAACCTCCGGGTTCCTTAAAAGCCATTTGTAAGTAAGTAAGTAATAATAATAATAATAATAATAATAATAATAATAATAATAATAATAATAATACTTAGTTACTTATGGCTTTCAAGGAACCTGGAGGTTCATTGCCGCCCTCACATAAGCCCGCCATCGGATCCTATCCTGAGAAAGAGTAATCCAGTCTCTACAATCATAACCCACCTCCCTCAAATCCATTTTAATATTATCCTCCCATGTACGTCTCGATAACCCAAAAGGTATTTTTCCCTCCGGCCTCCCAACTAACACACTATATAAATTTCTCATTTCTGGATTCACCCATACGTGCTACATGCCCTGCTCATCTCAAACGTCTAGATTTAATATTCCTAATTATGTCAGGTGAAGAATACAATGCGTGCAGGTCTGCTTGCGTAACTTTCTCCATCCTCCTGTAACTTTATCCTTATTAGCCCCAAATATTTTCCTAATCACCTTATTCTCAAACACCCTTAATCTCTGTTCCTCTCTCAAAGCTAGAGACCAAGTTTCACAACCATACAGAACAACCTGTAATATAACTGTTTTTATAAATTTTAACTTTCAGCTTTTTTGAGAGCAGACTAGATGACAAAAGCTTCTCAACCGAATAATAACAGGTATTTCCCATATTTATTCTGCGTTTAATTTCCTCCCGAGTGTCATTTATATTTGTTACTGTAGCTCCAAAATATTTGAATTTTTCCACCTCTTCAAATGATAAATTTCCCGTTTTTATATTTAAAAAAGAAATAATAATATTGAGAGGGTTTTTCTATGCACATGACCTATTATTGTAATTATTATGTTTGTTGCAGGGTCCGCCTGGGCACCGAAAAAGGGCGATTTCTCATGGCGGAGCACGATATGGATCCGCCAACGTATACCACGACTCAGATCACAGCCTCGACCTAGGTAAGTGATTGGGTATTCATATCCATGTTATAGAAGTTTTTGTATGAAATTGAAATGTGGAAAGCATTCCGTTTTAGTTTATCATGTTGTAGAAGATTATTTGAAATAATAAAGAGATTCGTCCTCGAAACTTTGAAAAACGATGGAAAACGGTACGTTCTGAAGTCTTTCCCCTATAATAAAAAATAAAAGCGAACCTGCACATTAACACTGATATTGAAATCAGAGTTGAAAACAAAACCTATGAAAATTCCAGAGGAATTATACGAGTACAAACTGTAAAATGAGACTGTCCAGTGCTTCCAGTAACCAGAGAATGAAATAAAAGCAACGAGTGACGGGATTCATTAGGATCCCTGTATTTGCGTGAAACGTTTATTCTCTCGATTGGATGTTATTGTAATATTTATAGCTATTTTTAAGGTGAACCATGAGTGAAATTTGGACGGAATTTTTATCGGAAATTCAATTTTCGTTTAAAAGTCTTAAAAAATATTCCGTACTCCAGAAAATGTCTGAAGAAGAAAACAAGTAGTAGGCCTAATCTGAGGGGGGCAGTTTTGAGCAAGTACAGTAAGATACATGAAAATCTTTGGTACAAAATTTCTATTTGTTTATTTCTTAAAAAAAAAAAAAAAAAATTCCTGCGTCTTGCATCGTGTACAAATTTCCAGGTGTACTTTTAATTCTATTGAGACAAAATTTTACAAGTAAGTTAAGAAAAGTGTGAGGAACAAGGATATGTGTTGCGTTTTGATGTAAAGATTAATGAAGTGCACATTTCAGACATTTAATTATAGGCATATATTATGATTAGAGTACGGATGTTTAGGCATTTATAATCAATTAAAATAAACAGACAAGAAAGGCAATAAAAACGTAAAAATGGCACAATAAATTTTGAAAAAGGCATTGTAAATTTTAAAAGGCATACTATATTTTAGCAATAAATTTAAGTTATATCAACATAACTCACATTTTTACTTCGTAGTTGACACATGTTGACTTATAAAATACCTTTTTTTTCGTGATTAACTGTCTTTTCACAAACCTTACATAACAAAACTTTCCATCGGTTGAAAAAACATAGGCGCCAAATTCACTAACGTAAGCATGAAGTTTGCTTTTCAATGATTTATTGAATTTAGACATTCTAGCTAACTGATCTTATTCTTCTGTCATCCGACAATAAAACTGTTTCTCATTCATATTTCTTTCTCCTACAATAATAAACACGTGTAGCACAACATTGTAACAGTAAGATTTGAAAATATGAAAGCAAACAATTTATTGAAAATGCTAAATACGTGACAACTTCTATGATAATGGGCTTAATATTTAAAATAATTATAAAGCTGATTGTTGGTATCGTGAAGACATGACATTATACAGTATTTGTAACTGTGGATTGTCGATCTATTCATATTACATCAATAGTTTAAAGTACGAAATTAGCAGATTAAGCACCGAAAATAAATTACTTTTATTTACTATTGTTAGTAAAGCAAGTCATTTTTTCATATGTTTCAATTTCATATATTCGTACATTACATTACAATTAACTATAAAATTGCAAATAAACAAGAAATATTGCTTTAAAATGACAAAAAGGCATTTATTATTGAATTGGTAAGAAACATCTTAAAAAGGCAAAAGAAGCAAAATAAAAATTGGCCCTATCACTTTGATTTACCCCAAATCACATTTATATCTATATATGAAAATAATGATTTACTTCCACCAGTAAAAAAGACATTTTTCCAAACATTCGGGCTCTAGTTATGATTATTTTTATTCAGTTGTGAAAAATCAGATATGAAAAAATTTCTACATGTCAAACTAATCAAGATAGCCAGATAGCCTACATAAAAAATTGATACTAAATTTGAAAATTGCATCCATAGGGAATGTCTTCAAAAAATTAACACATTAAGAAAATACGACATGGGGAATATCTAGTACAGTGGTCCTCAACTCAGAGCACTGTGTGGTCATCAAGCCTTGCCCGCTCGCCCGCGGAAAGTCGTAGCAGGGCAGGTAAGACGTTCAGCGGCGGGACCACAATATGAATTTACTGCATAGGTTTATGATTGTTTCTGATGAAAAAAAGATACGGGCTGAATAGAAATAACTAAATAAACTATCTTAAGCAATTTGAAAAAAAAACATTGTAGCCTATTTTCAACAAAGTTAGAAGTTAATAAATTTATAATTACTTTTAGAAATGTAATACACATTAATTATTCATTATTCGGGTAATGCATGACAATTACTGTAAATGTGTAAACTGCTTCTGTTAAAGAAAAAGTTAAACAAAACATATATAAACCCTAGGAATATTAATGTAGAAATTAACTCCATTCAGTTCACTCAACACTGGCATTAGCACTAATTTTTCAGGATTTGTTTAATTCTCTTTTCCCTCAGCAGTTTCTCAACGTTTGGAACTATTGTTTGTATAGTGCATAATGTGACAGTACATTTTAAGTTGTGATCCGATACTTGGCTTCCATGACATGGCTTGTTTATCTTCATCATACGAAAAAATTACTCTTCTCATAGATATGTGAATCTGAAAATGTATGTCTGTACAATCGGGGAAATCTAAGACATGGAAAGTTCATATAAAAGTCAGATAACTTCTTTTATTTTGATATTTGCCCTTCAATTCACTAAATAAATCAATAAGTAAATCAATAAGTTTCAATTACAAATAATAATTGAAAATCAAATTGAAAATTTTCCTAGTCCTTAAATCTAGAATAAAATTCCGGGCGCAGATCGCATGATGTGTGAATATATTCTTCGAAATTCAAAGTCTTATGAAACCAGTATGCCTATATCGTTGTTACTTTTGAAAAATGTGCTGTAACTTATCCTTTTAGTTAAGCTAACATTCCACAATTAGAGGTGGTTTCATATTAAACTCTGTCATATAACTGTATAATAATCTTGTTCTTACCTTGTCGAAAACAATTTAAAGCATCCAGATAATTCCATTAAGAAGACAAATTCACAAATCCATTTTTTTTTTCATTTTTCACTTATGATATAGGCCTTTCTTTTTTTCCCGTGAACAATGCCAAGTTGCCAAGGATATAAGTTTATTCCAACGGAGTCCAAAATAATTTCTACAACCTCTACATGAAAAATCGGAACCAGTAGTAGTATCCTTTATGAGAACAATATGTAAGAGCTCTCCTTAATCTGAAGGTTTTCAATAACGCTTCTTACAAAAATCACCAGTTGGGGATTATCGCTTACATAAGTATTTTCATCTACTATCAAAGAATAATAAATGAAAGACTGATTACTAGTTGCACCTGAACATCCTCGGCTAGACCTCGGATGGGACGCATCACGGTGGAAGGAGACAAGCTGATAGATTCATACTCCTACACTTGTTGTGAGAAGTTCTTCAGTTGTAATTAAACATTCTTCAAATTTTCAATCTTTAAAAGGTTTATAATATCGTACTATTACAAGTGAAATTTTATAACTGAGTCGCACAGCCGATTCACTAGTATTATTTATTATCTTAAACAACGTCTAGCTCTTTTTCCTTCAATTGTTGAATTAATGCTGCATGCTCTTCACCTTCGTATCTGCCGTATTCGTTACTGTGAGTTGTATAATGTATCTGTAAGTTGTATTTCTTCAGTGTGGCCTATGTTTTGAAGTGTTTTCTGCTCCTCACATCTCTTGTTTGAATGGATGGCAAGAACCGCCTCTGTTCACTACAACGCAACATCACAAACCGGTCCTCTGCCCGGTACAATAAGCAGGCGTCAGCCAAGCATTGCCCGCGCCCGTTCATACGCGAGTTGATCATCACTGATCTAGTAATTAGAAAAAAAAAATTATAACTAAGAAACTATTCAGCCTGTGAATTTCAAATTTTGTCAGTTTTTATTGTAATTTATAAGAATATGTGGTAGAATTTCAAAAGAATTGGGCGGGTAGTTTCAGATTTCCAAATTTCCCTCATAGTTTACCTTAAGGAATTGGTCCTTCTTTCTAGTTCCGCACCAAAGCTTCGTCATCTATGGCTCATGCCTAGATTCATGTTGCGGAATGAGCAATAGTTCGAGGTCTCATGAGAATGTACTGTAATTTTCTCATGACATTTCGGTCAGTGTACGGTACTGATACCCATCCAGCATCGTATGAATTTTGGGAGCTACGGCAGAAAACCAGCTATAAAGCTATGGGGGGCGGGTGGGGGCGATTATCGTTCTGACCATAATATATCTCGCTTCTGGTTGGATGATCATTCTCCTCTTCTGAGGCATGTGGACGCGAGGCCAGCAGTCGACTTGTCGGTCTTGCCCCTTCATGAGCTGTTCGGATGGATGGATGGATGGATGGATGCTCCTTATTTATAAGGATTGTACATAAGATTGAGAGTTAAATAAACGTGATGTAATTTACAGCATGTGTTGAAGGTTATTTTCTTTTATATCTTTACTGGATGTAACCTATGCCGTATACGTATATTTGTAAAAGTGTTTAAAATGTAATTACTGTGTTTAATCTGAAATGGTTTGTTGGATAGCCGATAGTATGGGTATAATAAAATAAATAAGAAATATAATGAATGTAAGAAAGTAAGCCTATCCCTCTAACAAATACTATATTAATGCAAGTCTGATCCGTTGCTAAGCAAGTGACGTCAGATGTTGAAATTTGCGTACTATTTTCTTTTAATTAACCTTCGACCATAAATGTTTCACTGCAAACGCACTACAACATTCCATAGACAGCACCAAGTTGTTTGGTTAACACTTTCAGATAGACCCTATGATTATTTTTTGTAATGGATTCTGCTAGTCTACTAGTCCATAAAAATTCCATTTCTGAATCGGGGATCCTTATGAGGTAGAATTAATTAATTGTGATGTTTGGACGACTGGTAAGGATGATGACTAGCAAAGTTAGATTAACGTGGGAAAGAAATAACCAGTAGATATTACCTGGAGGTCTGTAATTCCGGGATAGAGTTATTTTATGTTCCGTGAATCTGCTATACAGGGAAACCTTATTCATTTAATGTTCTTCCCTTGGTAGGTCTTTCACTGCAAACCCAGCATTTTATATTTCCTACTTTCCGTCTTCCTCTTAGTCTTCGCATATGATACATGTAACTTAATAATAATAATAATAATAATAATAATAATAATAATAATAATAATAATAATAATGGCTTTATTTAACCTGGCAGAGTTAAGGCCGTAAGGCCTTCTCTTACACTCAACCAGGATTAAAACTTGTTTACATAGTTGAACAGCAACTGGATCGGAATTATGTAATTACATACTGATACGATTTAGGTACATAATGACATCAAAAGAGATAGTTATATAAAAATTTACCTCATAAAATAAAAATAAACATAGTGGAATGCATATTAATGTTGTTAGAATCAAATAAGAATCACACAAAAACAGAAGCCGATAATTCAATAAAAAATGTACACAGTAAAAATAAAAATAAACACATTGGAATGCATATTAGTATTAGATTACAAGTAAGTAGGATTCACATAATTAAACTAGAAACCGACAATTGAATAAAAAGTACACAATAAAATAATAGACTAATAATAATAAAAGGAAACACAGTAGGATACATATTGGTGTTAAGTGATGAATAAACACAATATACATGATTACACAATAAAAATAAGAAACAAGCAATAAAAATAAATACAGTGGAATACATTGCATTAAATATTTGCAACGCGTTACGTCTGGCAATTCATCATAAGATATTTTTCTAATTTACATTTAAAAGAAATTAAAGTTCGGCAGCCCTTGACTTCAGGCTCCAACATGTGATATCTTCTTCTCCCCAGATTTTTCTCTCGTTCACCATTCTTTCCAGTGCATCCGTCAGTAGGCAGTTAATTCTTAGCCAGTGGCCCAGCCAATTTATTTTTCTATTCCTAAGAGACCTTACAAAGGATTTTTATTTCCCTTAAAATGTATTCGACCTCAACAGAATTTCAATCCACAAAACATGAGTCTTGCATACTAATCATTAGATCACAGAACAACCACCGTTTTTTTTTATTAATTTGCTAACATACAAACTCTTGTCCACAAAAAATTTTGACAATAAATCTACTAAATACCAACAGCATACATAATGAAGAAAATCCTTCTGGAGAGAGTAAGGTTAGGCCTATAACAGAATCAATTTTGAAATGCTACAAAACACTAATCATATAGCTTTTGCTGGCATTATTAAACGGTATGGAACATGGATATTCACAACATCCAAGCCCAAAGCTCAGAAACAGTAGATTTGCGTCTCTTTAGGCAACTGACCGCATTATTTGATCATCAAAGAAGTGCAACTACCCGTGACAAGTTAAATTGTCATAGCACCATTGCAACCGTCAATATTTGCAGTGGAAAATAGTGTGATCGTGTGACTAGAACGCATATAGGCAGAACGTCATACAAGCTTCCACATTGCACACAAGTAACAAAGTAACATTAGAATAACGAATTCATTGTAAGAGATAAAACGCTCTAAATTGTATAGATTTAGGGATGAATTTTGATGAATAATAGTATTTTAAATTTTCTTACTTGTGAAATTTATTTTTGAGAAATTACATGTAGTCTGTATTTGTCTGTATGCATAAAGTCCAAGTCATTTAACCCTTGTGACTTCTGCATAATAAATATTGAGAGTCAAGTATAGTGACTATAAATTTTGTCTTCCATTCTTCTATTTGTACTGTCCACTCTTTAGGTAGTATTGAAAAAATTTTGTTCCTTGAAATTTTGGAGGCAATTTATTCCATGTATGCAAGCGGCATTCCGGGTCAGAATTTTGTGTTTAACATCTCTGGCAAAATATAGTGTAAATAGTAATTTTGAAAATCAATTTTTATATTTTTTCGATTTATCTTTAATAAAAAAACTCATATAGTGTTTACCTTGCTTATCTTCCTATTCCAATTCTCTGTTTCAAACCAGGCTGAAGGTATCTGAATTTTCGGAGGAAAAATTCAGAGTCACTTACAAAACAAAACTTGGTTAGGAAATGGTAGCGCACACTAGTAAAAATTTACACATAATCTCTTAATAGAACTCAGAATATATCTGTTATTTTTGCTTTGTTATACGTCTTTTAAATATGAAGTGAAATCTGTGTTTTTCAGCACAACTTTGAACTTTTCTGACCATCGTAACGAAACAGTCTATTAACACAGTATGCAAAATTGCTCTTCCTTAAGTTACAAGAGAATTATTAAGAAGAGGGCACTGAGGATCTGTATTGTTTACAGGTTCAGTCTTCGGAGAAAATGATCATAGCAATTAAACTATGTTTCAGCCCAAGGTTGAATACCCAGAAGTCTGCTTCGAAATTTAATTATAATGAGAATCTATGGGTGCTATTCATAGACATTTCGCAGCACGCGCTACGAGCGTACTAAGCTAGCCCCGGCTATCCACTGGTTACTAGTACAGAATTCAAATCATATCCTATCGCTAACACTGGTTTATGAATATGAAAAACGCTGATCATCCACCGGAAGCCCGCGCTAAAAATGTCTATGAATACGGCCCTAAAAGTCTTATAAGTTGTATTACATTTTAATTTGTTTTAAATGTTTAGTTTTCGTCTGATTATGTTTCATTGTCAACGTGTATTGCTTCATTTTATTTTGTTACATAAGATCAATTAAACCAAACAAAGGTCACTTTTTGTTACTTGTAATCTTTGATAACTTGTATTTAAAATCTACTTCTCAATAATAGCACAATATTGTTGTCAGTAATCCAGTTGTTTGTTACTTGCCTTAGATAGAAATTTTAGGATCTTCTCAAGAACGATATAACTTTAAGAACGATAAGACTTCTTCTTAGCGTGACTTAGTTTAGTAGGAAAGTGAAGCTGGGAGGTCTGTATGGTAGATTTATGGGACGTGAAAGACAGATGACCATCTCATAAGACCGCTGAGGTAAGGGCAGGCAAATCGAAGAGAAAGTTCAGTAAGTTGAATATCACTCAGTTTATCTTGAGTTGAACACTAGTGGAGATCTTGGAAACAAAAATGTCATGAGAAAATCGAAACGAAAATATTACCAGAGAGCAATTGATGCGATAGGCAATAGTTTACTTTCAGATGTCTATAATCTCAAGACTTTGAAGTTTATTATACAGAATGGAAATGATGTAACTGTGCAGATTGAAGGGTACCTAGAATACATTAAAATAAAAGAAAAAATATTATGCGTTTTATAATTAAATGCATTGTTAATTATTGGACAATTATGCTGAAAGTCCGCGGAGTTTCGCAACATCACAGCTCATCATTAGCTCATCTTCGAATACATACATGAATTCGAGTCTGAAGAGCAGTATTCCGTCCCTTAGTCACTGCAGTAGGGTAGTGAGGCTTCCGGTCGCCTGTAATTTTTTTGTGAAAAGCATGGGCTGTTGTACGACCTGGAAATTTTATGACCAGAAATATTTCTTTAAATCGACTTTTAACTTGACGAACCGTCTGTTAACACTTATGAATCATAAACAAATACACGTTGTTCACTAGAAAACATATTCTCAGCCATAGAATTTTAATGACTATGTCACCAATTTAAGAACAAACATATAAAGTATTATGTAAAGAAGGCAGAATTCTGTCATTAGCTATTAAAAATTAAAACATTTACGAAAGTTTAAGGTAGCCTTTTGGGACAGCCATATTACATAACTTTTTAACGTTTAAATTGTTTTATAGAAGTATAACATGCATATTAAAACTAACAAATATAAAATTATGGTTTTATATGGAAAATTTCCTGTGCAGACCAAAATTAATTTGAATAATTCGAAATTAGAGAGAGAGTAAACAAATGCATACATTTATTTTATATCTTATCCTTTTATAAGGAATTGCATACACTACAAAGGAAAATATGTTATATAACAATAGGCATAATAATACAGCTATTGAGATCTTTTTGGTACATAAACATAATAGAGAATGGTTGTTTAAGACCTTAGTATAGCCTGTGATTTATAGAGAGTTAACCTGGAAAATTAGGATAAAAGATGAAAAAGATTAACAACTTTTGTAATGAAGTTTGTGAGAACAGTTGTTTCTACAAAGTCGAATTAGAGATATGAAGCACTTTAACGTTTATCCGTTTTGAATATCAAATATTGCGCTGTTATCTACAATGAAAAATGCCTGTGAATTGGCAACGAAAAAAAGTGGAATTAAAATTTTTCGTTGAGAACATAAAAAGCCCCTAACGTGACCCAATGAAGACGTTTCTGTGAAATTATTAATAATAATAATCCGTGGCGCTACAGCCCATTAAGGGCCAAGACCGACCAACCGGCTGCTGGCCTCATGTCCACATGCCGAAGCAGAGGTGGACGATCATCCAACCAGAATGGAGGTATCGTGTGATTAGCACGATGATCTCCCCAGCCGTTAAAGCTGGTTTGCGAAACTGGATTTTCGCTACCTATCGTAGCTCCCCAAGTGCATCATGATACTTGGGGGCACCGGTCCCATTTTACTGGCTGAAATTTCAAGAGAAAGTTTTTTTCCCTCATAAGGACTCGAACCAGCGCGCATTCCGTAGCGGAGTCCTAGGCAGGATGCCTTAGACCACGACACCAAGACGCGGGATTATTATTATTATTATTATTATTATTATTATTATTATTATTATTATTATTATTATTATTATTATTATTATGCAGTTTATTGAAGTACCAATATTCAGTGTATAAGCAGGAAAAAAAAAAAAAAACAAAAAAAAAACACATTTAAAATGTAACCCTAAGCTCCACACATTTTGATTGTTTACCTATGTAGAACTAAAATGTTGCGTAAATGACTTCAATTAAATTACGTGTTGTGTATTCAAAGCGCTCACGATCCGTGGTCTGATAACCTTATAGTGCTTGTTTCACAATGAACAAATTCAATGTTGATCACAGCTGTCCAATGCAGTGTTCACAAACAATGTTTCAACAAATCACTCGATGTGCTTCACTTGTTTGAATGGTTAGTTAAACCACTGACCGCTATTTGTGGCTTTGTTTTAGTCACTCGTTTGTTATTGTCTTGTTTCAGACTTCTCCGACTTCTCCAGCCAATCTGTACAGTCGCTGCCATCACTTATCAACCAGAACCACGAAGCTGCACCCAGATAGTGAGTAAACATTGTTTCATTATTCTTATTTGTGCTGTAGTGTACACTTCCTTTTATTAAATGTAGGTACAATTTTCTAGAGTTCAGTCGATAGAACGTTATTTTTGTTTGTAGAATAAGGAATTTTATTTCAGCACAATCTTTAAACCAGCTGTAGAAGTGCAGAGCAATGGTTTTCAAATTATGTGACAGTGCTTTCTACAGAGCGGCAGCTTTTTTTTTTCCCCAGGAAT
This sequence comes from Periplaneta americana, assembly GCF_040183065.1. Taxonomy (NCBI): domain Eukaryota; kingdom Metazoa; phylum Arthropoda; class Insecta; order Blattodea; family Blattidae; genus Periplaneta; species Periplaneta americana. Next base: position 52,991,069 of record NC_091125.1, read on the forward strand.
ACAATTACGGTTCATGATAATTAGATATGCGTTAATTAATATTTTAATTCAGTTTATTTTTCCTCCGCATTTCACTCCTTCACAAATTAACACGTAAAGACACTTTCAAATTTCTGTGGGATAGCTGAGCCAAAAATATGACAAGAAATTCAAAGAATTTGGCGATATTTTAATCTGTTTAAAGAAATCTATCCCTTAAGTCAGTGGTTCCCAAACGTTTTAAAGGCGTAATCCATTTTTGAGCTAGACTTCTATTTGCGACCTCCCCCTCTCCCATATTATATTGTTTCTCGACTCCATTCGGAAAATAAAAATCTCCATAAAATCGCAAACAACTATAATCTTTACTCAAAATCAACGGATGCTACCGAAGTACGAATTTAAATAACCGCTTTTTTGAGTATTTTCCGAAAGAAACTCAAAATATTTACAACAGTCACAAATGGATACTAAATCCATTCCGTTCAGCTGGCCGAAATTCCAAAATATATGAAGGTAAAACTCACTGATAAATGTATCTACTGATGGAATATTAAAACTAGATCATTTTTTTTCGCAGAGAATTGTCCAGTTTTGCATTAAAAGAATACTTCGGTTTCGCAAAAGAAGCTCTTAAATTTTTTATAACATACGCAACATCATATTCATGCAAAATATTGACACCAAAATATTGAAACCAAAACAAAAGTGAGAAATCTCGAACTTGAAAGTGTATCGAATACTTAGTCCAGATTTGAGAGGCTAAGTTCTGAAATACGGACACACTTATCACAATTATTATTTTACTTTATAATCGTTGAAAGATTTTCTGAGTTTTATGTTCAACGATGTGTACGTTTTTGTTTTATTTTGTAAATCATCTCTCGATTCCCCTCAGCTCTTTACACGACCTTCACTTTGCGAACCACTGTTAAGTTGACAACCCGACGCAAAACTGCTTCTGATATGGAATTTAAGTAAAAATCAAGGATGACATACACCTAATCATTACTACCTAGGATAAACCATTTTCTTTCCAAATCGACAAAGATTCTTTCATTGTGAGAAATGTTAAAGTGTGATAACGCTATTTAGGTCGATGATGACGGAAAATGTGTATCTATGCCACCATGAGTACAAGGAAAAGATACAGTGCAGCAGGATATCTTAAGGTAATCATGTTCATTTGTTATCGTCATGACAACAGTAGTTACAGTCGTCGTCGCCGTCATAGTTGTCGAAGTCGCAGTTTTTTTTGTTGTCGTTGTGTTATTATTATTAATTATTAATATTGTTGTAGCATCGTTATTGTTGTTACAGTCGTCGCCGTTGTTGATATCATTGTTGTAATATCGTCGTTTACTGTTGTAATCTCGTTATATTGTTGCAGTTGTTGTAGTTGCCGTTGTTGTCGTCGAATTTGTTTTAGTTGCCATCATCACAGCTACATCATCATCGTCATCATCACCATTTTGCCATTGTATGGTTATTTGTCTCCAGCAAGTCAAGATTGGAGTTTGGTCGTCTTCATCTATGTACTTATATAAGCCAGTTTTTTCCCCTTTGTTGTTCAAATATTAACTATACAGAAAATTCCAAACTGACGTCTGGAATTTTTATTTACGTCAAGGCCACTTCTCTGTAGCCTACTATTTTTCTTTGATATACAATACAGTATACACTTTTTTTTGTCAGGTTTGTCTTTTTGTTGGGATTTTCATTCCGTTTCATGAATTAAATTAGAAACTGTAAGTATGTTATACTTAGATTTAGGATCGTAAGTAGGCCTATAGAGTGAAAAGTATTTTATTATTAGGGGAGAGTCGGGTAGTATCGGACATCGGGTAAAATCGGACAGTGAGTTTCTTTCATCTACCACATGATGATAGTATCTGATTGACATGGTTACGTTTCTGTGATGTCGTATAGACATGTCATTTAGGTACTACCATATGGTGGTAGATGAAAGAAACGCACTATCCGATACTACCCGATGTTCGATACTACCCGACTCTCCCCTAATTTTAAAAGCCAGACAAAAGTACCAGAAGTTTCTTCCACACACGATTTGAAATGGCATTGATGACGATTTCTCAGTATGATTGAAGTTGATTATTGCAACATATTTTTTTTTTTTCGTGTTCTCTTCATCTGTTTTTTTTTTCATGGAATTTCATACTAGCTGAACAAGCGACAAGGTATTAAGGAAGTGGCTTCAATAAAAACTTGAGTTGCTTACTCTGTTATTACATAAACACGGCATTAGAACCTTTTTGTAATGGCTCTATAAGTATTAGTTCTCTGCATCTTTTTCAAACGACAGAAAATCTCGCAAAGACTTTGTGTGTTACGTCTTTCTTGTTAGCCTGAACATGCTTTCCAGTAAAAAATAGGCTGTTGAGCAAAATTACGATGAGCGATGTTGCAATTTGCAGCGAGAAAGAGAATATCGATTGTAATATTACTGAGAATATGTTAAGTAATTTTCAGAACTATGTGTATAAAATAATGCTGTGGTATTAGGCTACAACTTCAATGTTCATTCCTATAAATACGGAAGAATGTTTCTATTGACTCTGTGATCTGTATATACAGAATATAAAGACAATAAGTCTTTTACTGTAATGGGTTAAATAGGGGCTATTTGGAACACAAAAATGAATAGTGTATAGTTTTATTTATCCATTGGTTTTTGCTAAAATTGACTTTAAAATAACACCAATATTTTCAATTAACCTAATATACTGGTGGTATTTTAATGACAGGAATGGTTTGCTCCCTTTGTCATTCTTGCAACCGTTGTTATACTTAAGACAGACTCAACCTAATTCCTTGACGAAAGTACAGTACGTTGTCTTGAGTATTGTGTTAAATATCAAACAATTGCAATCAGTTACTTTCTTTACTAGCTCATTAGAAAGTTTCACCTAGTGATAATGGATTTTTACAACGATTTTTCCCCCATACGTTCCATTTTAAATAAGAAACCTGCCTATAAATTTCTACATCCGGAAACTGCCTAGTTTATGAGATATAATTTTTTTTCAAATTCTTTAATCCAGAACTATAACAGCTAATGCAAACAGTGCTATGTGCTAGACATATCAGGCAATAAATTTCATCTAGCTGCATACCGTACCGTCAAAATCTCTTTAAATAATATGTGTGTGTGTCCAATGCCTACCCACTTCACTTGCGTGATTCGGGCTCCACATATTTCGGATAGATGGCAGAACTGTGACTCATTTTCTAGTTGTACACCACTTCGGCGGGTCACACTGTACATGATGTGTATCTGTGAAGAGTTATGTCGTGTACTAGGGTGAGTGTATGTGTAAGAGTTCGTGTAAGTGTAGTGTCTGGAAATAATGTAGACCTAAGTTATGAAAATTACATATGAGATATAGGACCAACATTCCTGAAATTGACTATAGCATATCAGCGATTTCCAACCGGTGTGTCGCGTAGCCCCATGGAGTGTGTCGCGAAATTTGGAATTGAAAAATAAATTTCATGCCATACGCCCGCCATCGGTCCCTATCCTGAGCAAAATTAATCCGGTCTCTACAATCATATCCCAGCTCTCTCAAATCAAGTTTAATATTATCTTCCCATCTACGTCTCGGCCTCCCCAAAGGTCTTATTCCCTCCGGCTTCCCACTAACATTCCATATGCATTGCTACAATGGATCTCCAGGTTCCCTAAAAGCCATAAGTTAATAATACTAATAATAATAATAATAATAATAATAATAATAATAATAATAATAATAATAATAATAATAATAATAATAACAACCGTCAAAAGGTGAACCATTACACCTTTTCCTTTCTCATTGTTTTGAGGGTTTTGAACCATCAGGTCTCTGTAAGGAATCGAATGTAAGCCTATTGGTAAATTGGATCTGTAGAAGAGAACTCTATAATTTAAATAACTGATTTATTATTATTATTATTATTATTATTATTATTATTATTATTATTATTAATTCTAGCACTTTTCAATGAGAAAATTATCACAAATGACCAGTTATGTGTCCCTCGTTCATCTACTCGTACGGAAATATGTACGACTGACTTATAACATTCTTGCTCTAAAAGGTTTTTCTTACGTGTCAGCTCTTTTTGTTGGTCCTTTTTGGAATATCTTCCCACGAAAGGGTGTCACGACAAAAAATTATTCTTATTTATATTTTTGTATCTAGCTCCTGTCAGGATTTCTTTTGAAATATCGATCTGACTCCCTGTTTGACAAGTTTGGCATGTTATGACTTGTAAATATCGACAGAGGCGACGAAAGTCACACTTCAGGAGGCTGTGGAATATGGAAATGCATTATGAGAAGAATGACGTTTTGTGAATGGCTAAAATGGTATGCTAATTGCCGATTGTGAAGGCCACAAATTGTCAATAAATTACGTCGTGACTTAAGAATATAGATATGTAGATTCTCATTTCATCCTGTTCTACGAAGTAGGCTATTAAAAGTTACTTAATTTCCGCAAAAATGAAACTTGTTCATTATTTTTATGAAAATACAAATTAAAAATCTCTGATATTGAAAATATGTTGTAGTATGTATACAGTACTTCCTAGTAACTATCGTACAGGTTATTGTCCAGATTATTTTACTCTATGTGAATCAGTTTGTTAACGGAGTTTGTATGATAAATATTAAAATATTACTTGAAATTTAAAAGTAATGTTAACTAAAAAAGTTTGGAACAATTACACTGGTCTACGCTGAAAATGCTTCGGAGATTAAAGTAATCAATTGTTATTAAATTTGGGTCGCTGATCACGAATATGACACTAATTTTTGTCAATTGGTTCTGGTTTTGGTGATATATGATATGATCGAATGTGCTCCGTCTATTATAAATATTACACGAAATCGAGGTTTGTATAGGCATCCAACAAGCAAAACTCAGTGCGCAGAAACCAGCGGGCGTGACTGTCTCGCGCAGATGACGTATGCTCCCGTTCCCAGCATGCTTGGAAGAAATAAATATTTGAAATCTGTTCCTTCTTTTTGAATAGCCCTGTATATTCAGCTATTGAATGCAATCGTTTATTGTTAAAGATGAATGCCTCAAAATTACTTTTTCCACCTGTCACATATTTAATTAAATTTATGTTACATCCTTTTCCCGGGAAGGTCTTCAATAGTAATTAAATCAGCTCGTACAAGGGCAGGTCTTTCACTGCAAACCTAGCATTCTCCAATCTTTCCTATTTGCTGCCTTCCTTTTTGTCTCCTCATATGATTCATATATCTTAATGTCGTCTATCATCTGACATCTTCTTCTGCCTCGAACTCTTCTACCGTTCACCATTCTTTCCAGTACATCCTTCAGGGGGCAGTTTCTTCTCAACAAATGACCCAGCCAATTCCTGTTCCTCCTTCTGATCAGTTTCAGCATCATTCTTTCTTCATCCACTCTTTCCAATACAGCTTCGTTTCTTATTCTGTCTGTCCACTTTACATGAGCCATTCTTCTCCTTATCCACATTTCAAATGCTTATAGTTGCTTCTCTTCGCTTCGTCATAATGTTCATCTTTCTGCCCCATATAATGCTTCTCTCCACACAAAGCACTTCACTAGTCTCTTCCTTAGTTATTTTTTCAGAAGTCCGCAGATGATGTTTTTTTTCTGTTAAAAGCTTCCTTTGATATATTTATTCTCATTTTGACTTCTTGGCAGCAACGGATATATTTATGGATTTTAATAAAACTTAATTACCTTCAGGCAAACTTTGTTATCGCATTGTTGAAAAACTTGCAGGTTGCTTGGCGAAGCATGATCTTAAGTTGCAATTGCAAGCAAGTTGCTGAGCACCACCTCTACCAAGTGGGCGGGGAGTTAAACGGGGATAATGGCTGCTCGACTTAAGTAACAGATGACTGGCGCGCCGCGGGCCTTCTGCATTGTCCCTGCATCGCGAGCACCGGCATGTGGTACCCCGCGGTGATTTGTGGGCGGGTTTAGAAGATAATTGTCCTATAATTACAGCGATCACGTTCCCGGCAGCCCATTCAGCTGTTTCCGGGAAGAATTCGCACATGTGACCTTTCGCAACAATATACAATTAAACTTGCTTAGAGAGTAAATTATTAGACCGAATAAAGCTGCCGAATAGTAATTAGAAAAACAGGAGTGCACAACGTTGTTATGTTGCAATCCTTTCTGACTTAGTTGAGATTTTATTTCTGTCATAAGGTAGGAAACGCAATTTTTCCATGAAGCCCTTCCCAAATGCTAGAGTTTGAAGAGTAGACTCAAACATACTGAGGTTACAGACGCAAAGGATGAGAATTAAAAATTACTTTTTAAGTTTTATTGCGATGCAGCTGGTGGGTAAGATGTTAAAACCATTTTTTTTCTCTGTAAATGAAATACAATCTACTCTCAAAACTTGCTCTATTAATTTGGTAAGCGTTTTCTGTGTCAACTGTGCATGACTGTGGATTTAATACCAGACAACTACGTTGTAACTTTCGAGACTAAAATATTTTTGTTATGAATTTAGATTGCGAAGACCACCGAAATTAAAAATTCTACATTTCTGTCAATATGTCATTTTCAATAGGTTCATCCCTATAGAGATTGACATGTACGTGGTATGAGTAAGGAAAATAACGTTCCGTGTCATCCAGTGTCCGGAATTAGGACGTCGCAACCTCAGGGGAACATAAATTCTGCTGATTGGCACTCTAGGTTGAGATAGTGCATGTAGTTGATAACCTCACTTAATGAAGTTCTTTTTCAGATGCCTAATAATTAAACTTTGGTTCGTTCAAGGCAGAATTTTATTCGCTCGATAATCACTTTCCGTGTCGTCCTCGTGGTCTACTGGTTACTGGACTGTGGGTTCAATTCCAAGCAAGTACATGCTATAGCAACTTTCGAGACTAAAATGTTTTCGTTATGAGTTCAACCTGCGAAGATCACCGTAATTGAAAATTCTATGCTTCTCTTAGTATGACATTTCCAGTAAAGAGAGAAGAATCCAAAAGGATAGCTGTCCTTGAAAAAGGGGTACCGAGCGGTAACAACGCCTACATTAATTGTAGATCAACAATATTCTATTTTTAATTTTAATTTTATTTTAATTTTATTTGATTTTTATTTATTTGGGGAGCGCAGCTATCCTCGACAGGAATAATTTATTTTTCATTTATAGAACTGTACAGATGGTATTTACAATTAACAAGGAATGTCTTAAAACATGGCTATATCTTGAAGTTCCAAAAGATCAATATGGAAAAGATGAAAGAAACTGATACAAAATCTTGAGATAATGCCCCTTGCACCAAAGAGCAAGCCAATTACTTCCCAGCGACAAACGGGTATGTGGTATTTCTCTTCCAAATAAGTAAAGCAGGGTTCATAATGTCTTTTCTTTTCCAGATCTACTTGTGGTTGTAATTCAGCACCCTCAAATCTGATAGTGGGATCGATTATGAAGCCAATCTTTTGATTGTTATCAATTGCTATGATGTCGGCACGTTTGGTGGAGCAAGTGGATGACATACAATGTACTTCTTCATAAACGTCAAACTTTCCAGACTTCTTGAGACATTCAGCATTTCGGCTTCTTATGGATTCCTAAAGAGGTTCACATATGCGAGTACGGAAAAAAATATTTCGTATCATTCACTATCCGGAAGTGTACCAGAATCATCCGGCCACAGAAGAACATAAATTGGTAATTAACCCGCCAGATTGAGAATTCAGCATGTGGTTGCCAGTCTCGCTCCTCTATGAAGTTCTTGTTCAAAAGCTAATAGTCTGATTAAGTTTGGATTCATTCAAGAACAAAATTTAAATCGCTCTATAATCTCTTGGACTGCTACAGTAGCTCAATACTAGCGCGCTAAGCACGGTCGCACCATCCTGAATATACAGGGTGGAAGTGAAATAACCCTGCACATTTTCAGAGAGGTAAGTATGTATGTAGGTATGTAACAAAAAAGTGTAATTCTATATTGGTAGAAAGTTAATAGTTTTCTCAGAAAAAAAGTCCCCCCCCCCCCAAGTGTTTAACACGCTCTTATTCGGTAACTATTGCGAGTAGGATAGTGATTTTTGTCCATATCGATAGAAAATGTAATAAAGAATCATTTATCCTTCTGGCGTATTTCAATAGCGTGGACGGTTTTCGTGTAAATTTAATTTTAAAACCCACTAATTTGAATCACTGGACCGATGCCAACAGCTTACAACATTGTATGTAGCCAGAAAGAGAGATGGGAGGTAGTTCACTAAGGCAGACAGACCTGAGTTCGTTGATCTCTTACATCTGTATTACGAGAAGAAAGAGGGGTGTGTTAGTTGCGATGTTGCCAGAGTGCCGAAACTTCCACTCAATTTTCTAATTAGCCACGCATTTAATCACGAAACGTAATATAGGTTTTCTGTTCATTATAGCGTAGGCTACCCTATGATCTCTTTCAATCTGGAGGATTATTTCACTTACACTCTGTATAACTTGCGTTGGGCATTTTTGGTCCAGGAAAAACAGGAATTTTCTCCGAGTGCTCCGATTTTTCAATTCTCCATCATCATCAACTAACAAATTAATTAATTCATTACGAATGTAATATGAACACATCGTCTGTGGTGCCCTCTGGAAAGCTCTGACAAACTAAGTTATCTACATTTCTCGGCACTAGCGATATCTGTGAACCACGGTCGTAGAGTTGAGGTGAATAACAGCAAGTTAAATCATTTCTATTGCATAAAAATAATCTCTTGCAACGTCATCCTCGGTGGTGTACTGGTTACTATGCTTACCATTGCATCTGAACTTCAGGGTTCAAACCTGGTGAAGATGCTTGATTTTAAGGGTGATAAAAAATGAATAGCACGGTTTCCTTCAGGTGGTAAAGTAGAAGTGGGGGTCCCGTAACTTAGATTTAGAGCACTTAAAACGATCCTATTCCTTAAGAGAGGATTCCGGGGAAAATTTCCAGCCACAACCTCCTTCCAGATATTAATAAAAGTGGAATAGACGGAGAATTACAAATAATAATTGCCTGACTGTTACCAAGAGGCTAACAGGAACATTAAAACTTAAGTCGCCATGGTGGCTCAGTTGGTAGAGCGCTGACTTACGATGACTGTGGACCCAAGTTCAAGTCCCGCTGTAGACTATTTGTGGTGGATAAATCTATGTTGAAGCGTTTCTCTCGGAGTTCTATTGTTTTCCCCTAGTCATTCCACCAACAATTTCCATTTCATTATCATCCCACAACTAATTTTCTCACGGATGCACAAAAAGGCTACATATTTGGGCTGAAGTATTTAGGGATGCTCAATGTCGCGCTCGATAAGCACTTCTATACCCGTAAAACTTGAGAATGCTAGAGAAGTCCCGGTGCGGACAAACGCACTCTGTCTGTGCTGTGGCCGCGACGTGATGGTTCAAGTTCCACACCGGTGTAATTATGGGGCAGCTCTGTCCTCCAGGAAGGCCGCGGCCTGGAACTCGCTATCTGATGCTCTACTTGATGCAGTGAAAGATCGTAAGTTTTATTTTCTGAAAGTTGCTTCTCAGACCGCATCCGTTTCTCGCATCGCTCGCTGACTACTGCGTGCAACATAGGGATGCCCAAATGTGCCGACAATGAAAAGCCATGTCAGTGGTTCACGCTTTTTTTTTTTTCTTGTTGTAAGATGTTATGGACAATTTTCGATCGTCCAATGAATGTACTCGATCACTTTACTCACCTATTTTCAATTTTCCACAGTAAGAATCAGTTCTGTACCTCTCAAGCCTGTCCACTCTCTTTTGTTGTGTAGGTCAAATCATGACATCTGCATTCGATCAATGCTCTTTAAGTCTCTCACTTCATAATAAGTTACATTGAATTATAATTTTGTTTGCACATGATGTTGCGACGATAAACCATTTTTTTTGCTTCCTCATTATATGGCCTGTTTGGTCAAGTGGTGTAGCTATAAGTCAAAAGATCATGTTCTGAGAAAAACAGAGTTTTGCGTTCCTTACATTAAAAAAAATAGAAATACTATACGGTAATAACAATTTCTTCTATTGATGCTGAAATATATCGATGGCTCAGAACCAGACTGTTCCAAGTCCATTTTACTATTTTTTTTTTTCAGGAGAGCTATTTTAAGCTCCTGAAATTCAAAGTTTCGTGAAACAATTTGGAATAGCTTCACAGCAACCTTATGGAGAGGAATATTTACAATTTTGTTCAATTCATATATGCAGACAAGAACTGGAACACAATGAAACACAGATTTCTTTCTTACAAAAAGTTGGACTTAGAATAGTCTGGTTCTCAGCCATCGATATGTGATGAAGTAAATGCGCTGGCCGACTGTCGAAATGCATCAGCGATATCTGACTAAAGCCTTGGTTTTTCTGAACCGACGCATGCGACTTGCGAGGCCCGCTTCGCACAAATCCGGACTATACGAGAGATAGTGACTGGTTTCTATAACTGCGAGGTACGCAGACCTCGCACCTCGCAGTTATAGAAACCACTCACTATATTTCGTGTAGTCCGGACTTGTGCGAGACGGGCCTCGCATCTCGCAAGTCGCATGCGTCGGTTCAGAAAAACCAAAGCTTTACTTCACTAAGCAGAAAACGTGAGACGAAAATAATTTTGTGCTTAAACTTCTAATGTTCTCTGTTGGTAAATTTATATTCTATGGACTTACTTCAGTGTCAAATTAGTACTGTTCTATATGAAGAATACGACAGCAAGCATCGACGTAGCTCAGTCGGGTAAAGCCTTGGTTTTTCTGAACCGACGCATGCGAAGTGCGAGGTGCGAGGTCCGTCTCGCACAAATCTAGACTACACGAGACATAGTGAGTGGTTTCTATAACTGTGAGATGCGATGTCTGCGCACGTCGAAACTATAGAAACCACTCACTCTCTCTCGTATAGTCCGGACTTGTGCGAGGCGCGACACTTCTACAGCTCAAAGAAATTAATTATTATTTATATAATTATATGTGCATCCACTCGAAAGCTTTGTAAGAATCATAAACGTAAAATATAAAATAGCAACCAATAAACGAAGTGAAGCAGTGAAGTTTAAAACAACAAAATAGATACCAGCTTGAAATATATGTACGGATTGTTGTGCAGAATTAATATAAGCCTAGTCATCACTGATATGTAGTAAAAGGAGACTTTATTTTTCCATAAATACAATTAACTAATATCTACAGAATTATATCTCCAATGGAAAACTCGTTCAGGCAGAAAATTTTGAACTTAAATACGTATACACGCCCACCGCTATGGCGTGCGCTTCTGAACCAAGCGATCAGTGTTCTAGTTCCGACATGGGTGAAGCACAGTCTAGTATATACAGCCACGAAGCTTGAGTTTATGAGGGTGCTAGGAACACTAGACTGTGCAGGTATTATTTCGCATTGTCTGTTATGAGGCAATAGTAGCGATCCTAGTGGTTTGCAACTATCTATGGATGCATATTTACTACGTATTGAGCTTCGTGACTGTATATACTAGACTGTGGGTGAAGGTTATATCTATTTCACGGGACTGCGTGTATGTCCCTTGTCTTGTGTTTATCCTGACTTCTCTGCTGTGAACCTACATCTTGCTAACCACACGATTTGGGAGAACTGCACTTTGTATATTTTTTCCTCCCTCTTACTTCATTGACGCATAAGTTGGTACAAAAAGGAGAAGTAAAAGAAGACAAAGAAAGAGAAATGCGTACACAGTAATTTGTAGGGTATAATTAATATGGTCCTTTCTTTTACGAAAATAGAGCATTCTTCTATTTTCTTATAAAACCTTTATTTTTCTGTAAAACTTGCAAACTTAGCCACAATTTCTCCCTCTCTACTTCTAATTCAAAAGCCAGATAAGATCACATGTTTATTCCAGATCTTTTAATATGGATTATCTGCTTTCCACAGTCAGTTGTGAAGGTAAATTTTTGTATTTGTGAACGAATGCCTATGATAAAATATTTGTAACGCTTGAACGGTTTACTTTAATAGTGCTGTTCAGTAAGAAATATACTAGATGGAATATGATTATAAGTTATGAATATCGTTCCATATTCGTATAAATTTTTCAATGTCCATTTTCGGGAGTGGCAAATAAATATTAGTCACCGGTGTAGCTCAGTCGGCTAAGGCGCTTGCCTGCCAATACGGAGTAGCGCTCGGACGCGGGTTTGATTCCCGCTTACCTGGTTGGGGTTGATCAGAGGTTCTTCCCTAACCGTAAGGCAAATGTCAGAAAATCCATGGCGAATCTTCTGCCTCATCTCGCCAAATATCATCTCATTATCACCAATCCCATCAAAGCTAAATAACTTCGTAGTTGATACAGCGTCGTTAAATAACCAAGTCTGAAAGTACTAGATGATAAAAAAAAGAGACCAAAAACTTATTAATAGATGAAATGCGTTAAAATAAAAACAACCTCGGATACACTTCAAGTTTACGCCATCGCAAAAAGGAACTCTAAAAGTTTCATCCATCCTGTTCAAGCTGGTAACCCTGGTCGAGCTCACAATCAATAAACAATTTCAACACCAGTTGAAAACATGTGAAGTTTGCTTTCGTGCTGTGGCTAGCCGAGTCAGAGTCTGATGAGGCTGTTCAGTGTTGTTTTAGAACGCAGTATGGACATGAACAGCCAACGCGGAAAGCTATTCCGCTCTGGGACAATAAAATGAGGACTATAGTAAGGGTGTTTCGTTTTTTTTATTTTGGACGACTTTCATCTGGGAATTATGTTAGAAACGATTAGAATATAAGGAGAACTATATAATTCGCTCTTGTGTAAAATTAACTACTTCACCTAGTTAAACTGTACAATTATAAAATCGATAGGAAACCAAAATGGACCAGATGCTAAGCCGTTTTACATGATTTTCGAATTATTCTGGACCACCTCCAAGGAGAATTATATCATCTTCCTTAAATGATATTTCTGAGAGATTATTTTCATCGTAGATCTGCAAAAAGTCTGACTGAACGGACAAGACCGTGAGAAAAATCAAAAGAAGATTCAGGAAACAGGAACATTTTATTTTTACCGGACAGTTAAATTAAAGTCTTCTCATCTGTTAACGGTGGTAATTGAAATTCTAACCGCATATTTAATTAACTGCAATTTCTGTACATGTTGCTTCTCATGAAATTAATTAGTAAAACTGACCGACTTCCCTGAATAAATATCTAACTTTTGCATTTATATTCGTAATATTTAATTTAATCAATTGCTTGTTTACACAGCTTATAGTTGCATTGCTGTTGTTGGAATTAGTTTTTAAGCTTTGCGGTGGCCCTTTCATTATTCTGTAATTTTGTTCATAATTTAAAATTGATGAGGCTATAGGTAAGTTAATTTATAATCATCATTATCATCAAGTGAGTTACACTCAAGGGGTGATTCCATATGGATCCATCATGATTCCAATTCAAGTGTAAATCTGGTCTGCACATTTTGCCTTTGGACTACAAAGTTCTCTCTTGTCTATGATAGTCTTGGACAGGCTATACTTATTTTTATGTACTACCGGATTTAGGCTACGCGTTTAACTATTGATGTCCTCCGTTATGGCTCTGTGGATAGCGTGTTCGCTTTTCAACCAAGCGGTCCATGGTTCGAATCCCGGCATAGGAAATAGAAGAGATTTATCTTCCATATATGGGACTGGATGTTTGTCCCTTGTCATGTTCTGTGCTGTGTTCTCACAGCGGTGGTCGTGCGTCGTGTTGACCACATGTTAAGAGAGGCCTGCAATGTGTGTCAAGTATTGGTCTATAGCTATATAACATTCTTTTTTTATGGTGCAGGTGTTAGAATGATATTCAACGGCGCTTTCATCTGCCGGAGTTTTCAGAGTTCAATTTCATGTGCTCCACAAATGATAGTCAGCCTGAGTAGCAGTCGGTAGGTGCTGGTCTTTTGTGCCCGAGGTCGCGGGTTCGATCGTGGTCCAAGTCGATGGGATTTAAGTGTGCTTAAATGCGAGAGGCTCATGTCAGTTGATTTACTACCATGTAAAATAACTCCTGCGGGACAATTCCGACACATCGACGACGCTGATATAACCTCGGCAGTTGCGATAGTCGTTAAATAAAACATAATTTATAATTTTTACAAGTGATAGACAAATTTTACCTCGGGAATTCTATCAGGGACAGAGTTTCTAAGATATTTGGATATACCACAGTGTCCCGAAACTTAAGATTTCCAACTTCTCGAGACTACGTAAATATTAATCACGGAAAATAGGTGCAATGTATAGTCGCCTACTCTTTTGGAATCGTTATGGTTGCCTACTCCAAATAACTAACCCAAACCAAGCAAGCATAACGAGCCTAACATTAGGTGACTCTCAAGAACGTACATATTGCCCTCATGGTGGAACCTAGGCCTATATGTAGCTCTGAGATGTTAAATTCCAGGACACGGCGGTATACCCAAAAGCCTAGTCTGAATATGAACACCGTGAAAGCTCAAAAAAACTCAGACAATGTACTTTTATTGATGTCATAGAGTAAACGAAAATAAAATCTCTTCCAGCGTATTACTGCGGCCCGCGGGTCTCGCCGAACAATATAACATTGCTGTGTAAATAAGCAAGTAAATAGATAGGATATCTTCATTGATTCTCAGTTATATTTGGACTTGCTTTTGCAAGGATTTTGTAAGAACATCAGACGTCCATAAATATCGGGATTTCCTGGTCATGTGATCAATATGACAAAATCATTGCTGAAGACAACAGGGCAACGCAAGGTAAGAAACTAACTGTAGCCTACATGTGTGAGGGAGATAAGAATCCACTTTCCTGCTGGAGAACGTTACTACTTCAGCCACAACGGATAAATAAATAAATAAATAAATAAATAAATAAATAAATAAATAAATAAATAAATAAATAAATAAATAAATAAATAAATAAATAAATAAATAAATAAATAAATAAATAAATAAATAAATAAATTAAATAAATGAGTGAATGAGTGAGTAAATGAATGAGTAAGTAAGTGAATAAGTGAGTAAGAGAGTAAGTGAATAAGCAAGTAAGTGAATAAATAAGTCAGTAAGTGAATAAGTCAGGAAGTGAATGAATGAATGAAAAAATTAGTGAATGAAGAAATGAATGAATGAAGAAATGAATGAATGAAGAAATGAATGAATGAATGAATGAAGAAATAACTGAATGAAGAAATGAATGAATGAAGAAATAAATGAATGAGTGAAGAAATGAATGAATGAGTGAATAAATGAATGAATGAGTGAAGAAATGAATGAATGAATGAGTGAAGAAATGAATGATTGAGTGAAGAAATAAATGGATGAGTGAATAAATGAATGAATGACTGAAGAAATGAATGAATGAATATAGAAATGAATGAATGAGTGAATGAATGCAGAAATGAATGAGTGAAGAAATGAATGAATAAGGATAGAAGAAAATAAATAAATAAATAAATAAATATTTAAATAAATAAATAAATAATATTAGGTCAATCATCTCACAATTTTTTCTGTGCTTCTATCAATTCATACGGATCTAATCATCACCGTTTAAACACCCTCAAATTAAGCAGTGGGGGTCACAGATTGTGGTTTCCTCATGGTCTTCCCGAGCGTGGTTTATCTTCAAGACTTAAGTTTTCATCATTGAATTACTTAAGGCAGTTTAATGCTGTTCTACTACTGACTATCCCTTTCCCTTCCACTTCAATTTCTTTTCAACTACAGATTTTGCACTCATGCCTTTTTCACAAAAGAAACGCAGAATCACTCGAATTGCGATTGTGTCGTCGCACATTTCCAATGAGAAACTGAAGTTAATAGTAACTACATATACACCGCAAGTAGAAATAAATACGTGCACTTAAAGACTTCTTGAAATGTGTATCAAAACATTACTAACAACATAGGTACTTATCCTATTGTAAGTTAAGCAAATCATCCGTTGCCTAGCAACTCAAAGACAAATGAACAACTTGACTTCTAAGACGACCTACTAAAGTCATAAAGTAATTTGGTCAGAGATAACAAGGGTTTGTGACTCGAAGTCTCGTTGAGTAAACGGAGGTGTGTGTGTGCAGACAGAGTCACGTTTGACTAGCGGAGTGGAGAGACTTCGTAGAACACTCCAGCAGCTCAGCTAATTTGAAATTGTGATGAACCCCTAATTGTAAAAAAAAAAAATGTCTGTGAATTTTGTTTTGCTTTACAAGATTTTAGCGCAACGGATGGAATGATGGCCCGATTATCATGAGATATGATGATGGAACTTTAACGAATGCGTTGTCCGAGACTTAATTAGACATTTTTTTTTTAAGTTTTAACAATGTGGCACATTGTCTTTGATTTAGTAGCAGCGTAATCTATTCTTCGCATCAGTACTACAGTAACGCACTCCGGAGGTATTTCCGGTTTCTCAGAGTATTTTATTATTATCTTCTTCTTCTTCAAGTACGTGTAATGGAGAACGTTCTGCTTTATGCCTCAAGAGTTGCCATTTTTGACTGGAAATGCAGCAAACTTAGGTTAGTTGCCCAACAGAAAAGTGGATATTTACCTTGTCTCTTTGTATGTCCATTGTCTTGTGTTCGTCTTATGTTGAATAACGCTGTGACCTTGTGTCATTATAACCACGTGAGTAGAATAACACACTAGCTATAATTATATCTATATTATTAGACTATAAATCTGTAACCTAAATTTTTCTGGTAATTTTCGCTTTTCCAAAAATAATTGTTGTTAACAAGTACAATTAACTATACTGAAACCGAAAATAGCATTTTTGAAATTGTTGTTTGTATATCTGTATGCTTGTTAACTTTTCACGTGATAACGGCTGAACCGATTTGTATGAAAATTGGTATGAAAAATAAGTTAGCCCCACTTAGATTTTGGGCTATATGGCATTCAAAATACTTTCTTTAGAAGGCGGGGTTATAAGGGGGCCTGAAGTAAATAAATCTAAATATCTCGCTCATTGTTGTGTTTTTAGAAGAATGTTACATAACTAAAGTTGATTTAAAAATGTGTCCGACAAGTTTTTATTCTTTTCAAAATGTTATAATAGAACTGATATTTAACTAGATAGGGGAACTATATGCATTTAAAAAAAACAATGCGTTTTATGTCAGTGCCGCCTCAGTCAGACTAATGTAATGAAGTAAAAATAAATTACTCTGCATTTATTTAAGACTGCCTTATACAACAAAGGCAATGTATTCATATTACACTATTTTATACGGATATAATTGTATTCTGTGATAGGCATATAAATGTTACTTTATCAATATTAACATATAAAGAGAGTGTGTTTGTATGTTTGTATGAGGTAATGTTAAGCAGCTACTTAACCATTGGAAAGTGTAGTTCTTCTACAGGGTGGGCCAAAGAAACGGGAGATTTTTAAATAATGAAATGAAACTTTAGATATTGTATTCAATTAATTTTTATTATATGAAAATATAGTTTAAAATGTGTCATTTACATGTAACCACCACTACTTGGTAATTACTTCCTTCAAATGTTCTCCAACAACTATACATTCTTGTTAACAATAGTTTAGGTAATCAAGCATGTTCAGTAGCAATAAGCCTCAGTGGCTTGAAATAGTGTTAGCAGGGTTTTCCAAAAGATATTTAAGTGTGTATATTTTCATTTTCTACACAGTCTTAAAAATTTCGGCATTAGCATAGGTTCATTACACAAGAAATGGAATTTTTTTGCATCGCTGTTCATTGCCATGACTTCATTATAGATGCTTTGTGTCCATTTTGTTCTTCTGCATGTAACAGTCTTACTCCAATGCTATATACAAGAGCTCTGAGTTTGTGTTATAAAATATCTGCCACATTGTGTGCAGTGGAGTTCAACTCATTAATATTGTCATAGGTTTGCTGAAGAATATTTTTTCCTTCAGATAGCTCCACAATCAAATATATATGAAGTTAATATCTGGCGATCTTGCAGGCCAAATTACAGGAAAGTGCCTAAAGATAACGCGACAACACCAGAAGAATCAGAAACAATTCATTGTCATAGTGATGTAAAAAGTCTCATTTCTTGTGTAATAAGCCAGTGTCAGAATTTTTAAGAGTGTGTAGAAAAAATGAGGAATTAAATTTACCTCATACTTTTGAAAGACACCAGAAATTAATATTACAGTAATAACAGTTTTAAACACGTAGATATAAAAAGCTATTAGAAATTTCCAGATTGTGTTTAAGTGTATAATATATAATACACCGCGCTACGCAGTTCTTTCCTGCCAACAATTCGAATACAGTACCTCGAACTTTGGACAAACTGAGAGTAAGACTTATCATGATGGACGGCCGATTCGGCGTCGAATAAACGTAAGTGGTGTCCTGATTTCCTAAACGGAGTTTATAATGAAAGAAATATTGTTGATAGTGTGGATGAAATGAAGAGAAAAACGATAGAACCCCAAGGACACTCTCACAACTTTGGTTCTACAAATGCAGCTCCACCACTGCTGGGATTTTAACTTTTAATAGCCCATTACAGTTTTTACATAACGTCACATTAACATCTGTCAGTGTTACCAAAGTATGAAGCCAACATCAGAGGATTCATATAGATATGTGCGGTACGGCGGTCCATCACCAGAGATATGGTATACGGATTTGAAGGCTGGAGAGAATGCCCAGTGCTGCAGATGTTATGGTCGGCTTGCCGGGGCAGACACAGTCTGCACGCAACTCATATCGTCATGGATATGGGTGAAATTAAAAACCTATCCGGGCTGAAATGCTTAGGGAAGTTCCCTGTCCCGCCCGATGAGCACCTCTATATCTCTGCAACCTGCTCAACCACAAGGGTCTCACTTCCCTGAGCGTTATTGACAATAATTGTTAAATTCGCGCGGTCTTACACTGCGTGCTAACTATACATCTTGTACACCATCACGGTCATTTAATGGTTCAACCAGTACCAACTGAGAGGTCTTTAGGTTATAAAGATCATGGCGTTTCCGGAGGTATGTCTAGTTGACTACGGAGTCAGGTCGTTATTCTTGTCTGAATAAAAATATCTATGTAAATAAAATATGTTATATGAAGAAATATGTACGTTACATTTACAGGATTATCTAATCTTCAGATGACAAAAGAAAGGGATCTCACTATACTGTCATCGTCGTCGCCATCATCATCATGATCAGAAGCATCATCATTATTACCATCATCATCATCACCACCATCATTGTCATCATCTACGTCAAGGATTTGTTCCTTCTAGATCCGTTCCGACTCCAAAACATTGGCAGTAATTTATTGGTCTAACCATCTTTTCGATGGTCTTCCCAAATCTCTCCTGCCAATTGGTGTGTGTAATATAGGATTGCCGTTGGCAACCGGTTCCTCATTTGTAATACATTTCGCGTCCACTGTGTTCTATATTGCTGAAATTTTGCGTTTAGTCAGCCTGTTAATATTATTTTCTTATGCCATTTTTCTCTTATGTGTAGCAATTTGTAGCCTCCTACTGCTCTTACAAGGAAACCGTCCCAGGTCGTGTAGTTTGAATTTAATGAAAATGCATTATTTAAGCTAATTTTCGTTCGTTAAGAAACGCGGTGATAGCCGTTCGTTTCGCTTTTTTCTCGTTTTCGAAATACTCGTTTAATAACTTGAAAATCGATGCTACTTATGCCGCTTCTTGCACGCACTCGGATTCTATAGTTTCGCGAGACCGTATCACAGCTCTCGCATTAATGCTCCAGTCTGTTTTATTTTTTTCTTAACTCACATTAATAGAGTACTCTTGCTGAAATACAAATTCAATTTGAATTTAAAATATGTATTAACCTTGTGACTCACCTTAAATGTGATACGGTAGTGTGGATTCGAAATGAAGTGGTCGCAACAAAGTTCCATGGAACAGTTCAAACATTTTGTATAGGCTGGTTTTTCACATATTTTTCTAACACGCACATTGTTTCCAACATGCAACATTTTTGCAAGAACGTTATCAAAATTTCTCACATGTTTCTCCCTCGCATATCTACACCTCTGCCACGCGTATTGCAGCATGTCTTTGAGGACAGGTGAATGAAACTGTTGATAGACAACAGAATGCAATATTATTATGAAGAACGTATCGTGCAATGTGTCTGGAATATTTTCACATATAATTTTATGTATGAAATACTTTTGTAGCCTTCCAATTAAAATTTTATATTGCCTAAAAATATACACATTCAAGGGTTGCAAATATTTTGTAGTTCTTGAAGGGATAATTTATGTTTTAATTGCCTTACCATGTAAATATTGTTTACTCCTTCAAAAGTAAATACAGTGTCATTATTCTGAACACTCTAGGAATCCAGAAGTAAAAATGTGCCTTTCTTAACATCCGGGAGAAATACATCTCTTAGCCAACTTCTCGCGTGATTTTTTTGTCAGTTTATCACGACATTAAATGGCTTATCTTTGTGTACATGATGTTTTACTTTAGGTCCAAATTCCCCTTTCGGTTCTTGAAAGTATAGTATATACAATCGTGTTCCTAGACTTTCAGCTGCATACTTATGGATTTGGACTGTGTACGAATGAGTGAAAGATACCATTGATTGCACTATTAGTTTATTAATGTGAGTTAAGAGAAAAAAATTGACTAGCGCATTAATGCGAGAGCTGTGATACGGTGTCGCGGCGCTATGAGAATCTGAGTGCGCACAAGAAGCGGTATAAGTAGCAACGATTTTCAAGTCAGTATATTTCGTAAACGAGGAAAAAGTGAAACGAACGACTATCACTATGAATCTTAACGAACGAAAATTAGTTTAAATATGCATCTTTATTAAATTTAAGCTACACGATCTGGGACGGTTTCCTTGTTAAACATTTCAATTCTGAAGACTTTACTATCGTGTTCCAAAGTATCGTCATCATCATAACCGTATAATCATTATCAGTATCGTTTCCATCATCACCATCATGATCAACCTTGCCATTATAATCATGATGCCTTTACAATGTACAATACAGTAGATAAATAGCTAAGAAGAGATTACAGTTCATGTATGTGTAATTGTTCGGACGAAGTATTTTACACAAAGCCCCTTTAGTTTCTCTCGAAGGGAGGTTTTCGTGCCCAATACTATTTATTTATTAATGGTAATGAAGCATTTGCCCGATTATACATATACATGTCTCTTGAGTCTCTCATGCACGAGGGAGTTTCTCGCTGGACTGACCCGATGTAGCAGCGTTTGTCCTTAAATCCCGCTTTAGTCGCTTGTAGGAGGGCTGTCCAGTCAATCAGTGATGAAGCCTTGGTTTCAGTATTTACTTTATTTAAAATCCTCTCTTCTTTCTTATTCCGTCTTAGATGGTATAATGCGCATGTCTTATTTCTATATCCGAATATCACGATTTCAAATTCGGTCAAAGTTGACGAATTTTAGGACGAAAAAGTCAAAATATAGTTTCCAGGAAAAGAGAAGCGAAACTGAAGGCACTATGTCACATTAAGTTCGTGAGACGTGAAAGAACTTGAGTACATTTTGTCGATTATTATCATAAAATTCAAACGACCTTTGTACCGTTCATAAATACTGTAGTTCCTACTTTCAGATGTGAATAGTTCTGCCGCAATAACTCCCGAAATTACTCTCTGGTATCTAAAAATTTAACGGTATAAAAATCCCGTGTAAATATGTCGGTATTGTTCAGCTCATAATCATCCAATAGCCTGCCAGAGTAAAAAAAGTTCTGTCGTAGGCTTACACGTGCCCCCATCTAATGAACGGAATTAGACACAGCCAGGTAGCAAAATCCGGGAGGGTGGCACAGTCAGTAGAGTGCTGATCGATCCCGGCCCAGGCCGATGGCATTAAAGTGTGCTTAAATGCGACAGGCTCATGTCAGTAGATTCACTGGCATGTAAAAGAACTCCTGTGGGACAAAATTCCGGCACACCGACGACGCTGATATAACCTCGGAAGTTGCGAGCGTCGTTAAATAAAACATAATTTACAGTAACTCCATTTAATGTAAACACTTTGACCTATTTTGTTGCTTATTTTTCATTGAAAACTCGTGGCCTAAAAGACTAGTGCGTTTGGCATTTCTCATAAATCAATTTCCCTTGTCATTGTTCAGTCGTAGTATAATCATTTCACTATCATTGAATATCCTCTGAAAAGGCCGTCGCTTGTATAATTTTCTAATTCTTGAGTCGCCACAATTCGAATGGACTCAGCCACTATTCAGTCAGCTGAGGACTCCTCAGAGGGATGGGAGTTCCTCCCTAGCAGATCAAGTGAGGTTCCTAGTGATTATAGTGCCTGCAAGGCAGCTTTCAGTCGTCCATTCTCGTTCATGTGTGCTCCAATATCGTCTTATTACAACCATTACTTCGTTTAAGAGCTTAGGCCTTTGGGTTGTTCGACCTCAATTTGAAGTGTTAGACCGTCTTTTCTACAGTCATTTTTCTTTTTCTTCTTCTCTTATGGTTAGAAAAAACCTGTTACGATCTCACGTTTCGCCAGCATATCTTGGGGCGTGTACTGTTCGACGGTTTCTTGATCTATAGTGTAGAAACTGCTTTGGTATTCTTGTGCCATCCACTTGGTTCAAATGTGTTTTTAGTCCATTTGTGCGTCTTATTTTCGGGTGATTCGTTTAGGGGAAAGAAATTCTTATTCTTCCTCACTGTTTGATTAATTTGTCTTAAAAATTTAATTGTTTAAGGGTTGAATTGAAGAAACATGTTTTCTTTAATTTTTATTCGGAGTCATTTTTGTAAGACAGAAACAACTATTATTTCATACAGTTTTATTCTTTTCTAACATTTCTTTTGACTGTTCTCCTATCTTAACGTGCAGTATACAGGGTGTTTTCGGGCTGGTGTTACAAACTTTCAGGGATGATGGGGAAGGGCGCATGTATCAATTTGAGATAAGGAACCCTGGTCCGGAAATGACTGAGTCGAAAGTTATAAGCAAAAGTATTTGTGTGGAAATGGAATTGTAATTTCGCAACACGTGTCCTCCTTCCCTTAATCTTTGGAACAGTCGTGGAAAGATGGTATGGGCCGGATGTCTCCTACGTGGGTACTTGCACCGAAACAATCTGTGAGCTTGTCTACTGTTCCCATTGGCTCATCCGTATTCAAAATTCAGATCTGCATATTCCGCTCTTGTATACTCCTCCATTTCACTAGGACTGATCGACTGGACACTGCAACTAGTACACATACACTGCTATCTACAGACGTGCATATCAGGACCGACCATGTCCGTTACACATTACGCTATCTGCATTGCTTTAATGTAGTTTCCTGTCCCCCACCCCTCAGACAGCGCACTGAATGGAATACTGTAAGTAGACAACGTAAACAACGTCAGATGAATACAGTATGTGTAAGATGCACAGATAAATATACATAAATAAGGTGTACAGAGGAATAAAATTATTTCATTTCCACAGAACTATTTTTACTTGTAACTTTCGACTTGGTTATTTCCGGACCAGGGTTCCTTATCTCAAATTGATTCATGTGCCCTTCCCCATCATCTCTGAAAGTTTGTAACACTAGCCCGGAAACACCTTGTATATCAGAAAGAGTCCTCGATCGTCCATTAGTTGCTGAAATTGTCACGTGATTATACCTACTCCTAGCATATTATAATTAGGTTCATATTCCTAGCAAATATTGCATCGTAGATTTAAGATATACTGTATGTAAAACATAATTTATTTCAAGAAAGGGCTTCTGACCACTTCTTGTCCATTTCAAAATTGAGCAATGCTACTCATTATCCTCCATCATCTTCATCTTCATCTTCATCATCATCATCATCATCATAAACATCATCATCATCTCATTCTACATCTCATAAGAGGTAGTTAATTCTACCTTTCAGGTACACCTAACTCAGGATGGGATCCTTCACTGTGCCAGACTAGCAGGATTCAGGCGCGTTTGACTGGATCATGCTGTATATGGACCTTTAGTGACGAGAAAACAAACCGACGTAGGAATATTTTGTTTAGAAAAAAAGATTTTAGTATATAAAGTTGTCAAGTATGGTAATACCAATAAGAAATCGATGTCTATCACTATCTCTTCTGTTGTAGAAGTGCCTTACTATTACAAAACCGTTGAGTTTAACGTAATATTTCAGCTGTTAATGGTCACCCCTGACCATTTACAAGACATATTGACTGTGGGAATATGGAATTAATTGCGATAGGGTCAGGTGAGCCCAGGTGTTCTGATAGCGGTATTGATTTCGGACCGAGGGATGGACATTACCTCAAATTTATTACGATATGGGATTTCGAAATTACACCTAGTAATGTTGTTTGCTGCAATTATAACAGAATCAATACAAGCTGCAGTTCGTTTACGGATGCTTCTTCTCCACGATCCAGGAACTCTCTGTCCACTTGTGTAAATGGTAGGGGCGATGTGTGGATGTGCTGCTTATAGCTGCTCCTTCCGCATGACTGGCTTAAGGAACATAACGTCTACGCTAAAAGTAATATTTCACGTGAGACTGTGTCTGGTGTTTAGAAATGAGCAGGAAATTAGTCTGTAGGCCTATATACAGTTACATAAAAAGAATTTGACCAATGAATGATTGAATTCTGTTATTAATGCTGTTTTTGTCTTTAAAGTAGACGACCTAATCCTGAAAGTACCTGTCTTTATACACAGAGTCGAATCTCTCTCGGTCTGATTACCTCTTTGAGTCTGTTTCCAGGTTTCCCTAAACTGTAAGCAGATATCAGATAATGGTATAGAAAATTCTCGATATTATATCGCCAAAATATAATTTCCTTATCACCAATCTCAACGATGCTATAGGATTTCTCAGCTTCATTAAAAACAGAATCAAGATTCAGTTCTCAATATTGAAATTATAGTGATGCTGGATATAGTACGTATAAGAAGCAACTGTGCTCTCTTTCCTTTGAGATAACAAAACCTTGCTAGCTTAGCGCATATAACAACTCGTATACAGCCGCCATGATAGCCATTGAACTTTCCAGCAGTTTTATTCCTATTTCGCTGCAGTGTTACGTCATTGAGGACCACTGGTCCGCTGAGATTCGGAATACGCTGTGTTTGTTCATCACAAATTCCATCATGACCTGGCAGGGGATCGAGTTCGGATCGCCTGGATGGAAGATCTTCTCGCTAGCACTTGAGCCATAGAGACGGCGTTTCTAAATAGAGAATTGTACACAAATATGAGTTTTTTATTTTGTGATGAAAATCGGTATTATTTTTCAAGAAGTTTGGATTATTTTAATAGATTTACGTGCTTAAAAAGGATAACTGTTTTCGGTGATATGATACATTTAAAGAATTAGGGGCTATTTAGAGTTTCTTGGGCTTTATGGGTAAAAAATCTTCTTGCAAATAGATGCAATATCGAACGACAACATTGAACTTGTATTAAAGAAATACATATTTCATTATATAAAGCAATTAAAATAGGCAGGCCTAGTACGTAATGAAAGAAAAATACATTAATTTTTACTCGTATTAGTTAATTGTTAAAAGAGAACATTGCCATATTGTTCACATTATCTTCTTTTATGTTGCAATGCGAGTCACTCAAGATTCCTGAGTAGAAAGAAGAGAGGCGTTCACTGTCAACATTGGCACGCGGATATCAAATTGACTGTCAAGCAAACTAGTCAGAACTTTCACAATATTTATCTTTCCATCATGCAGCAAAATTTTGTTGGTTTACTCTTGAAGTTCACTGTACTCTTATATGAGCACTGAATCATTTTGATTTCCAAATAACCGAATAGACTTCACCTTTCTCACTAGGGAAAGTTCAATGCTGTTAAGGATTAATCCTGAACGAAATACTTCAAGGGCTGAATGTAACTTATGTGGCAGCAGAAAAACTAAAAAAAAACCAAACACTGTGATTTAGCGTTATTATTCGCATAAAGTTGATAATTATGTGGTTCCAAGGCAAAAGGTGATACAGTATGTCAATTTTTGGAGAAAATGAGATTTTGCGATATATTGTGCATTGTGATGTTTTCTTTATTGTGGCAAAAGATGTCATGTAAGCTTATATCTCTATTATTTTTTTTCTAACCCGTTGTTATGAAACACTATTCCTATGACTTTATGTGGTCGTTCAAACTTTAACTGCTCATTCCTGAGAAACTGCAAGAAATTACACATTTTCGATTTCACAAAAAGAAAAATACCTTCGGTTTATTAACATAGGCCGACATAAGGTCTAGAAACAGTTTTCTAAGAATTCAATTAAGGTCAATTTTATCATAAACGCGAAAAACTATAGTTCCTACTTACGGCAAACTCTCAGACTCAACTCTCCAAATATCAGCTCGTTATCGACATTATATAATCACACAGTTAATACAGAATCATGAAATGAATTTCGCCTTACAGATATCCTATCTCAGAAATGTAATTAATACTGCTGATTATTAAAGGAGTCCAGGAGGTCTACACTAACATATCTGGAGGTTTCAGCAACCCACTAACCGACCAACAAACCTTTCGGTCGCATTCGCTACAATTCAAGCTTTTCTAAAATATAGTAGCTTCAATTAAATAATTCATAGTAGGGAAGCTAAATCTTCAAGAGATCTGACGTTCCATGCCATATTGTATCTTCTTGTAAGCCACACTTAGTAGCTCCTAGCGACAATTCCAAGTATTAAAGGAAGCACATTGTGATTCATATCGTATTTCCAAGATCAGTTTTTGTTGACTGTGTCTGGAATTATTAACTTTGACTCTGAAACCATTAATTATGCGATCCGCATCCGTTGTAGGGAAATGAGGTATGGATTAAGGCATTTCAAGGCAAAGGTCACCGCGTCTCGGCTACAAATCCATTCAGATCCTCTAATGTTGGCTTCGTACTTTGGTAAAATACTGACACGTTAATGGGAAGTTATGTAAAAACTGTAATGGGCTATTTATTATCTTTTGTCAGAAATTCTTTGATTAATGTTATTTATTCTTGATGCACTACAGTATGTTATTATACGTTCACTTAGACTTAAATACCGGAAATTTTAGGTGAGGCAGCCATTGTTTATCATTGTTACAATAGATAGCAGTTCACAACTGAGGAGTAAATGACGAAGACTCTGTAACATGCACTTTCTTTGTATAGTTGTGTTGGAAGAACGCCGATCTACTTGGCACTATTAACGCTTCCAATGTACACAACACAGTTTTATGCACATCAACAGTGAATTTTGCTTAGATATAATAGATTCGTAATTAATTATGGGTATATACTATACGAATCAGTCATTATCAGGCTTCGAGACTTCGGACCCAATAGAGCAGTTCAGTGGGAAATCTGCATAACGGCGTACTGAGTATAGTGGTGTAGCGTACAGTGGGTGGGGATACTGTAGAATGAATACTAACAAGTACGCAAAGACGGTTGCAAAATTTAAGAAACTAACATACACTCTTCCTCTACCTCCAGAGCCCATTGTTAATAGATGTGGTAGGCCTACATGGCTTAATGCAGCTATTTATTATGCCAAATATTCCCGTACAATTGTGCAGATAATCAACATATTGAGTGACGACTGTTCTGCAATCAGAATAATTAAAGCTCTGGATTTGAAAGTTCTGACGAATAATTTGGTTTTCACACAAACATATTTTCAGACTGTGTCTGAAACTATTACACGGCTAGAAAAGTCAGAGCAAGAGATGCCGGAAGCCCTCAAATTAGTTGAGGAAATGACGCAGAGAATTAATGAGACACCAAGTACACCGGTTACCAAACATGTAAAACAGAAGTGGAAATCAATTTTTTTGTAAAAATAACGGATATGGAACGTTATGTAACATAAACAGCAAATTAGTGGACATAGAGTCACCCGAGAATAAAGGACTGTCTCTTAGAGACTGCCATGATGTTAGATTTTTTCGTTTTGCTCCTATCACGTCATGCGACATAGAGCGCAGCTTTTCACAGTACAAACTGTGTTTGGCAGATAACGTTTGAGACACTGAAAATATGTCTTGTAGTACATTGCAATTCGATGCTGTAACTGTACTTCCTAAAGACGACCAATAGGATAAATGAAGAAATTAAAATTACTACATGTTTATTTCCACCATTAACACTGTGCATAATTGAACACAAATGCTTATAAAAGACAGGAGAATAAATGCTTTTCACTTTCTTTTGACACTGTCATTGTGTAATGTATATTTACTTTCAGAATGTACATATGTGTCTGTTTCCCCATACTACCGTACTCTAAACAGCAACGTTGTTACCTTAACACATCTCTACCTTCACTACCTGCAGCGAGTCATCAGCCTATAGTACATGCACAGTAAACTTATTGTATCGGGTCCCAAGTCTCGAAGCCTGGTGATTATCCTGCTCATGACGCATTTAACAGTCTCTGTCAGTACAGTGGAACCTTAGTTTGTAGATGACATCATATTATGTTTCTAAAGTCGCTTGGAAAGTGAATTTACCTTATGTTATCTTCTTCAAGTTACCGTTGTTCGTCACTTTAGTATTTATGTATGATTTGAGGCTTTCTCGGCGTTGGTTCGCTAATATGTTTTCGCGGGATATCAGCCGAGTTAAGATTTTGGAATGCTCCAAGCTTGGAGCATTCCAAAAGATTGGCCGATCCGCCAACCAATCCCGTTTCACCTGAGACAGCCTAACATCTATATAAACTTTCGACTTTCTGTTCGGACATCACTTCCCTGAAGATGGCTGCAGAGATAGCAGTCGAAAGCTTGGAGCATTCCAAAATCTTAACTCGGCTGATATCCCGCGAAAACATATTAGCGCACTTTAGTATTGTAAATATAACTTTTCCTGTTTTATATTTTTGTTCAAGAGCACATGATATCATTCTTTAATATACCTACAATAAGTAATTTTTCTAGTTTTATTATAATCTTACTTTTTTAGTATAAAATTAATTAAGAGTTTTTCAGGTTATCTGTTCTGATGTTTCCTCCCATTGCTCCATTATTATTTTTTATCGCTATTACATTTTCATACTTCGCCAACAGACAGACGTTTAACTATTTCATTGACAGTTTTCAATCATCCATTTTCAATTTCAATTCGTATTCAGTGCCTTCGTAATTCTATATTTGCATTTTCGTCATTTAAAGAATGACTCGAATTTGTAGGCCTACTGATTATTGATTACCAGGCAGCGCAGTTTCTTTCCCAAACGTACAGCGGATCGAGTAGTTTCTTCTCGTAGCTACATCTATTACGTCACGTGGATGCGAAAGCAGGGTCGAATTGCAAGCAGATACGCATGGAGTCATTAAATAATAATGATGTAATGTATTATAAATATGTCCCTGTAACGTCATATGACATAGAAAGAACATTCTCTTAGTTTAAACAAATTTTATATGATGTTCGTAAAAGATTTGCATTTCATAACCTCAGAATATGTTTTCGTTCACTGCAACGGGTTAGGTTTTGATAAAAGAATTAGTTGTACAGGGACATCATTTTATTTTTACTAACATTTTTAATATTAACCTGTCTATACCTTTAGAGAACCGGAAACACCGCTTGCTCCCCCCTCCAAGACGGGAGTTCAATGATACTGGCGTAAAACACAAATCACTCTACTAGGTATAGGAAGGAAGAAAAGTAGTTCATCCATTTACGTAAACTAGGAAATATCGCGATTTTGAGTTTGATAATTTTCATTAGGTTTTTCTTTAATGAAAGTACAGTACTGTATTAAGAATAAGTGTTTTTACTCACGAAGTGAGTTATCCATGCGAACGTATTCATTATGCGGTGTATATTATACTGTCTACAGCACATTAGCGTACAATATAGAGAAAGAAGTTAAATTGAAAAATAATCATAATATGAATATTTAAACACAATTTTGAAAATGGTGGCCGTTCATTGCGATACAGGCTTCAGTTCTTTTGTGCATATTATCGCACTATAGACTATTGCATCTAATTCCAATTGCCAGTTTCGTCCTTCGTACTAGTAACTCATGTTGAAATAATTCTGTACCTACTCTACGTACTGTAAATTCAATCTTCACTTCTGCCCGACCCGCACAGATAAAATTACTCAGACATGCTATCTACTGTCCGTCCAAGTGGTTATGCCGCAGGATTGTAGAAAGGGAGGAAATCACGTGACAGTTAATTACTTAACGAGGCCCTTTTATTTAAGTTAAATTAAACAGCTGTATAATATTACGTAATCGCCCAATTTCTAAGAGAAATTAATGTTTTCAGAAAAGAGCTAGGACAGCCCAGCTTTTACAGAGGGGCGAGCAGAAGCAGGTGGGGGAAATCGGGATGCGACGTAGGCAAACGGACAGTACCTGTGCGAAAATATGATTCAATATTGAAAGCTCTTTCGTCACTGGAAAACGCGAACATATTTCTGGAACGTACTATACTCAGTAACTCAGAACTGCTTACTATCTGCGGTCTTGTCTCTGTGTGGAGTTGGAACTTCATTAGTAGAAGGGGTGGGAGTGAAGTACATTAAAAAACTCAGGTACAATAAAAATTGAAGTAAAAATAAAATGATGTCCCTGTATATATTGTGTAAACTGTAAATATTGATAATTTGTATATTGATTTTTGTTATTATTATTTTGTCCCTGTAACGTCATGTGACGTAGGAAGAACATTTTCTTAGCTTAAACAAATTTTTACTGGCAGTTACAGTAAATGATATGAATGACATCAGTAAAGAAATGCAGTGTAGCTTAACTATACTGGAAACACACCGCTCTACCACATGCGTGACATTGATCGCTCTGAAAGCAAACGACCGACTAACGTGAACACTCCTTGGCGTACCGGTAACTTAATGGACTCGCCTGACCCAGGCGCACATTGTCGGCGACTGTCAGGACTAATTAATAGTACTGTACTTTGGTATAAGAACGTAATGTGAATTCAGGGTAATAGGAGTGTTTAGAAATTATGGTTGAGTAAGGAAGCGCATTATATCTGTCAACACAAAAATACACGACATAGAGAAAGTATAAATATAAGACATTTTAATGTTGAGTATTATGTGGACTGAAATCGATAGAGGAAGACAATGTCTGTAAGCTAGAAAAACTTAATTGGAAAAAAATATCTGTTAAAAGCAAACCTAATCATGCAGCCTTGATTACTTAATTAACATTATATTGAATGTCAACTTGTAGTCACTTCAATACAAACAAAGAGAGAGTGCGCACGTTTTTGGCATCAGGGAAGAGCAGACTTATTTCAACGGCAATTTATTAACGGTGGAGTTAAAGTGTCCTGGGGGACCGTAAAAGTCACGCTAAAGTAAATACGATGACACCTTTAAAATATTTATGAACCATAAATTTCTCGCAATTGATCACAGAATATAAGCTTAAAAACCCAATTAAATTTTACGTTTCAATTACTTTTTTCTTCATTTCCTCCTATTACAGTTTGTTCGCTATGTGTTTTTTAAAGTAATGTGCAAGTGCATCTAACACTGCTGTACAGTGGAACTGTGTCACTAATTTTGCATTTCAACCAATGGAAAGGAGCTGATAAGACTCTGACAAAGAAATATTCGTGCACAATATGAAATGTGTAAATCTGTGCGTGATCTGTAGAGTTATTGCAAAAGATTGAACAAAAACGTTAATGCATCATTTTATCGGAAAGTTCTAAGTTTATTAATTTTTAATCTTACGAAGTAAGAGAGAAAGCACGGCACTGTTGTGTTGCAAAAGTTCGATTTCGAGATAGCAATACGCCGAGAAAGTGGTTTCGACCATGATGGATGGAAATTGTTCATATTCAGTGTCTATGAGTCAATTTTTCAGGGAGTTCGTTTGTCGGATAATAATGTGTTGATGGAGATTATAGTCTTGACTGGATCGCCCTCTTTTTTAAAAGCAGCACTACTTCTCGTAGTGTACTATCTCTTAGTCAGCGTCATTGGAAGTAAAGAAAGTTTGCATGTGTACTCTACTGAACACCATGTATGAAAAGAACTAATGTTTGGCCGATCTCAACGAAATTTGAGCCTAACAACTGATATTCATCACTGTGATACAAACTATAGGCCTACTGTTTATTATTTACTATGCCCAAATTAATTTTCATATTCACAAAACAGTTCAAATATGGTCAGTAAATACAATGAAAATGATAATCATTGTAGTTTCATAACTGTAAATTCTAAATGCCAGCATTAAAGGATTATAATATGGGGAGGTATTTGTAGGTTCTTAACCTAACATGGAAAATGTACTACAGCATATCTTAAAAAACAAATGTTTTACTTATTCTACATAATAATCGATTAGAAATTAGATCCAAGTACGTATATTTAATAAATGGAACATTCGCAAAAGTCTAGGTTAGTGAACAAAATATGTGTCAGAAAAATTTTATATTATGTAATAAACGGGTAATAATTTTCAACGATAACTTAGGAAACGATGAAAAGAGATATTATGCTGAAACATGCGAAATGCATACAACATGACGTGCAGAAGAAACTAGCTCGGAATATTGTTCCTTTATACAAGAGCCGTTTATCTATTTTCGTTTTATTGTTGCTTCCACAGGAATATTTTGTTCAGTTTATATTGCAAACTTTATTTCACATAACCAGCATATAGTATAGCTTATCTTTATATTTATTGCATTTTACACTTCATTGTATTAATTACAGCGTTTAGAGTGTCAGAACTTACACTGTATGTGGGTGCTGGATAATAAACTTATGACTGTGTGTAAAATCGATTTAGTGAGGTGTCTTGTATGTTAGAACTGTACTTCTGTTAAAGATTCAAATAAGAGTATTTATTGAAGCTCGAATTATTGCGATATAATTTTATAAGACCCTCATTAACACATTTATGGTGAGGTGCATCAACATTGTTTAAGTTTTAATAACCATTAACTGCCGATTTAGTACCTGTTAAATCACAAGTACAGTGCACCAAGTTTGTTTGTTAAAAATTTGCTTAACAACTGTAAACATTAATTGGTGATCGATGACCAATTAAGTTAATTTAGAATAGTTAAATACTTCGAAAGAGCACAAGATGGCGGAAATATTCGGCAGTGATAATTTTATTTTGAAAATGAAATGATTTTATTTAGATTTTATCTAATTCGACATTTTTATTTCGATTTTATCTAATTCGACATGAAGATCAACATGATTAAATCGATGGTGTTTGTGTAAAGGGAGAAGTTATAAAAATGAGTCTTGAGATAAATGAAAATTAAGTTTCGGATCCTTATTGCAAATAATTTTCTCATATGGACTGAAACTCGCCCTTAAAAACAGAAATTATTTTTTAATTTTACATTCACCTTCACACGTAGAACCATCACCTAAGCTGCTGATAACTCAAATACGTCTGCCACTACGTCATCGAATTGGTGCGTAAATAAAATATTTCATTTTGAATTAAACTTATTGTTTATGAACACGCAATTGTTCATTATCACTTCAATATCATTGGTTAAATGCAGCGGTGGCGAAAATGTAGTTGTGCGCCGAGCCACTGTGTAACCTGCAACGTGCATAGCACCTATGGAGGGAGGCGGACACCGGAAGGGGAAGTGAAACAACTGTCTGACTTATTAACGGATTTTCATTTTCCTTACGTCAAGCACTTAAATATAATTTTATATAGGTTACAAACTAGTGTTTAGTACGTGTAACGAAGAAAGGAATGAACAATAAATGAACAATATCACAACCTAAAATTAACTGTCTTCAGAATGTCTCTGCGACAAAGTTTAAAAATCAGGAATTATGTCACTTACTACCAGTCGTAGTTGATCACGATGGCATTTGTCTGTCAGTCGTGATCTACATTTGGTTTTTACTATTTTCATTGTTGAAAATAATTTTTCACAATAGTAATATACGTTACAAGAGCGGTATGTTGACGTTTTCATGTTCGAGGAAAAGATTGAAAAAGCGAAACGTAGTTGAGAAAACATGAAAACAAACATACCGCTCGTGTATCGTACATTATTTTGTGCGAAGATCGTTTATTACATACCTGAAAGACGAATTTCTATTTACAGTAGTTGCAATGAAATCTCCATCTTGGGTTCTGTTTAATGACGGCAACTTTAGAAAACAAAAATATCTATACTCCAGCAGGCCGTGATATACGTCTGTCTTTTTTTTTTCCCCCAGTCTATAAATGCGAACTTAAAACAAACGGTAAGGTTATGTAATGATTAATTTTTTCATTTTAATATTTTAACACTATTATTTATATAACATATTGCAGTAATAACATCGGCATCTGGAGTCTTGTTGATTTTTTCACGGCTTCCTTAATGTTACTTGTATCAGGAATACAATAGCTTTCGTGGAGTAATAGACTTTACTTAATTTTTGCAAATATTTAAAAGCAATAATTAATATTGCAATTTAGGTGAAATTGCAGTGGTAAGTTTCCAATTTATAATTATTACTATGTTAAACGTCTCTAAAAATAAATGTTAAAAACCTAAAGCAGTAAAATGAATGTCGCGCTTAAGCGGTAAGAAGAGGGAAATTGTTATGTGTGTTACGTTGGGAATACTGAATGTGGTATTTCACACTTACCTAGTATTGGGTCTGTGCGGAAAACAAGCAAATACGCACGATCTCGCACAAACGTAAGTTGTAGCAAACATGGCTTCAACAGAGCAAGCGAAAGAACGAAGCTTCGGATATTTATTTTTTGGCAAAGATTTGAAAGTTCAACATTTGTCAAGCCTTAAATCTAGCTTTCATTTGACATCACATAGTAAATCAGTGAGTTCAAATTGAAGAGCTAACCGCATTATTCGTACATCTGCTGAAAAAGGTTCGACGTACAGAGATGATGATATTATTATTATTATTATTATTATTATTATTATTATTATTATTATTATTAACACCTAAATTTTAATGTTTCATGAGTAACATGTAGTATAATGCAAAAAAATTCGTCCTCCCGTCCTACTTGAAACTTTCGTTTTTGTAGAGGTACATGGTTTCGAGAGAGACATATGCCACTCCCAGGTCAGAGACAAATACAAATGAAACGGAGTTTGACTCCAGTGAGTGAGAGGGTGGGGGTTGGGGAAGGTTAGAAGCAAGAGAATGCATAGCTCTCACTGCGAGCCACAATGTCCTCGCGAGTCGCATTCTCGCCACGGCTGGTTAAAAGTATATGAATTCTTTTTCCTCTAAGCATGGCGAAGTTTGAATTGGAACACCCTACTTCATAACTAACTGCTAACAACTTCGAGCACAACTTATAAAAACTACCTTCGTTGGAACTCTTGCGATAATTGTCTTAGCTGATTATTGAACATATCCCATTTCCTCCGTAAAATGAGGTTTCAATGTATAGTACAAAATTGTTATTTTTACTTGAAACTAATATAGTAGTTTGATGTAACCAATTACATTATTTTTGCGTTACAAATAATTGTAGTATTATTAGATATGTTGAAAAAATGTAATTAGTTTGGCTTGTATTCTAAAAAGGTAGACTTATGTAACATATAAATACTCTAGGCAAGTTGAAGACAGGAATCATTATACACTGCACACTATTCCACATTATTTTAATGAATAATGAAACTTAACATTTGTTAGGGAAATTACGTCTTTGTATTTACATAAACTCTCTACCAACTAATTCCACTTCATATTTCACAAAATTTGCTGTTCTTTGTCTCTTCTATTTTAACAATCAAAGCTTTCGCATTGCAAACCAAACAATCGCCAAACGGAACGGC
Source organism: Periplaneta americana (assembly GCF_040183065.1). Classification (NCBI taxonomy): domain Eukaryota; kingdom Metazoa; phylum Arthropoda; class Insecta; order Blattodea; family Blattidae; genus Periplaneta; species Periplaneta americana. Next base: position 53,026,844 of record NC_091125.1, read on the forward strand.
TAAGTTGCGTTCAGTTTTACATTCAGCGGAAAAATCACTCAAATACGTAATTAAGTAATAAAACTATGTTGACAATATATCAAGTTTACTGTGCATAAGGATCTATTTCAGTCCTTCCTTATTGCGCATTTGTGCTCAGTCCTCTATTCACTCTGAGTTACCGTAATGATGCGTACACTATGTCCATCTAGAGAAGCTACGCTTTCATATGGTAAAAAGATTATCCAAAATTGGTAAAGTGCCTTCTGAGATTACTTCATAGAAAAACATACTCTCTCTTTACATATTAATATTGATAAACATTTATATGCATATAGATTATAATGATATCTTTGTAACACTAGTGTTAATTCAACATCTTCCGTTTGTTGTGTAAGGCCGTCTTAAATAAAAACAGTCATTTATTTTCACTTCTTTGTGTTCGTCTGATTGAGGCAGCACTGATATGAAAAGGATTGTTATTTTAAAACTCAAGTCTGACTAGTGTCATATGTAGCGATGTATGCAATGGAGAGGGAAAGGAACTGGTCACCCTACCCCATTATCTCCTGGCCCAGTTGCCTCATAAGTGGTGCCTTCTTGGTACCACTTGTGAGGTTCAGACCTGTCTTCGGACAGTTGACTGAACAACAACACTAGGCTATTTTGTTAAATATGTGTCCTATCAAAATTTTGCATAGGCCCAGAATAAAACTTGTCTGAAACATTTTTTAAAGAAACATCTGTAATGTAACATTTAAAAAAATCAATAATAAGCGAGATATTTCGATTTATTGATTTCAGGCCCTCTTATAACCCTCCTTTTAAAGAAAGTATTTTGGATGTTATATAGCCTAAATTTTAAGTGGGATGTAACATATTTTATATACTAATTTTCATATAAATCGGTTCGGCCAATATAGCGTGAAAAGGTAACAAACATAGGTACTCAGATACAAAAAAAAAATGCAGTTTCTGGTCTCAAGAGAGCTAATTATATATGTTTACACCGATTATTATTGCAAAAGCGAAAATTACCAGAAACATCAAGAGTACAGTTCTATTATTAGTATAGATTCTTCTGAAATTAACAATGTAATTCTGTTAAAAAAATGTGTATTAGTTGTAGCTACTGTATTTTTCTTCTCCTTTGTAGTCAATCCAAACCTACCCAGATGTTATTGTTATTAATATGTCATCGCATCTATATTGGAAGCTAGCTTCATCCTGGATTATATATCGTCACACTAGAAATCTGTCCTGTAAAATGCACTTCTTTTAAGCTACATGTGGAATAAAAGCACTTCCATTAATCCTCAGTGAGTGGAGAAAAAGGTGTTCTTGTGGCACCATAGAACCTTACAGTGTCCTAATAGTAAAGTTGCTTTCGGAAAAATACTTACTACACACGATAGCCTTTCCTTAAAAAAATAGCTCTAAGTAAAGATGTGCGTAAATGAGAAGGTATGATACAACACGATTATTTCTCATTTAGTTAGGCCTAATCTTGTGCTGCTACCTTCAAAATCGTAAAATGTTACTTAAAAAAAAATAGAAACGTCTTTAGGCTGCATATGAGTCGAACGCTGTGAAGCAAAATTCTGTGACGGAAGTTTTGTGTAGTGTAGTGACGTTATACAGCCGAAACCAGTGAGCGAACTACATTTTCTAGAAAATTTTTGCAAGAAAGTATGCCGAAATGAAAAGTTGTATGAACGAGAACGCGATGTGAAACAAAGCGTGAAAATGAACCGCCAAAAATTGAGCCAAAGACGAGAAAAATAGACTGGAATGTGCGAGATTATATAGACCCAAAAACAAAATTTGGCCCATTTGAATTTTCCAAGTTCCAGTTTATAACGCACTGCGAATGGTCAGTGCTTACTGGGTCTGTATGGTAAGAAATTGTTTCATTGCAGATTCTGAACACTACTACATATTTACAGCTCAAGAAGTTTCATTTCTGCCTGGTGTAGACACTCATTCTTTCCTAATCTCTCATTAACGCTGTGCAATTCTGTCCTTGTTGGTGACTGCGCTGCTCGATATATCTTTAAAAATTCTGTAATTAGGCCTACTTAAAGGAACTTTAATTATTTTTCTTGCGTCGGTTTATAACAGAATATACAGGTTCTATGGATTTATGTGGGAAGTAATTGGGGTGTGGATAATAGACTTCAAAAGAGCACAAACTTCCATATCAACAGTGTTCGATAATTTCTGAGTTGCAGGTTTTCAAGGTTCTTCTGCATCATTGGTTGAATGATACATTCACTACAGACATTCCACAGATTTACTGAAAGCCTTGTTCTACACGTTGAAGACTTCATCCAGACTATTTTTAACTATTGGTGATGATAAATTAAGTGAGGGGAGTTGGAGAGTGATGGTAGAATGATAATTGGAAACGGCAGTACTTCGAGATAAAACCTTCTGAACTGTCTGCTTCCTCCACCACAAATTCCATCACGACAAGAAAGAGGACTGAACTCGAGTCTTCTGGATAGAAGATCAGCGCTGATGGACTGAGACACAGACGCAACTCTACATTTTCTATATCGTTGTTTATTTGATGAGACCTCCTATGTAGCAGTACCGAGCATAGTTTTTCAGGAGGAACAAAAAATTTATTAAAATACATCAGTACTCCTATACTGATTCTCGATGATGTCATTGATGTCCATCATATTCGTTAACGTTTTCTACCGTATTACCTAATATTCTTATGTAGGCCCTTTTGATATTTAAATGCTTATTTCTTTCTCCTAAAAAAATATACTCTTTACTGTCACATAGAAGGTTTCACAAATAAACGACGATATACTACCACAGCTGACACATGCAAGTCTGTAACTCGAGAACGATTAAATATAAAACTATGTTCTTATGGACTTCTGTGTTTTGAACTCTACTATACTGTTAGGCACTTTGCACATGAATCCATACTGTGAACAGATGTCTAGTATTTTGTACAAGGTGCCGCGGATTTAATTCGCCCGAAGTTCGCGATTTTTTTGGGAGTGGGGTGTGGAGAAAGACGAAAATAGTATAGTGATTGGCTTCCAAAAGACGTTAAGATAAAATTGTTGGCGCCATGCAATTAACTGAGTGTGTCTAAATTATTTGATTTGTGAATAAAGTTAAACAAAGACAAAATTCTCTCTGTGACTGTCTTATCTCTTGACAGCTGATCGGTAGAAAACTGTTGTGAAGGTGTCTATTAAAAAGAGTAGGGACATGTCCCTAAAAAAATCTCACCTGTTCAGAGTCTTCTGTGTGTAACGTGCCCCATCGGTTTACATATAAGAACTGGGCAATTAAAAATTGGTACCAATTAAGCCGAGAAGAGACATTAAGTTCTTGGCGTTAAAATCTAAATCAATCGTGTAGAGAGATAGGTGTATGGATATAAATATGGTTTTACACTCGTTTCTCTCTTCCTAGAAGAAGAAATAGGCAAGGTTGTACATTGAAAGCTCAATATCCTTGTATTTGTAAGCTGACCAAGCACCATGACCTGAGGTCCGTTGTGCATTAGTTCAATACTATAAATGTAAGGCTATAGACAATGTAATTTATTGGAAACAAATTTGCCTGTAGTCTTCTGACGCACACCTTTATTGAGAAATAATAACAGAATTGTAAGAGATTTATGTTGCAGTAATGAAAGCAAAAGTATTATGTTTACTTATTAGAGGAAAATGGAAATAGGGAACCGAAGAAGAATAACGATGATTTATTTTTTCAGTAGTACATGCCCAGTACAATAAAAAATGCGTTAGAGGAATTTGAAATTTGTATATTTTACACAACCTTGATTTTCTTTACGTTAAATGCAAAATTGTTATTACGTTTCAATTTATAAAGTAGAGATAGATACATTTTGGCAATTTTTATAGATCGGATTTTATAGTTTTGTCCGTGTTGGAATTACTCATCACTATATTTTGCAGATGTTAGCGTCTAGATTTCTAATGGATTTCATGTAGATCGTCATCGTAGTGAAGTGTGACGCGTTGAAGACCCACGCCGCTCTCTTTGAGATACCTCAGGATGTTGAGGACGTCTTCACCATATTGTTTTACTGGCAGTACGCCACGGATAATCTCTTCTACTAGCAGTATACTCAGAGCCTTCGAACGTCCAGCGAAGTAGTACACATCAAATATGGAGACATGCTCTTCGAGTGCTTTCTGCACCTTGTACAGGCTGCTCACTCTTCCGTCCTTGATCATGGCAGCGACGTCCACTGCTTCGAACAAGTTGCTCACGATAGGAGGTAGTGCAAGTCCACCCTTGAATGTTAAACGATAGAAGTCTTAGCTTTATGATGTGGCATTAGGTTGAAAATATTGTTCATTGTCGCAAGTGTCTATATTTTCATAAAGTCGCGTTCAACTGTTTTCTTAAATATGAAGTAAAAACATTCGTAGGCTACTGAAGTTACATAGTATCAGGAACGAACATGAATATGTAAGTCCTTCATATCACTTCAAACTAAAGTTTTTACACTATATGCTTATTTAAGAAACTAAAAATAACGGAACGTGACAAAAGAATATTGTAGTGCTGAAGTTACTAGTTAATACACATAATCCAAATCGAAGAAACCTGATAAATCAAACGATAATAAATAATTATGAACCATATAGCAAAAGTATAAGACTACTTTTAAAAAGATAAAAATAATATAGATTATTGCAGCAGGCATTCGGTATAGTAATTGGAGCAAAATGATAAGGGACAGAACAAGACCTTCATTTGAGAAGAGAATATAAGAAATTAAAAGTAAAGGAAAGTTTAAGAGTTTTAAAAAGAAACTAAATATTAATTTTGGAAAAAATTGGTTGAAAAGAAAACTTGAGAATAGATAAAGAAGTGAAGAAACGAATGAATTATAGAATAAGAGGATTGAAAAACAAATATGCCGAAGAAGGAAAAAACTGGAAATGAGAAGTCAAGAGGACGAAACAAGGAGGAAAAAATTGGAAAAGGAAGAGCAAAGAAATCAAGACAATGAGCAAAAAAGTCGGAATAAAAGGAAGGAAGTCGAAACGAGAAGCAAATAAATGGAAAAGGAGAGTAAGGAAGTGGAAACACGGAGTAAAGTAGTCGAAGCACAGAGGAGGACAGAACAAGGAGTAGTAATAAAGTCGAAAAGAGGAGCAAGAAAGTCGAATAATATTGAAAACGAGAAGCAACGACGTAGAAATGAAGAAGTAGAAAGAGGGAGTTAAGAAGTCGAAACAAAATAGAAGAAAAAATACGGGGAAATGAAGTTAAAACGAGCCGTTAACAAGTTGAATTACCAAAGATGGCTCAATAAGAAGCAAAGTAGTCGAAATGAGGAACAAGGAATTGGGGGGGGGGGAACAAGAAAGGTCGGAAAATGGTGTAAAAAAGTCGGTAAATGAGAAAGGAAGTCTAATTATGAAGCAAGGAAGTCGAAAAAATGCAGCAAAGGAGCCGAAACATGGACCAAAGAAGTCATATATCGGAGCATGGAGCAAGGAAATCGGAACATGGAGCAAGAACGTCGGAACACAGTGCAAGGAAATCGGAACACGGTGCAAGGAAGTCGAAACATGGGACAAGGAAGTCTGAACGTGGGGCAATGTAGTCGGAACATGGTGCAAGGAAGTTGGAACATGGAGCAAGAAAGTCGGAACATGGAGAAAGAGAGTCGGAAAATGGGGCAAGGAAATAGGACCATGGAGCAAGAACGTCGGAACACGGTGCAAGGAAATCGGAACAGGGTGCAAGGAAGTCTGAACGTGGGGCAAGGAAGTCGGAACATGGTGAAAGGAAATCGAAACATGGAGCAAGGAAGTCGGAACATGGTGCAAGGAAGTCGGAACATGGTGCAAGGAAGTCGGAACATGGGGCAAGGAAGTCGGAACATGGAGCAAAGGAGCCGGAACACGAACCAAAGAAATCGCAAGTCGGAACATGGAGCAAGAAAGTCTGAATATGGAGCAAGAAAGTCTGAACATGGAGCAAGAAAGTCTGAACATGAAGCAAGAAAGTCTGAACATGGAGCAAGAAAGTCTGAACATGGAGCAAGAAAGTCGGAACATGGAGAAAGAAAGTCGGAAAATGGGGCAAGGAAGTCGGAACATGGAGCAAAGGAGTCGGAACACGAACCAAAGAAATCGCAAATCGGAACATGGAGCAAGAAAGTCTGAACATGGAGCAAGGGAGTTGGAACGTGAGACAAAGAAGTCGGAATAAGGAGCAACCAAAGCAGTTGGAACATATAGGAAGGACGTCAGAACATATAGCTATATACAGTCACGAAGCTTAATACTTACTAAATATGCAAACATAGACTGTTGAAATATCCATCCATAGATAGTTACTCACCACCAGGATCGCTACTATCGCCTCATCACAAACTCTTTCCCTAGCAGACGATAAAATGTATTGTACTTTCGATATCGTGTTCTTTTGAAAAAATTAACACCTTTCTTCCGCTATTGAAATATGAAATACATAAGGTTTATATATTATTTTTATAAAATATATATTATATCCTATAAACTCATCTTCCTGGATCTTTCGGAAGAAATTGTGTTATTTTAATATGAAGAGAATTTTACATGTTAACATAATCTGTTCGCGTCAACATTTCAAGTTTAGAATGGAAGCTATTTTGAGGTTCAATAAAAACGAATTTATATTGTGATTTTAATTTAGCACATCTACCTTCCTTAATTGTAGACAGAAAATTTACCATACCATTCCTATGAAATTAGTGTGCGTACGATTGTGTTACTTCCTCTCTTAGGTAGTAGATAAATACAGTAATTCAGTACTCAATTGTAGTATTAAAATACAGACAAATAGAATGTGACGGGTGTCATACATGTTATTAGGTTTAATTATAGTGTATAATTGCGAATATAGGAATATAAGTTAAATATAGTAAACATAACGTATAATATCAATATGACATAACTTACATATGTAGTGACAGGGCATTGGAGACCACTAAAATTAGGCAGAAAGGGGCAACCGGAACAGTAAACATAACCTATAATTTCAACATATATAAATATTCGTGCGGTGCAACTGAAAATTATTGAATCGTGCATAAATGAATGTACAAGAATTTCGCAATATTTAATCGAAATAAAGGCAGGTATTACACATACGACCAACGTAATTTTCACACCAAAAATAATATTACACCTTAACTCGCAAGGAATTATGTCTGAAGTGTCCCCTAATCATTGTTTTAAATTTTATTAATGCAATTACACTACATTTTAGAGAAATATATGTTACTCTTCATGCATTCCAATTAATTTATATGGTTGAAACGCCGCCCTTCGTGATCGGTTTAAGCGAGTCACATGGCCTGCCTTACGGCCTGTATTAGATCACGATGGCAGTGACACAGTCTATTGTTCCTAGTACTCACAGCGCCCCAAGCGGCTAGCAACTATCGCGAGAAATGCAACTCGTTGGCAAAAAATAGTCCCAAGCTTCGTGACTGTGATATAGTAAAGAAATCGAAGAAAACTTGATTGGTTATCCATAAAGCTTGTGCTATGTCTTGGAGTGTATGTTTATTACATTGTAAACAGGCAAGGTCTAACTCTTTCTTGTGGGAACAAATTGTAATCAATATAGTAGTGGTGTGAAATTTTAAATGATAAAATTGTCACTAATTTCTATAGCGACTTACCATGATGCTGATAGATGCCAGAGTGGCTAGAGGAGCGAACACAAGTCTGCTGATAGAGGACGCCATGTCGTTAAAGTGATTATAAACTCATTGCCAACTGTTTATATATGATGTGAGCACTGAAAAGTAAATGTGTGTGAGTATGGATTTATTTATAGTTGGTTTTACTAGCTAGTTTTGTTTTTAATGAGCCACGGACAATGTGCGAAAAGCAATAACATTTAGAACAGTACAAAAATATTCAATATATTTTTAGTTAATATGATCTGCTAAGAATACTTCATCAGCTTGCAGTTAATGAATTCGATAAAGATATTGCTCTCTGCAAAAATGTATAACCTGTAACATTTCTCACTTAATTATCTGATATTCGAAAAGAGATAAATGTTGGTATGTCTAATGCTTTTTATATGTTTTATATGATTTTATTGAAATATATATTCTCATAGAAGCATGAGGAAAGGAGCGCAATTTAGTTTACATAACATAATATTTAGGAAAATTTAAATATGAAAGCTAAATTTCGGTTTTATCTCAAAAGACAGAGAAGATTGCTTGTTAAGACCTATTTTGGAGCAACATAAATAGGTCAGACAAGAGTAAAAAATTAGAACGTGGCTAAGGGAGAGAGGAAACTAAGAGTAGTTGATTATGAAAGTGTCGAGAAGAATGGAAACAATATATACCGCTGATGCCCATTGCTATATTGACACGAAGTGCCCAACATTACAAAACACTTGAAAAACGACAAAAGTGAGGTGGACGGATCAGTACAATGTTCAGTCATGGAGCGGGTATTTGGTTCAACTCTTGTAATGGCAAAAATAAAAAGAAAAGATCTAAGTTGTGTGCGTTGGTCTTTTGTGTGGATTATTTATATTTGAATCATGTTGGAGTGGAAGATGTAGCAAACGTTTCGCAGCTTCGTACAGATTCCACATAGATACGTTCAAACATTACTTTCTCAACAGAAATTTAGCAACTTTGTGTCTGTTATTGTTTAGTAATAATTTTCGCACCAGAAAGTGAGTGATTCCAGCACAGTAATTACATGCTGCATTTATTCTGTTTACAAATACGCTTATGATTCATTACTTTCCGTGCCTTTCCGCCATATTTATTTTTAGATGACCAAATGACTCGTCTGGCTGTACGTGTGCAAATGGAGACAATTATTTTGTCCATAAATCCTATTTGCATTTAAATAATATTTCCAATTGAGTTGGAAGTTTTCTGGAAGTAAAGGAGACTTGCCAGGGTTTCATTTACACGTATTTCCTTGAAAATGAAAAATGTTACTTTTTCAATTTTAGTTATCTAATTCTTCAGAGTAATTATGCGTTTTGACGTGAAACGTCTATGTTCGAGGTACAACAGAGAAACATTGTAACGTGAGGCTGGCATCACTCGTGGTTTCCCTGACGCGCTAAGGCAAATGTCTAGATGAGTCCGAAAAAAATGAGCAACGGACCTACATTTTCTCCTTCACATAAATTCGGGATTTTCCAAACTAAAGCCCTATGAAATGTCCCGTACCGCCTTGAGATTACTCACTTGCACAACCCAATGGCTCCGATCCCTCTGCCGTGCTTTCCCCTCATTATATTGTTTCTTCAACTGGAATGGTGATGTTCGGAGTGAGACAAGTGGGATATTTTTATTGTTTTTCCTTTTTTTCTAATAGCCTGCTACAAAGTTTTTTTTTTTTAATATTTGAATATGTGCAGGAAAATAAAGTTTTTAGGTAATCACTACTTGTTTTAAGAAATTGTTCAAGGATATTTACGATAAAAGCACTATTTAGTGTCCATTTTTTGGTAATATATAGTGAAACAAAGTGAAATTATTAAATAATAATGCAGAGCAAATGATGCATTTTACATTCTCTCTAAAACAGACTGACTGCGAACGATCTTTTTACACTGTAAAGTATGATGACATTTTTGTATTCATCATAATAGTGCGAAAGATGTATGAGATAAAATATCCATACTGTGCATATAGCCTACGTCATAACTACAAGTCGGTCTAGTCTGGATTGTTGCAATTCCGATCACAGCAGAAAAAGTATGAACCATTATTGCGCAGCAGGTCGCAAAATGTCCATAAAACGTTTTACGAATTCATGCAGTAGGATTTACGTTCATATTGCAGGAGTTTTTCACAATAATTGAAGTACACAAAGCGACCTTGCCTCGAATTCATTGTGTAGTCATACAGTAGATATAAAAAGTGGAGCTGGTATTATTTATTTGTTTAGTTAGTTATTTAGTTAGTTATTTATTTAGTTTATTTAGTTATTTATTAAGTTATTTATTTACTTATTTAGTTATTTATTTATTTACTTATTTAGTTATTAGCCGTACCCGTGCGCTCCGCTGCACCCGTTACAAATAAATATAAAGTAATTACATAATTAAAATAGGACATTTGATCCAGGGAACATTCCGGTTTGATAGAAGGATAAATCGTTTATTTTGTTACTTAATTTAAATTGAATTAAAAAATTAAAATGCGATCATTTTGATCCAGAGACCACTCATTTGATCATAAAAATTAGTTTAGGAAATACAGGAAACGAATATACAGAATAGCCTATCAAGTTTTCTGTGTATAAGAATCTATTTTAATCTTACCTGTCCTCGATTCACTCAGAAGTTACTGTGATAACATTATAGCTAGAGAAACTACACTTTCCAATGGTGAAATAATAATTAATTATACAAATCGGTTAATTTAGCTTCCGATATTACTTCATACAAACACAGAAACATTCTCTGTAGGCTATCTTTCATAGCTTTCGATTGTTGCTGTCCAAGGCCCCTTATAGACGAAGTCACTTGTTTTTTAATTCATTACACAGCCTTAGATGGCAGGTATTTTAATTTTAAAACTCATTTATCTCATTAAATATCAGTCCTATCAAAATTTTTCAAGGAATAAAACTTATCGAAAATTATTTTTAAAGAAACTTTGGTATGTAACATTTTTCACAAAAATCAATAACAAGCGAGATATTTCAATTTATTTAATTCAGGCCCCCTTATAACCCCCTTTTAAATAATGTATTTTGAATGTCATATAACCTAAAATCTAAGTTACAACGAACTTAATTTATATTCCAATTTTCATCGAAATCCGTTCAGCCATTATCGCGTGAAAAGGTAACAAACATATAGACAGACAGACGGACAGACAAAACAGACATACAAACAAAAATTTCAAAAAAGCAATTTTCGGTTTCAGGGTAGTTAATTATTTATGTTAGGACCAATTATTTTTGGAAAATCGAAAATTACGAGAAAAATTTCGGCTACAGATTTATTATTAGTTTAGATTTATTTATTTATTATTTAGTTATTTATTTTACTTATTTAGTTATTTATTTATTTATTTATTTATTTAGTTATCTAGTTATTTAGTTATTTACCTAGTTATTTGTTGTTAATTTAGTTATTTACTTACTGTACTTAGTTATTTATGTACTTATTTATTTATTTATTTATTTATTTATTTATTTATTTACTTATTTACTTAATTATTTAGTTATTTAGTTATTTGTTTCGTTAGTTATTTAGTTATTTATTTATTTAGTTAGGTAAGTAGTTATTTATTCAGTTATTTATTTACTTAGTTACTTATGAAAAGTGGGTTTACAGTGCAATTAAAGAAGTGGGATTCAAAACCGTACTTCTCGCTGTTGATCAAATGATAATTGGATTATCGAAAATGAAATCCAAAATGCAACATATAACACCAGTGACGTAAATAATTACTCAGAATGACATTATCAAGTGCATCATATAGAGTTATTATAAAGTAACTAACACAGTTGACATTAATATAACTGCCAAGCATTTGAACAATGAAGACTAAATGACTATGGAATTTCCTAAGAATGGGATTTAGTCTATGCACGTGAACTGTCTCTTGTCCATATTTCATAATTTTATTGTGAGTATTGACTCCACCATTGACAACAAAAGTGGTTCTCATTTGTTCGCAATATCTGAGATAACCATTTCTGTTCAATTTCTATCTGAACTATCACATAATATAACGAAAAGTTGTTTGTAGTTTCATAATAGCTTCCTTCAATTTTATTCATACATCATCTACAGTTCATAAAAATAGATTTTCAGTACGTACATTTTTTCAAACAGTGTTGTATGACATTTGCAAGTGTTTTCTTAACACATTAGCACTGCTGACTGATGACAGATTTTCTATATCTAGGTTGTGGTTTCATGTAGAAACTCTGCAGCCTGAATATTACTATACTTGGTCTTCCCTATTTAATATTAATCATGAACGCAACCAGTTTCTTCAAACTTTTTAATTAACGCAAAATAAGAAAGTATGGTACTACAATGGCCGTCTCTCAGATTCATTTTTGTCCGAAATCTTCTCAGTCCGGCTTTGGAGTATCTATCATATTCATAAATACATTGCACCAAACTATTTGTTTTGAAGGTGTAAAACCAGGGTTTAAGCTAGAAAATAAATAATTGTCGCAAATATGCAATGAAAAATAATATTTGTGAAAATTGCGAAATGCTTGTGCAATATTGTAAATAATTGTGCAGAATGATAACATTAATAAAGTTAAATAATTTATTTCTTGAAGTTTTATTACTTTCAATCCATCTTATCACACTCTAGATATACTTATGTAAGTAAATCATTAGACGTAGGTATGTTTAGAATCAATTACTGTTGAATTCACATCACATTAAAATATGTTGTTTTATGGGCACTCTGAACATTGAAATTCTTTTCTAATAGGCCCTTTAAGATTTATTGTAAGCAGAGTGCTAACTCTTTTTACTGAAAGGCAGTTTCTCATTCCAGTTTTTACAAGATTCATGCAATTAAATCCTCGCTCAGAATTTACAGTATGAGATGGAATTATATAAATCAATTAGAAGAAATTGTTCACTTAACTTTTATGAATTGCAACAACTGTTTGAAATCAATTCCTGAACATCTATTGCTCAATATCTTTATGAACATTGCCCATGCCATTAGCATTTCATTTAAATTCAGATTAGTTCAAACTCATCTCTGTTTCATTTTCTCCATTACCATCTTCGTTTCTGAAGTCCAATGTGGTTATTGCATTTTTGCACATTTACATTCAAAGTTTGTTGCATTTTTAGAAGTCAAGTATCAAAATGCGACAAATGCGATTGTAGCTTAAACCCTATTTAAAACCATTTTCTGAGACTAAAAAAAATTGGGCAATAAACAAGCAAAATGGCTAACAAACCCCTCTTTTTAAGCATAATCATTACATTATAACATTTGAAGCATTTATTTTAGCACGGATTAACTAAATCATCTTCTTCACATATATGATTGCCGTTTAGTTCATCTTGATTGTTCAGTATGTTTAGAAATTATATTAATTTCGACTATGTTATTTTATGGGTCTATAATTAGGCACTTAACAGAGAAAATATTTAGACATAAATTGAATAAATCAGTTTTCTTGTCGACACTATAAAATACAGGTACAATTTTAAGAAGCAAAGAAAAGATTGTAAATTGTTCCATCTTTATTATATTGTTGCGAATTTCAGGGCCTGAAGAAGGATCTGTTGAAACGAATGTAGTCTGATGGACAATATACAAGCTTTTTTAGCTTAACCGAAAACATTGAACGTAAAGCGAAAGAGCTAAATGTCACACGCATCATTGATGCTAAAGAAATATATAGAAAAAGTTGAGAGATGTTGTTGAGCGTAAGGCAACCACGAAAAGCTCTGAAAGCATTGCGTTACAACCCAAGTCGTGTGGCGGGTGATGAGTCATGTACTTAATTTTAATGTAAATTACAAAAAGATAGCTTTCCAGATGTTCTAACCAATACCAGTTATAACATTTTTTTTTTAATTTCAGAAGATTTAGGTACCAAAACAAAGCTATCCCATTCTAGGCCCCGAAAGGCTTTTTTAGGGTAGTGGGATGTTCAGATTTTCACCTCACGAGACAATCGATACTAACAAGTAAGTAGCTGTAAGGATTTCATTCCTACGTGCTGGCCTTCTCTGTGCAAAAGTAATAGTCCGTTACTCATTTCTGTTAGGAGATGAGTGAAGTCTAGGACCATATTGCGTCCGAAGGGTTTGGATGAATTGGAAAATCCATGATGCTACCGCACACTAACTATTTCATGGTACTCTTATGAAACTGGGAAACTGAACCAAAAATATTTAATAGGCACATTGACGCTTGATTAGTATTTCCGTCAATTAGAATTAATTTGATCTTTTACGTTAATTTCACATTTGTTAAGACCAATTCGTTGTTTTAATGTATTATTTTTAAGGTCCTTAAGGTTGACTAAGATCAGTAAACTTGCCAGTTGAAGGTAATTTAATTATTTGTTACCTATTGTCTTTCCTAATCTGCCTATCTCTTTTTACTTTGTGATTAAACAGAGTGTAAATATAAATTAATCCCATTTTTTTTAGAAATTATATAGGTGGCACCAAACAATGTATCACAATACTTACAGTAATGCGATCTTCATTCCAATATAGGATGCAATAGGATGTAGTAAAGTGATTTGCAAACAGACGGCATCTGAGGAGACTGCAGAAATCTCTGGAGGACGATGGGCTTTCTTGGTTGACCACGCGGATTCCGTCGGACTAGAGTGTTGTAGCTGAATCGATAGATGGCACCAAACACTGAATCACGACCAGTAAGCTCTATACTAATCTGGAGACACAACTCAATGCTTTAAAAGCGTGACACGAATGATGAGCGACCGAGCGTATTGCTATCTCTTTCTGACATAGTGTTGTCCTTGTATGGATTGAATGCTATCGTACACAATAACAGTAATTTTATTGCTTACTGCGCATGTGCAACGTGAACCTCACGAAAGACTCATTGAACCGCAATAGTTAGAAAGAGAGAGCAATATTCTCTCCAACATGGCAGCTACAATCACGCTTTCAGACAGGAAAGAGCATTGCGATGGTGCCTCCAGTATAGTATAGAGCTCACTGATCACGACACTTACAAGAATGCGATCCTGTGGACTTTAACACTCATCCCTATTTAAGGAGATCAGCACAATAAGACTCAGGCTGTGTTGCAAGCCTTCGGACCATCTTCCGTAACAGAGAATTGAAATACATGGATACGGATACACATACATATATAGTTACATGCATGTGCACATACGTACAGACGAAGTAGCTGCATTTTTTATTTTTATTTATTTTTTTTTTACTTTACATAGGTACTTATGTTTTATCTCTTTATATCATGAAGAAGTTGCAAATAATATATATCTAACGAAACGCAATGAGTAGGCCTATATAAATTTTTACTAAAGAAATTCCTTTAACATCTCTCCTACGCAAAGTGCGTCTTCTTTCCTACTTGAAGAAGAGATAGCAAAATGTAGAATATCTTTAAAACTCCCAAATGCCAATCTTATTTAATGCGATATTTTTTTCTGAATAAATTATTATTGTAGAGTACGCTGTTATTATTTATTACACAGTATGTTCCTTATCCATGGATTCAGTATTGCATGTTGAAATATAAATCATCTCTTTACCCTATCTGCGGAACTGTTTACAGAAGTTTAAGAAATACAAGAACAGACACATTACTGAAATTTGTAAAATAACAGCCCTTGCTAATCCTTTGTACGAATGTGAGCTTTGGTCTACTTTTAAAAATAAACAAAAGCCTTAAAATGTCTTATATCAACCATAAAATTTATAAAATTAGATAAGATTAGAAAATAATATTTCGGTGATTTAAAATCAGAATTGAAGGGGATTTACAGTAGATGTAAATGTAGTGAATATTTATATAGAATGTCAGCTGAACGACGTCCAGCATACCGAGATACATCCACATGGAAAAAGAGACATTTGAAGGTCAAAACAGACCGAAACAGACGAAGAAAATTTGTAGACTATCAAAAACTGAAATAGAGTGTCTTTACCAAATATTCAAAATCATCTCTAATATTTGACATACAGATTAATGTGTAAAAAGAACGAAAAAATTTGGACAATAGGTACATATTATGGTGATGAATAGTATTCCATTCATTAGAAGAGAGAGGAGGCGAAGTCAAAGAAGTAGAGCGAGTGAAGAATACAAATTATTATTTATCCTAGCAACGTTACGTCACTAACGAAAACATTAAATAATCTCCTAAATTAGTTTGCATTTGAAAGTACTTTATTTTAATTAAATGTATAATTCTTATTCATTTATTATATATATATTTTTTTTTTCTGAGTTAGATTTGTAAATTTCTCCTTGTTGCGCTATACATTCTTCATCTTCATTTGTGTCTGTTAATGTTTATATATGTAGTAGAATGTTACACTAAATTGTTCCAAACACTTTTGGAGGCTGGAGTCCTAAACCACTCTCTTTGGTGTACCTCACGACATTGAAGACATCTTGACCGTATTCCGTTACTGGAAGTTCGCCGTTGATCAGCTGTTCTACCAGCAGCAAAGTCAGGGCCTTCGATCGTCCATATTTTAAGAGAGGAACCACATCATTAATAAAGACTCCTCCTTTCAAAGCGCCCTGCACTCTGTAGAGGCTGCTCACTGTTCCGTCCGCGATCATGGCAGACACATCCACCGCTTCGAAAAAGTTATCGACGGGGAGATCAAGCAGCGGTCCAAATCGTAGTTCCGGCTTCTTTAAAATCGAAAAATAATATTATTAATTAGGTCACATGAATTTGGGATAGAAATAAAACAATCATGTTGAAAGCTGCTGGACAAATCCTTCATAAGCGAGGCTAGCACGTCGGCTTTTCACTCCGAAACACGGATAGTTACTTATATGTTTATTAATTTCGTAATAAGGCATTTTTAGACTAAGAGATATTACACATTGAGGTGGTTAAAAACGTTAATTATAACCTTAATACCTACAAAATTAAAAAAAAAGATCATAATAACTGTCAAAATTTATTTGGAAATTAAAGTCCTGCAAAAATGATGTAAGTCTACGCAACCATGTGAAGATAGTAAGCAAGAATGCAAATCAGCACCTTTTTATTTTGAGATTTGATATTTTTAATTGGTTATTTTAAGACGCTTTATGAACTACTATGGTTATCTAGCGTCTGAATGAGATGAAGGTGATAATGCTGGCGAGATGAGTCCAGGGTCCAGCGCCGAAAGTTACCCAGCATTTACTCTTAAGGGTTGAAGGAAAACTCGGGATTTGATATTGTGTCAATAGATAAATAAAGAAATTGGTTAAAGAAAGAAAAGAATATGTGCGATAGCTGTAACGAGTTAATGTGCACTCCGCTAAATATTGCGGACGCAGCGGAAAGTGCCACTATTAGTTTGTTGCCATCTAAATTAAAAGCAGTCTACCGATTTTATGGAATGACGCAAGAAGAAGAAGAAGAAGAATGGCGTTGTAAGCAGCGTACACAGAATTCGTAATGTTGGCCTATTTTTCTGAAATATCGACATCAAGAAAGACATTACCTTTATGGTGATTCGATGCTAAAATAAGCACTTTCAGTCAAAGATAATATCGAAATCAATTAACATTCAAGGTTAATCGTGATTTTGAAGAGCAAGAAGGATGGTTATAAACCCAAGAAGTCTAAAATCATTATAGTTGAGATTAACAAGTTTTCACTAAAAGCTCCAGATGAATTACATTTAATGAATAAATTGGCATTAATATTTGACGTTGCTGGAGTATGTCGTTCAGAAGAGCTAACTAATTTATTAACAGACAACATTCAAGACATATCATCACCCTTACTTACTTATATGCGTACGAGAATCGGAAACGAAAGAGGATCGTATGTTTAATGCTCTGAACGATAAAAGAAATTCACCAAATATGTTTCATGTTGCGTAAAAAGGCGTTTTTGGGTAATCCAGAATTACCTGTATACTGGATATTCCTTCCAGCGTTCATCTGTCACATTAATGATAGATGCAAGGGCGAAAATTCTGGATATAAAGTGACATGTCATGGAATCTTAGAGTGGAGTTCAGTAGCAGAAGAGTAGGTTGAAAATTCAATGGAAAATTCCTGGAGAATTCCTCATGGAAAGGGTCTTACCCCATTTGACTTGTGGGTCTTGCTGTTAATATCTCCAAAACTAATCATCATACCATGGCGGTCCCTATCTCGACTTTCATCACATTATTTATACCGTCGCTACCGTTTGAGCCAACTCGCTCGGTAAAGCAGCCATATATTCACGTTTACGTTCACGTGCTGTATGAATCGTGGCGCAGTTTTCCTTCGTCTGTAAGAAGTGCACTCTGTGAGGGAAGAGTAGCGAACATTCGCTTTTCTTACCTAAATTAGTCTTGTGTTTAACGTTATACATTAGCTAATTTTGAATATTTAATTTCAATTGACTTAGCAACATTTGTTTGGACATATAACAGTGTAGCAAATCACATTCAAGAAAGTCTTATATGGAATATTGCGTGTCTTTGGAAATGTATCTCTCGGAATAATGGTTGAGTTTATGTTATTATAGATAAAAGTAGAATTTTTTTATTCTCTGAATCCAGAACATTTCGTAATATGTTCTTCTGATTGTTATATATACAGGGTGTTTCCGAGGTGGTATTACAAACTTTCAGGGATGATGACGAAGGACGCATGTATCAATATGAGATAAGGAATCCTGGTTCGGAAATGACCGAGTCGAAAGTTACAAGTAAAAATAGTTCTGTGGAAATGAAATAATGTTATTCCTCTGTACACCTTATTTATGTGTATTTATCTATACATCTTACATATACTGACGTTGTTTACGTTGTCTACTTACAGTATTCCATTCAGTGCGCTGTCTGAGGGATGGGGACAGGAAACTACACTAAAGCAATGCAGATAGCGTAATGTGTAACGGACATGATTGGTCCTGATATGCACGTCTGTAGACATCAGTGTATGTGTACAAGTTGCAGTGTCCAGTCGATCAGTTCTAATGAAATGGAGGAGTACACGAGAGCGGAATAAGCAGACCTGATTTTCGAATACGGATGAGCCAATGGGAACAGTAGACAAGCTCACAGATTGTATCGGGCCAAGTACCCACGTAGTAGACATCCGGCCCATGCCATTTTTCCACGACTGTTCCAAAAGTTAAGGGAAGGAGGGCACGTGGTGCCAAATTACAATTCCATTTCCACACAACTATTTTTGCTTATAACTTTCGACTCAATCATTTCCGGACCATGGTTTCTTATCTCAAATTGATACATATGCCCTTCGCCATCATCCCTGAAAGTTTGTAACATCATCTCAGAAACATCCTGTAGAGTCTGGGAGAGCGGCTGTTAAAGGACTAAAAGACAGATTGGCGACCATATTGTAATTTATTAGTAATCCCTTCTTTATAAATAAACTATGTATTATGTGCATGACTTTTTTTTTTAACAAAGCTTCAGCTATTTGAGAAGTGTCCTAACTTCTGAAAATAAACCGCATTATTGTTTTATATTCGAGCAGCCAGTCACTTCAGATAAAACAGAATTATAACCGAAATAAATAAAGGAACTTTGTTCTTTGTAACATATTGGGTGTTTCAGAATTAAGTATACAATTTTTAGGGATAGTTGACTAGGTATAGACAATCATTTTAAGTTAACACAGGGTCTCCAACACGTAATTTCGGTCACTATGCATTAATGCAATGCCAAATTGTCGTCTATACGCCTGGAGGTTAGGCAGCAGACTGAGCAATTACAGCTCTATTTTCATTTGTTGACTCTGTACGCCTTCTTTCGAAGATGATTGAGTTACGTAATCAAGATTGGGGGCATTTTAAACACTTTTTGTGAGATACTCTCCAGTAAATTTGAATGAAAACTTATTTGTCATCTTTACTGTGTCCTCTGCTTCAGACATTCAGTGCTTAGGACCCTATACCATAAGTTAGTCTTCTATTAAATTCATTCTCATCATTTTAACCAACTAGCTATCTCAATTATTATAAATCTTTACACATTGCATATAGACGGAATTGTATTACATTATCTCATAAATTAAGTTATTACTTTTTCTTATAGGTTTTATCTCAATTTAAGTAAACATGTACTAGAATCGACGGCAATTCGGAAGGCGGTAGTCTGCTAGCGTTTGCGTCGAGAGAGACTGGTAGAGAAAGCAAAGCAGCGTACAACATTGCCACATCGTACTTCACGCTCATATGCAATACAAATAGCGCAGGAGAGAATTTAAATTATCAAAAGACAATAATGACCTTAGCCGTTGGTTACTATAAACACGATATCAAACATAAACACTTTCCTTCACAGACAAAATTCTTTGCACGGTTCTCAATCCCACACAACATGCTTCTGCAGTCGTTTCTTGCACGTTGGCAACGTTACAGCCAGGATCAAGATGGCCGGCAGCGTTCTGCTCGTCAACGTTTTTGAAATAATTATACACCTCAAACAATATTTTCCGCGCCTGCCTGTGCAATACTTGTCTTTTTAAGTCTCTTCTTTCATTTATTTATCTTACATAAACACAGTAAATGTTAGTTTTACTTATTCAATGTATTGAAACACTCACACGTAAACAAACGAACTCCGACTGATTCCGATTGGTTCTACTGCACAAGCTTGTGACGTCACATACTAGAAATGCTACGGCGCATATAGCAGCCGACCACCTTCCGAACTGCCGTCTAGTCTAGTCGTTAAAATTTAACCGAAGAATATTGTTGGAGAATCTTTTAAGTATATTGTAAATATTCATAATATAAATATTTATGTTACTATTGTATTGAATAAGGCTGGTTGCGTGGAAGAGAAGGCCTTATGGCCTTAACTCTGCCAACGAAAATAAAACATTCTATATATCACTATGACAATTTTGGCTTCACTTATCGTGAAAATGATTAATCGGGGACACCATATTCCTTAAAATGATCGCCTAGACCCAACCATTATATTTAAGTTCGTACGATTCCAAGTTCATTTCTGTCTCCGAATTTGCACATCTCACTCGGATTTCATTATCAAAGATGAGAAATTAAATCGAAAAAGATAATCAGATCTCGTTCGGGCTGCCAATATAATCCGAAATGATTTGTCCTAATAATGGCCACATATTGATAAACTGTTGAATCATAATTCATAGTTCTGTGTTAGCGAGATATACGACGAAAGTAGCATTACAAACTGAAGTTCAGCAAAGGAAAAATAAGTCATACATAGGAAAATTATGTTCTAATAATGATCATCGATCACAGCCTTCCATTCGGACTTACCGCCACACTGGATGTAAGAGTTGACAGGGCAGCTAGAATTGCGAGTAGAGTGCTGATTAACAAAGCCATCTTGATGGAATGACTGTAATTCCATAATCACTAACTTATATACATTAACAACAGTGTGTGTGTAGCCTATGTATATAGAGATTTTTTACTGCACATTTTATTGTTGGAATGTGTTATTAATGGGCGACTACACTGTACGGAGAACAACAGTATGTGATATGGTCCATAAAATATTAAACTCTGGCTATTTATAATTATATCATTTTTAATTATATTTTATTGCAGTAAAGTTATAACATTTCCCCCCTATTTGAGCAGAAGGGGAGAAAATGTTGCGTTGTCAGGAGCCTACCCTAATATGTACTTAATTTATTTGTAACTAGCCGTACCCGTGCGCTCCGCTGCACCCGTTAGAAATAAATATAAAGTAATTACATAATTAAAATAGGACATTTGATCCAGGGAACATTCGTGTTTGATAGAAGGATAAATCGTTTATTATGTTACTTAATTTAAATTGTATTTGCATAATTAAAATGCGATCATTTTGATCCAGAGACCACCCATTTGGTCATAAAAATTATTTTAGGAAATACAGGAAACGAATGTACAGAATAGCCTATCAAGTTTTCTGTGCATAAGAAGCTATTTTAATCTTACCTGTCCTCGATTCACTCAGAATTACTATAATAAGATTATAGCATTATGTCCATCTAGAGAAACTACACTTTCCAATGGTGAATTAATAATTAATTATACAAATCGGTTAATTTAGCTTCTGATATTACTTCATACAAACACAGAAACATTATCTGTAGGCTATCTTTCATAGCTTTCGATTGTTGCTGTCCAAGGCCCCATATAGACGAAGTCATTTGTTTTTTAATTCATTACACGGCCTTAGATGGCAGTTATTTTAATTTTAAAACTCATTTATCTCATTAAATATCAGTCCTATCAAAATTGTTCAAGGAATAAAACTGATCGGAAATTATTTTTAAAGAAATTTTTGTTATGTAACATTTCTCACAAAAATCAATAATAAGCGAGATATTTCGATTTATTTAATTCAGGCCCCCTTATAACCCCCCTTTTAAATAATGTATTTTGAATGCCATATAGCCTAAAATCTAAGTTACAACGAACTTAATTTATATTCCAATTTTCATCGAAATCCGTTCAGCCATTATCGCGTGAAAAGGTAACAAACATATAGACAAACAGACAGACAGACAAAACAGACATACAAACAAAAATTTCAAAAAAGCTATTTTCGGTTTCAGGGTGGTTAATTGTATATGTTAGGACCAATTATTTTTGGAAAATCGAAAATTACCAGACAAATTTCGGCTACAGATTTATTATTAGTATAGATTTAATTTTTATGTGAACAGTTACATAGAAAGAACTGTCTCTAACGTGTCGCACATCCCTGAAATGAGATGTTGGGGTAGTTGAAGATGCAAACAAGCGTGCACTGGGCAGGTGAATTAACTAGTAGAGTACATAGATAATGAAAATAAAATAAGGCGACGGATTTCGGGTTTTAGCGGTAACATATACACACGAGTAGCACAGCACACGAACCAAAACAATTTTCCGATACTAGGTTGTTGAAAACTCAAGTTTTTTTTAAATAAAAATTCATATTTTGAAGTATAACAGTACTTATCATCTTTGTACTTCGCACTGCGAGAAAGTAAAAACCAATGTTAATTTTAAATTTCCATTGTCGTTTACGTCTTTTCATTGGAATAACATTTTTTTTAATTTAGTGCTCTTCCCAAGGGCAGGGCTTTCACTGCAAACCCAGCTTTCTTCTATCTTTCCTATTTTCTGCCTTCCCCTTTGTCTCCTCATATCTTAATATCGTCTATCACCTGATATCTTGGAATAATAACAAGTAAGTAAAAATTACCTGTCTGCTACTATAGCAACTGCAAAGCAGTAAAGAATTAATTGAACACGGCTTCAACTTTTTCAGTGTTTACTTTGCTTTCAACATGTAGAACATTCAGAATTTAAAACGAACACTTGCCTTATGGTAAAACACACATTCAAAGCAGAACGAAACTTTTGGCATGCCTTCTATTATTAAAACTCTGATAAATATTTCATTATTCCGGATACGAGTTTATTTTCTAGCGCATTACGTGTAGGTTATACCAAGAAAACGGGAAGCGTAGTAATGTTACACAAATCGATTTTGCCATTTTGGCATCAACAATGGCAAAAAAGAGAGAGGATTATATAATTTATGTATGTATGTATGTATGTATGTATGTATGTATGTATGTATGTATGTATGTATGTATGTATGTATGTATGTATACAGTCTTCGCCTCTAACTTAATATAGGCCTATGAACTTTATCCATAGTCATACTGCTTGATATTATAGGCCTACCGATGCAGTACGTATTAATAAAACTTTTTCTCTAAAAAATAAATTCAGCTTATTGTAAGTTCGTATGTATAATAAGCATAGAATTCTGATTTACTCAAATTCGACGTTAACGATTTTTTTCCGGAAAAAAAATTAGTACCGAAGAATGATGTAGGCTATATGTTATGAAAAATAAGTGAAATAATTAAGCTATTTAGGTTTTCAAATAAATGTTACGAAAAATCGAAGCCTTGGTTTAAAATAATAAATTTTAATTTTTCTGTTTCAATCAGACGAACACTAAAGAAAGGAATGACATAGTTCAGAAGTATTATAAAGTGTTCGAAATTCCTTCGTTATTCTATAGTTTTATGAATCTGAAAATTCGACGTTAACAAAAAAGGATGAAAAGCGAATAGAGATCGCTGAAATGAAATGGCAGGCTATAGGAGAACAGTTAAGAAACGAGAACAGGAAATGAGGGATCAACTACAGGTACCAGCAGTCTTAACAATAATCAAGTCACATTTAGTAAACAGGTATCTACATTTTAATAGAGTGGAAAGTAATAATGCACAGAAAGGAGAAGATAATAAATTACAATCCATATGTGAAAAGAGAGAGAGAAAGACATATTATGACATGGAGACAGCAGTTTGTAAACTGAGTCGGAATGGATCGAAAAGTCTAAATCCTGAAGATGATGATGGAGATAAACATATAAAAAAATGTTTATAAAAAGAGACGAGGTACGCTCTTTTATTCGGAAATATTTCGGCTTCAAGAAAAAATATTAACATCAGTCGTTTGAGATAGTCCCTCTACACTACGAAATTTCGCCCAAATTTCTATGAGCAAAAAGTCTTCGGATATATACAGTATATGACCCACATCGCTTTGTTCCATAAAAGAAAAGGGTAGTAATACCACCGCCTATTAAAAAGTCAATTTATCCTACTGAGTTCTGAGATATTTGTTTTATTTTAAGTTCAATATAATTCTACACGTCAAGAAAAAGTCACTGACATAAGGAAAAATGAGACTTTTCATATTTCATATATTATATTTTAATGTCGAAATGCTGGGCATCATCAAACTAATATAACGTCCTGAGGGTATAGTATACTATACCACACTTCATATGTGATTATAATATAAGATGTATGTGTAGAGACCCGAAGTATAGTATAATATACCTGCATTTATGCCCTAACTGTAACCTGCAGAACTTTTTCAGCATTTTTCCTTATGTCAGACTTGATTTAAATGTTACATGTTATTAAGATTTTTTACAATCCTTACGTAGTGTATTTATGCCAAGGGCGATACAATATGCAGTTAGAATTTATGTGTTCTGAATTTATAATTTCATATTATAATACATTCACATTTTCTCAAAAGTTTTAGAAATGTTACTTGTACCACCTTTTTTCTGATCCCTTCATATATACATTTTTTTTCAAAAGTCAGGAAAAGTAATTTTATTTTCACATAAACTCATGTTTCAATTGCTTCACTATTATTGCTATGGCAAATGAAAAAAAATGAACAATTCAAGCTACACATAGTGAGTAGACATATTTTTGCAAATTCATACCAAAAATCATGGTTTTGTTTCTACAGATGTAATTCCGTGTTACTATGAATGCAATAGAGATTGATCCGTCACACTGAGGAGACTCTGAAATGTAAGTGGATTTAGGTATGGACCTGTAATTTGTCATCATTGTTGAAGCTTGTAAAGTGCCTAAGAGATTCCACAAAAATGTTCTTCTGTTTGCTGTTCATTTCCTGAAAGAGAGACTGCTAATAATGAAGAAATTGGTTTTTGCCTGAATAAATCCCATTCTTTTATGAACAAACATCACAAACTAACATCACAACACAACAAAGAGGACTTTAAAATCTTTCCTGACTTCTGAATAACACTATGGAACTAAACAAATTATAAAAGTAGATAAAAGCCTACACTTTAAAACGAGAAAGTTGACGTTGTAGTAGTCTATAATTTGTGCAATTGCTTACACTGTAGCATCTCATATTCCTCACTTACTGCACTACCAATAATTAAAATTTTAATAAAGCTCAACGCGAAGTGTTTTAAGACAAAACAGCACAATTTCAAATGAGAGAAACATTATCGTCATACAGAAGTCAGTGCAGTAACATTGCTTTACCGGATATGCTTCTGACACAGCAGTAGAAGAACGCTAAATGACGCCATGTTGTTATCGTGCTATAATTGAATTCATTCACGAGTTTATATTAAAGTTCTGGCATTAATTTAACGTTTTATTTGATTACGTAAGCCTTCTTTTATACAGTTTTTAATTGAATCTAACCATCTTTGTGAAAAAGAACGAAATATTAAGATTAAATATTCCGAAATAACTCGTGTTATTTTTTTTTTATTTCTGGAGGTACTTTTACGGTAGAATGTTTTAATGGTAACCTTATATAAGTGTCGAGAAATTAAATATAAAAATGAAGTAAAATGAATCTTTGATGTGCATATTTTTGTGCATTGCTATGGGTGATGTAAGATTTTTGAACATCCATACTCCATATTATCGCTTGTTAGAATTTATGAACAAAGATTAGATGGCTAGAAATTTTCAACCTATACCCAAATTGACATTAAGACAACCATTTTCAAGTTAATATAACGGGAGATAAAATACTATTTGATTTAATTAAATCCAAAAAATAAAACTATATTAAATTTTAATATATTTTCAGTAACAGCACTTCAATGTTTAATCAAGTATGTGTTATAAAGGCACGCGTTTTATTTTTGAAGTGGAAACTCCTTTAGGGAGAGTACGAGTCGAACGCTGTGAAACAAAAACTCTGTGACGGTAGTTTTAAGAGGGCTTTGTGTTTGTTGCTATGGTATTGTGTACGTTATATGTTATCGCGTAAATAAATATGCGGTTTTCCATCAATTTACACAATTTAATACATAAATTAGTGGAAGCGGGGTTGCAGCCAAGCATTTCGTCCTTTTTTGTAGAGTTATATTAGACTATTAAATAAGATAAAGTAATGTAAAATTATTATCCCTATTGCAGTCCATGGAGACCTACAGGGACCGAGAGATTAAGGCACTCAGCTTTATAGAAAATCGGTATTAGTAGCAGTAAGGATGTATGTCCTACATGCTTATTGTGCTTACCTCCAATGCAATACCCTTTATTTGTATTTGAAACCGAGTGAACTTCAGAATCTTATTGCGGCTAAACCCTTAGCCGCGACGCTACCGCGCGTCCCATTTTATTTATGTATTTATTTACTTTTTCAGCTGCAGGTTCCTTGACTCTAGCAGCGTGGCTCATAGATGTCACTAGCACCGATAATCACAGACCACTTAGTTTGTCAGAGACTATCCAGAGTACACCACAGGTGATGGATCTACATTACCGATTAGAATGGTAAAGTGTTGGGAAATCGGAGAACCCAGAGAAAACTTTTGTGTTACTTTGACCGATGGCGTGCCCAGCACAAGTTATAAATTCACAGTGAATCGACCAGAATTAGAAACTCGACCCTCCTGTCTTATAAGCTAAGCACGCTAGCAGTGAGCCACTTTGGCGGCTCCATTTTAAACTATAGTCTAATCCACTAAAATTATATTACGTGGAAAAAATACAGTGCGATCGAAAAGCCCCTCCGCAGGTGTATTAGTTCTAGTAATCTTAGAATACAACCGTGTAGAAAGTTAACACTCCCCCATTCATTCCGATTTGATAACCCCACACCTTCAGTCCATCACATGCTTAGCGGCCAGTGCTGCCACTTGAATTCTCTACCAAATACACTTGAATTCTCTGCCTAGTGGATTCTCGGCTACACAGGCACTGCGGAGAGACTTCTCGATCGCACTGTATATGCGTGATGGAATACAATTACAGATAACAAATAAAACAATAGTTATCTCTCCTCTCCTCTCTTGTAAAAGCAGCCTACATTCTCTTCTCTTCTCTTCTCTTCTCTTCTCTTCTCTTCTCTTCTCTTCTCTTCTCTTCTCTTCTCTTCTCTTCTCTTCTCTTCTCTTCTCTTCTCTTCTCTTCTCTTCTCTTCTCTTCTCTTCTCTTCTCTTCTCTTCTCTTCTCTTCTCTTCTCTTCTCTTCTCTTCTCTTCTCTTCTCTTCTCTTCTCTTCTCTTCTCTTCTCTTCTCTTCTCTTCTCTTCTCTTCTCTTCTCTCTTGTAAAAGCAGCCTACATCTTCTTCTCTCTCCTCTCCTCTAAAAGCAGCCTACATTCAGATCTGTGGTATTATTAAAATTCTAATTATGGTTTATTTAACGATGATCGCAACTGCAGAGGTTTTATCAGCGTCGCCGGTGTGCCGGAATTTTGTCCCGCAGGAGTTCTTTTACATGCCAATAAATTTACTAACATGAGCCTGTCGCATTTAAACACACTTATATCCCATCGAATCCGCAACCTCGAGCACAGAAGGCCGGCGCTATACCAACTACGCTACCAAGGCCGACATGGTATTGTTAATGTTACCGTATTCTAAAAAGAGAAAAAAATGAGGATAAAGATGGAAGTTTCGGAAATGGTTATAGAGGTTCTTGACGGTTCAATTCACTATTCTTGTATGGAACACCGTAAGTTTCACGTTACAGCATTTCGCAAGATGTAGTATGTAGGTAACTTGAATCCCTCTGGGTTTGACGCTCGCTTCCTTCTCTTTGGAGTATGTAGACGCTAGACGTCATATTCACTCACTTGATGTTCTCATTGACAAGAGCCTTCAAAAGCAAAAGGCTGTGTTCCTGAAACCACCTGATAAAGTCTTCAGTCTGGCGGCGTAGTACAGGAAAGGGGTCATGCACACTTCCTTACCTGCAACAATAATTAACAATTGAACCGGTAGGCCTACCTACCTCTCGTAAATGAGAGAACATGATACCGTATCTACTAGTTAATCGAGATGCACAAGACAACTAACTTAAAGTTTCGAAGCCACAGTCGTCAGTTCGAATCATGTCCAATGTGTGGTAGCTTCTTGTCAATATGACTTCTCTGTTGTCTTAGAGTGACGAAGACCAGACGATGTGCCGACATTACTTTTAGGACGAAATAGTCCAATATTAGTTTGTGCCAAGATCTATCGTGAATTGTATAATAGAGAAAGGAGAGCAAGAATAATTGCTCCTATGAAGAAACTGTTTCATTACACCAAGTACAGATGTGGACAAATTATTAGAGTAAAAATATTTTCAACCCATATTTGAAGTTTTAATGAGAAAAGTACATGTAACATGTCACCAATGATTATTAACTGATGACTGTAATATAAATTGAAAAGTACTCTGCTAAGGACTACACACAAGGGAACTTCACTTGCATATAAGATCATGCAGTAAGATTTAAAGTTAGTTTTTTTATTTTTTATTTTTTGAATAAAATTGGAAATCAATATTTCACTCTAATAATTTGCTCACGTCTAGAATATATTTGACTGAAAAATTCCTTCAATTTAGTATTTTTTGACATACAAGCATTTTTCTTGGGCAGAAGTTACAGACATTCAGTATCTGATAACAGGTACTTGTTTACTTTTTATTACAATACTAATGTGACTATGACAATAAGAACTATGCATATCTCAAAGTAAACTTTATGGCTAGGTCATGAGAATACATTATAGATACTAACGGTGTACCGTTTCATAGCTTTCTTGGTAGATCAGTTAGCAGAGCGCTAGCTTACGACGGCCGCGGAACTGAGTTCAATTTTCGGCGATGGGGGAGTTGTATTTGTGGTAAACAAAGCAAGCTCATAAGTGTTGAATATTTCTTGGGGTTCTGCCGCTTTGTCTCATTTCACTAATATTTTCCACAGTTCCCCCTCTCATTATCTCCGTCTGGAAAAATAGGATATTACTTGTGTTTCCATCACTCCGAATCGACCGTTTTTCATGACGGATGTTCTTCAAAGTTTATCTAAAGACTGGTAGATATCAGTAGTGATATATTTAAGAAGACTCATTGATTTACCTAAGAGGCATCAGACCTCCCCAAGTTGTTTCTTGCCTGATGGGGACAAGACTCATACGGATCAGTAACGTACGACAGACCACCACTAGAGGAATAGGACGGATTTGATGGCTAGAGAGAAATTTGCGGTGCGGCGAATGTTGAAGTTGACGTGTCCTTGCAGCACAATCGCACGCAACTCATTCCATTGCGGGTGTGCAAAGATCTGCTTGAGCTGAAGAGTTTAGAGGTGCTCCTTGTCCCGTCTGATAAGAACATCTTCTATCCGTCTGCACCTCTAACCATGAGACCACCATGCTCCGTCTATTGGATAACTTCCTATACGGCCTCATACACTATCAGTTTCGCCTTCAGTCTAATCGTTTCATGTGAAACTGATCAGCGCTCCGCACATTGTCAGATTTATATCTCATTTGCTGCAGTTTAGAGCAACCGGGGCGAAAATGTGACTCGAGAGCACATTGTGGCTTGCAATGATAGCTATGCATTTCTCTTTCTTTCTACCTCCCCCAACCCCCACCCTCTCACTCACTGGATTCAAACTCCGTTCCATTTGTATTTGTCTCTGACTTGCGAGTGGCGTATCATCGCAATTCTCTCTCGAAACCATGTACCTCTACAA
This sequence comes from Periplaneta americana, assembly GCF_040183065.1. NCBI lineage: Eukaryota > Metazoa > Arthropoda > Insecta > Blattodea > Blattidae > Periplaneta > Periplaneta americana. The sequence goes on from NC_091125.1 coordinate 53,056,812, forward strand.
AAACGGAAGTTTCAAGTAGGATGGGAGGACGCATTTTTTTTTGCTGCCAATATTTATGTTATTCATTTTATGTATTTATTCAACTAGCTAGCTACCTAAGTGAGGACAAATTAAAATTATAAAACAAAATATATGATTTGTTCACAAGTATTACGAGGAAAACGGTTGTATAACATAAAACGGCATTATAATACATGTCACTCATGAAACATTAAAAGGTTGTGTTATTATTATTATTATTATTATTATTATTATTATCATTATTATCATTATCATCATCTCTGTACGTCGATCCTTTTTCAGCAGATGTACGAATAATGCGGTTAGATCTTCAATTTAAACTCACAGATTTACAATGTGATGGTAAATGAAAGCTAGATGTGAGGACTTGACAAATGTTGAACTTTTCAAATCTTTGCCAAAAAATAAATATCCGAAGCTTCGTTCTTTCGCTTGCTCTGTTGAAGCCATGTTCGCTACAACTTACGTTTGTGAAAAGTTATTTTCAACAATGAACATAGTAAAGTTCAGAATTTAGATCACGACTGACAAACACCTTCGTGATGAACTACGACTGGCAGTAAGTGACATAATTCCTGGTTTTGAAACTATGTCGCAGAGACATTCTGAAGACAGTTAATAGGTTGTGACAATGTGTCCTGTGTTTTCTTATTCATTTCTTTCTTCGTTACACGTACTAAACATTAGTTTTTTAACCTTATACTGTATAAAATTACAGGCCTATTTAAGTGCTTGACTTAAGGAAAATGAAAATCCGTTAATAAGTCAGACAGTTGCTTCGCTTCCCCTTCAGGTGTCCGCTTCCCTCCATAGATGCTATGCACGTTGCAGATTACACAGTTGCTCGGCGCACGATCACATTTTCGCCAAGGCTGATTTAGAGTATAACTGTAGTGATTGTAGTCCACATCATTGTGATTGTTACGCTTGTCCACTACAATGCATTGCAATGGATGAGACCGAATTGTTATGCTACGCTGCGATAGTTCCAAATAAAAGGGTGAAGAGAAAAAGGCTATCATAGCCTCAATTTCTTTTCGCTTTTTTGCGATAATATTAATTTACGTTTCACTTTCAATAACTCGTCTTGTACACGAAATAAGTCGATAAATTCCAAAAGAAAAGATTTCGATCTCCACGACATCATTCAGAGAAGCCACAAACGTGCCAGGAAAATACTCTGAATTATTAATAGTAGGCCTAATTTAGTTTCAAGAAACAAACAAGAACGGCCCAATCTGACAGCCACACTCCGTTCAGTCGGACGATTCGACAAATCGATGGACTTCACGTCAATTCTTCAGCCAGACTGATCAGTTAAGAACGGAACGACAAAAATACCACATACCGTCAGTTTATCGTAACAGTCATGACTAGACAGTGGGTGCGGGATGACTTATCGTTGAATGTAGGTGCACATTTAATGTTACAGTTTTTCATTCAGACCATTGGCTCAACAGGTTTTAAACGTAAACAGACGACGTCAACATGCTACTGTATCTCCGTACAGTCAGAATGAAAAGAAAAATGACGTACTGTAGCACATACCTCGTCATCATTGATGGAATTACTAGCGTCGTTTACGACGATATAGTCTCGTAAGTTGTGAAGCTGAATCGTCTTCGCCTGTCCTGCAGGAGAACACAACTGCACACATTGCGTTGCAATGTTACTATGAACGGACCGGGGTCCCTTCGTTCTGTACGCTGCTGTACTCGCCAGGTACACAAAAGACGGACGACACGGCACGTGCCATTTATTTATTTATTTATTTATTTATTTATTTATTTATTTATTTATTTATTTATTTATTTATTTATTTATTCTGGTGTAGTTAAGGCCATCAGGCCTTCTCTTCCACAACACCAGGAATACAAATACAATAATAGAAATAACCAGAAATAAATACACTATAATATACAAAGTAAAGCTGCTCAAGAAATAAAGAGAGAGAAAAAAAACACTATAAACAAAGTAAAGCCACACAAAAATATACAGGTTGCAGTCACACAAACTTTAAATGAGTGATTAAGTATCATAATTAATTCCATCCTAACTAATTAACTAACATAAACAAGAAACTTGCAATTTTAATCTAGGTTAAAAAGAAAAAGAAAAAAAAACACAAATCAATACTTCTAGCAATACCTAAAAAACATTAACTAAGACAAAATTTTCCAATTTAATTTTGAATTGTGATAAAGTCCGGCAGTCCCTGACATCATTAGATAACGAATTCCAGAGGCGAGGTATTTCTACGGTATAGGAAGATGAGTATAAAGACGTTCTATGATGAGGGATAGAAAGAAGTGCTTGATGTCGGTTTCGAAGAGTTGTAAGAAATTGAAAGCGCGATAACAGATATTTCGGAGTAGAAGTAAGCATGATTCTAAACAGAAGAGACAGTGAATGTATTGTTCTTCGTTCCTTCAGACGCACCCATGAAAGTAACTGGAGGGAAGGTGTTATATGGTCAAATTTACGAGTATTGCAGATGAATCGTATGCACACATTATGAACACGTTGTAGTCTCTCAGCTAAGCGTGAACTTACATTAGTTAGCAAGGAATCGCAATAATCAAAATGGGGCATTACAAGCGTCTGAATAAGATTCTTTTTTAGACTAAGTGGTAGAAATTCTTTCATATGAAACAAGGAGTGAAGTTGAGAAAATATTTTTTTGCAAGTGTGTGTTACTTGGGTGTTCCAATTTAGATCGCTATCCATAAAAATGCCAAGATTTTTAACTGTTTCACTGTATTTAACAATAATCCCATTCAATATTATATGTGGTATAGTACTGCTATCAAGAGTGCTTCGTAGACGATTATGCCCCATTACGATTGCTTGCGATTTCTCTGGATTTAACCTTAATCCAAATTTGTGTGCCCACAGTGAAATCGAATTCAAGTCTTCGTTTATTTTGTTTACTGCGTCACTAGTCTCGTCAGGGTGGAAGTGCAAATAAATTTGCAAGTCGTCAGCATACATATGGTATTTGCAGTGTTTTATCATATTAGTCACGTCATTAATATACTCATCTGCCATATACTCTGATACGAAACAACTTCACTTCTCCTTAAGTCATCCCGCATACATTGTCTAGTCATGACCGATCAGTAGAGTTCGAAGTTGAGACACAGTATCTCTTAAGTTATTTGAGCATTACGAGACGGAAACTCTTGGTCACGTGTTGGGATTCTGTCGAAAAACAGAGCTGCTGCGCAACAATCGACACCATAAGGCCAGGACCGGTATTGCTGATGTCCTCAAGCGTCGTGGATGGGAAGTACACGAGGAGATCCACTGCATTTCATCCTTAGATTCGAACAGAAGAGCAGATATTGTAGCCATCCACAGGACTCAATCTAAGGGAATCATTCTTGATCCTACAATCCGGTTTGAGAGGGATGCCCTGCAGGCATAACACGTTGATGAGGAGAAGTCCATTTACGAGTCCTGCATCCCATACCTAAGTGAGAAGTATAACCTTCCCACTAGTCAGTGGAGTGTGTCTGGTCTTTTGTTTGGTGCGCGTGGCACTCTTCCTAAGTTCACATGGAATATTTTAAAAGCACTCGGTCTCCGATTTTTTTAAATTCAAAAAATTTTATTGGATATTCTTAAGGATTCAATCCAAATATTGCATTACCATTTATATTTTGGCCATTGACGATTCTTTTGGGTTTGCATTTCTCTAGATGTTTTACTAAACAATTCCCGTATTTAACTTTTTTGTCTTTCTAAATTATTTCTGTAGTGCTTTTATTCTGGATCTTTATGGTCACCCTCATTGAGGGCAGATTATTTTGTTAAAAATAGTTTTGTGTGTGTGTGTGTGTGTGTGTGTGTGTGTGTGTGTGTGTGTGTGTGTGTGTGTGTGTGTGTGTGTGTGTGTTGTAGGAAGAATACTCAACAAGTCTTAACATATTCGTAACTAGGAAATGCTTTGTTGGGAAATATCGACTTTGTAAAAACATGCGGTCTTTATCTTACCCCTCTTTATAATTTATGGTCTTTATTTTATCACGCTTTACAGTTTTATTAATAACTTTTATCTTATCGCCCTTTATAATGTGTCTCCATGCACTAGCGCTTATAACAATATAGTCTACCGCCACCCTCAAAAACACGTACCACCTCGACTATGTTTCATGTCGGCGTAAGAAAAATATGGCTCTTTTTTTTCTTGGTTCGTCCTTCTTACGCTTTCCTGGCGGTACACATTTATAATTCGGTTCAACTATTCTTTCTCTTCCATACTTACATCCTTTATATGGAAAATACCTCAAATCATGTTTTTAATTCGTCTAATCACAATCTCCGAATTTCTACACTATCTAACATTCTCATTTTGCACTCTTTTCATTCTGTAACTTTTCATGTATTGCATTTGTTTGGTCGTTAATCGGCGTTTGTGCTAAATTAGGCACATCTCGCAACCTAACACAACACTGAAAGGGGAAACTGCTGCACCGTATCAACTTCCTACGATATTAGCTCCACGATATTCCTACGGTTTCGTTAATTAGTTAGTTCGCAATACCGAGGACCAAACAAAATCATTCTGTCTTCTCGATTGATCTCTGTTTAAGGGGTTAGGTACAGTTTACAGCAGCAAAAGTTTTGGAAATATTCAACATTTTTTTCCTCCATTATTGTATCTTGTACAATAATGAAAATTGGTATGTGTAAAACACTGTCCTTCTGCTGTAAGAAAAAAGTATTTTTAGGATTTAAAAAAATGATTTATATATATATATATATATATATATATATATTTTTTTTTTTTTTTTTTTTCAAAATTCAAAATAGTAGCAGTTTACTCTGCAATGATGAAACGCTTCCCTCATAACTCATAACCTTGTTAACTTTTTCATGTTCTCTCTCTTTTATTTTATTTTATCTTTTTTTTTTTTTTTTGCTGAAACTCATGTTTACAATATCATGCTCTTTCAACTACATTCCTTAATAAATAATATATATTTTTTGTGTTAGGAGGAAATACTGATATCTGACCATTTTTAAATGATTTGTTTTGTTCAGACAATCTATCAAAGGTAGAGAAGTGATCTTGCATCATATTGTAGATATGACATGCATAAAAATTTCATCACAATATTGATAGTTTTTGAGTTGTGTGGGAAACGCTTCATCACTGCACAGTGAATCGAATTTTGAAAAAAAAAAAAGTGTAATTAATTCTTTTAAATGATAAAAATGTTTTTTCATATAGCAGAAGGACAATGTTTTACATATAATAATTATCATTATTGTACAGGATACAGTAATGAAGGAAAAAAAAATGTTGAATATTTACAAAATTTTACTTGCTGTAAGCTGTACCTAACCCCTTAATTGATATTACGAGTCGTTATAAATATCTGCATCTGATGTATGTAGCACGATGGCTGGTATCGGTAAGCTGTTGACGAATGAGAATTTTGAACCTACACGCTCCTACTCTTCTATCAGAGCTTTTGAGAATATCGTAGCGACCTCTGTTATCAACAGTCGAATGCAAAGTGAACGTGGGCTATATTATACAATTTTGTCTAATTCATCCTTATTCGTAAATAAGGAGATGTCATGTCTTTTCATTTAAGCTTTCCACATGTCAGAAGTTGCCTTTCAGTCCCAAACACCAAGCATCTCTCTCCTTTCTCGTCTAACTCAAATTGTGTGTACCCTTCGACCATAGCACGTAATTCGGAGTCTTCTTGTCTTCTCCTGCAGACGACCATTGAAATAGGCTACATTTCTTGCGATTCTGACATCTTGAATTCTTCTCATATGCAGTCTCCAGTCTGTCTTAAGAGAGTCTCCTTCGCAGTCATTCTTCTACGAATGTCAGAGTTCCTCCCATGTCCCAGCCTTGGTATCCTCATAAAAAAGGTAAAAGGTAAAGGTATCCCCGTAACATGCCATGAAGGCACTTGGGCGGCATGGAGGTAGAGCCCCATGCTTTCCATGACCTCGGCACTAGAATGAGGTGGTGTGGCCGGCACCACGCTCTGGCCGCCTTTTACCCCCGGGAAAGACCCGGTACTCAATTTTATAGGAGGCTGAGTGAACCTCGGGGATTTCGATTAAGTCCGTTCTTCTCGACGGTACAGTAAACATCCATCCACCGTTCGCTGCAATAGATTAAAATACTATCTACTATAGTTTTCAGGATTACTTCATGTCCCTTAAGACGTCTCAAATCTATGTATGATTCTTCTAGTTTAACAGTAAATCTACTACATGGAATCAAATGACTTTACTTTCTTCTCTAAATCATCATCATCATCATCATCATCTTATTCTTCTTCTTCTTCTTCAGCTGCTTGGATTAGGCTTGTTAGATCTGTTTCAATTACAAGGGATGATGTGATGTCGACCTTGCTCAGACGGTAGCCTGTTGGCCTGCTGATCCGGAGTTGCACTTGGGCATGCTTTCGATTTCCACTTTGGCTCATTATCTGTTTGGGTTTTTCCCTAGTTTTCCCCAACCGTAAGACGAATGTCGGGTAATTTTTGGCGAATCCTCGTCCTCATCTTTCCAAATACTATATTTCTATCACCAATTCCATTGACGCTTAATCGATGGTGTTCGGGTAAAGAGGATTACTTAATTTTGAAAAATACTTAAATAAAAGGGCATGCATAATTACTCACCTGATGAGAAGTGTGGAATTGGTGTTTTGAAAATAATAAATTGTTGATATCCGATCTCTGCTCTGGTGCTCACTTTGTTTCCATGCTCATTCGCAAAATAATTACCGAGCCAGATTCATTACACTTTCTATACTCACTATCGACTTTGCCTTCGTTTCGGAAACATTTTGCACTTAAGTAAACCTGACACCACACTACGGCACGAACAGTGGAGCCTGACGAAGAATGACAATGGAAGTTGTAGAGTTGGTGGATAACGGAATGTAAGGGATGAATGACCTACCCTGTGGTGACTGACCGGTCTGCCTTGTGATGGGGGTGGTCTTGCAACGTTTGCTAATCCCCAAACTCCATTCACAGAACCGCATTCGGTAAGTTTCTGGTACATAACCTACTTAATGAAAAGAATGAGATAGTCTTAATTTTCTAGGAAGTAACGGTTACAGCCTTCAAACTTTCGAGTCATGCTCAAAACATATGCTGCTGGAAATTGAACTTTATAAAGTTGTTTAAAATTAACGAATTAATATTCAGATTATGACGGGCCACTGAAACGATCATGGCGGGCCGTATGTGCCCCACGGGCCGTAGTTTGGGCGGTCCTGGTCTAAGAGGCTATGACTGAATGTTGTTACTCTTAGAGTACTGGTGTTCAAAAATCTCTATTTCCAGACTCCAGAGGCACTAACTGCTAGATCGCTAATATTGTCGGAAAACATTCTTCGGAACAAGTAGAAAATAATAATTAACAATATTGTGAAAACTGTATAGTGCGTGTTACGAAGGAACTGGAAACTTTTTCTCTCACAGAGTACATATAATGTATAAGTATTTCTCCTTTTGATGACTGGAAGAAGTTTCGTTGAGCAGTGTAATTGAAACTGTACTGCTATGGAAAACTTATTCGTGGAACAAATCTTTATGTGCGCCAAACCATGAAAGCAGTGCGAGCAGAGAGAGCGAGATCGATTATATGAAGCCAAAATATGTTTACCAGCTTCGACGGAAGAGATGGCGAAAACATGTTGATGCAGAGGAGAAATAGATATTGGAGATTGGTAAAGTTTTCCTGCCCTTAATAACATAAAACGGAAAACTTTCCTTCTGTAATAAATACATTGCTGTCGCCCACCTGACAGATTCAACTGCGAATCTAAATCGTCTCTGGGAGTAACACACCAGGCAACACCTGACTAATGTATGTCCAGGGACGTCTAATCGTTGCATGCACATATTTGTCGTCATGGAAACAATTTTTTCTACTGTGGCGAATTAATTTTGCTTGCTACTTGTAATTGAATGGCTTTGGCGGTCGTCCTCAGTTGTCGAATTGTAGCTATATTTTGCTATTATATCCACAATTGGTATTTCGAACCTGGGCAAGGGCAAAAAATTAATAAAACCATGAATATCTTTAGAACAACTTTCTTCCGAAGAGATAAAGCTGGGCAAATTATGTTAAAGACTTAGGAAATGGAAATGAATCCTATTTCAGAGTGAAGAAAACTCTAGATAAAATAATTATTTGCAGATGTTTTCTTGCTTTTTTTCTAGCTTTACGAGGATAGCTATGAAGGTCTGAGAAACACGGAGTTCTGATGCTCGAATGAGGAAAATGGAATAACATAATTTAATTAAGTTTTCTTTTTTTGAGGGGAAGGAGTAAATGGGTCGCGACCCATAGGTTAAGAACCGCAGGCATGGAGTTTCCATCTTTACGGTAGCGTAGTACAGATACATAAATAAAATGTGGCCGAGTCTTGGTAGCAGTCATCCAGAATGTAGGCTGCAAGCTTCGCAAAACTGTCCACAAGTAGCATAAATTTAGGCGCTCTCGTTTACTGCACATGCGCAGTGCGTTGTATCTGGAACTTAGTAAAATTAGGCAGCCCATTTTGTTTCTGGTCTGCAGTACAATCAGAAGAGTCATGTACTCTGCTGGGCCCGTTATTCCTGGTCTTACTATATACCCACAGGGTCTAACCTATATGTATTTCGGAACGTTGGAGGTGTTAAGTCCAGAATACGTTGTAATACGTACAGATCTTCAGAATGACATTCATCGCCTACTTTAAACCTATTGGAGCCCAGCACTTTCCGTTCCCTTGTGACTATCGTGTACCAACTTCATGTAGCCTATTCGCCAGAACAGAATTTCTAGATAATATAGCGTCGTTTATAACTGGTTAAAAGATGCCTCTATATACAAAAAAATATCTGACTAGGTTTTAATTGATAAGAGAGAAAAATACCAATATCACTGCCACTTTCAGAACTGGTATAGAAACAACTAAATTATCTGTACCCATTGATCGTTTTCTTTATTCAAGCTCTCGAAATATGATTTCGAAGTTTAAGCACTGTATATTAAAATATCCATGTGTAATTAAGAGAGAGGAAATGATTATTGGCTTTTATGTGCCTCTTTTATATCTTCATGAAAGAAAGCTCTGGGTCTGCGTTACGAGTCAAGCTGCCTTGCAGTTGCTGTTAAATAAATAGTAGTTGATGTGCTCAAAATTATCGTCAAAAGAATTGCCGTCATTAAATGCCACGAGAATCATATTACGTGACAACTTCCCGAGCTCTTGCTTATGATTTTTTAAAGCTTTGTGACACAAATATTTCTGTTTTCATTATAGATTTTAGTAGCGACTGTACAGATATACGACTTTACACTCCGTTAAGTGCAACAGTAAAATCTTTTGAACTTCATCTGTTTAAAAGTTAAAAGGTATTGGCAGTAAACTTTAGTACATACTACTGAAGCTTATAGGAGATGAGACTGACGCGAAATCTGAATTCTTCTGATTTTAAAAATCACATACCTACCACATTTTTCAGGGAGAGAGAGAGAAGAGAGAGAGAGAGAGATATGTAGTTTTTTACAGTAAATTCTGCATATAGTTCAAAGGCGTTTTCTTCTCGAATTATAGACTAACACTTTTAGAATACACGAGATATCCAACATAAACAATATTTTAATGTGGAACGTTTTCCTGCATACCACTCGAGAAAAATTGTATCAAAATTACAAAATTGTCCCTTATGTGGGTTGCAATGCCACCAGCATTGAATTCATCGGACGTCAGATATAAACAAAAGGCTACGCACTGCATAATCAAGCGACTGCTTCTGCCCGGGTTTTTCTCGACCAAATTTAAAATCCCCTCTTCCCTATCAGCAATTTCTTCAGGTCGTTGTCGACCCCGATTGCGAAATGTTGGAGTTACATTGCCGGTGTCACGGACCAGCTAGCAGACAGCGATGAATATCTCTGCACTAGGTACTCACTGTCTTACCCGAAACCTTTTTTGCTTACAAGAGTTGAGCGGCACGCGAGTTACATTTCGTTTCTCCGTAAAATAAAATCATGTCCAGTCATTCTTAATTAGAAAATATCGGCATTGCGGTACATTAAGTTGAATGGCAACACAGGGTTTACTTAAGATCGGAAGACTCAAACACCCACTTCCACTGGATAATCATGTACTACTGGGACAAGACGCCCTTGACTACCAGTCACTCCAACCCCTATTGAAAGAAGGTCGAGAACAGCTGATCAGTGTTTTCACGTCTAGTCATGTTAGTCAGACAACAAATTTGCAATACTTTTTATTTAATTTACACGAAAACCGTCAATTCTATCGAAATATGGCAGAAGAAAAAAAAAGTTCTTTATTACAGTACATTCTCTATGAGCATTGACAAATATCAAGATCCTACGTATAGTAATTATCTACGACGATGACGTTAAACTTTTCATTTTTTTTTTCGAAAACTATAAACTTCCCACCGATATGGTATTAGACGTTTTAGTTATACTCGATATGATCAATTCGCTATGCAAATTTGCAAGATTATTTCACTTTCACTCTGTATATGAGAGCCACCGGTGTAGATAAGGCGGTAAAGACGTTTGTTTGCTGATCCGGGGGTGAGCTCGGGTATGGGTTCGATTTTCCCTTGGGATAATTACCTGGCTTGGTTTCTTCAAATGATTCTTCCAACTGTAAGGCGAATGTCAGGTAATCCTCGGCATCATCTCGTTATAACCAATTTCGTCGACGCAAAATAAACGAATACGTAAAACAGAGTCGTTAAATAACCGAATAGAAGGAAGATGTATAAGTTGGTATTCATTACCCGAAAGATAAGATGATTTAAGAGGATGCTTATTAGTGAAGTTGAATTTTTTATAGAACGAAGCGTAAACTTTTCAAGAGTCTCTTAACGAACTCTGAATGTACTACACTGAAATCCCAGCACAAACATGCGAAGAATTTTCATCGCTCAGAATTACGCACTCCCAGTAAAATACTGTTGTAGGCTATATCGAAAATCACATATTACTTTCGTAATTTTTTTCCAACACTGTTTTACTAGTTGGAGGTATGAAATTCTAATAATAAAAATGGTAAATTATCAAAGGTTTTGGTATCTATTTATTAAAATATTTTTACATGAGTATTTTACTAGGAAGAGCATATCTTTACGAATCACAGTTTTCGAGATCACTATTTTACTGGGAGTGCGATTTGTTGTCCTCGGTTGGATTTGAACCCGTGAACATCTGAAATACTAACGAGCGTGGTAACCACTCGATCAACAAAGGATGACTTCGAATTTATTTTACTTCAAACTAACTTCTTTAAACAACAATATATGTGCTGCACATTTCATTATAAATATTTCATACAAACATTTACCATTTGACAATCATTATGCTTTCCAAGAAATATTCTTCTACAATCTTGTGATTTACAAAGCTGAAAATATTAATTTTTTTCATTCGCCGTACTGACGTAGGTTTTTGAAATTAGCTTTCAGAGTTGTAAGCTGGTGCCAATTATTTTGTTTTACTTCGACACTCTCGTTGCGAAGTGACGGTCACAGAAAATAACACTGCTACAGCTGCTGCAAGCGAGTATAAAACCCCTTTAATTAAATAAAAGCCCGTTCTACATACAACAGAAGTAAAACGCCTGTATAATAACAACATTCTAAGATCTGTTAATCAGGCGCAGCATTAATTAAACGGCTAGAACTCCGGTTCAAGTCTCTGAAATCTCGACCAATTTGAGAGAAATGTTTCGTAGACAAATACGATGTAGGACAGGTTTCTTTTTTGTAATAATTTTATCAATTCCTCTATTAGTTATAGCTGCCGCCTTACAAGGAAGAAAAATATTCTTCCGTTACCAATCAGAATTTTATATTTTTTGATATTATTGAGCTGAAACCAGATCGAAAGACATACATTAATTATTTATAAAGCAAACCCTTGTTCCTGAACACTATAGACTTCGATCAGTTTTTACCACGCTTACCGATTAAATGTTAGGTTTGCATGTTCAAAACCAGGGAATACTTTTAAGTGTAATAAACATTATTAGCATACTAAGGGGATACCATAGACAAAATATATAAAATCAGTGTCCGAGTGGTATCAACCGAAATTCAAGGATGTTTATATTTTCGACGATATAAGCTTACGTTAGCAATTTTATTTTCTGTGACCGACACTTCGCAACGAGAGTGTCGAAGTAAAATAAAATAATTGGCACCAGCCTACAACTCTGAAAGCTAATTTCAAACACCTACGTCAGTACGGCGAATGAAAAAAAAAATAATAGTTTTGGCCAAGTCAAAAGATGCCGAATGGTAGAGTGTATTTTTCCTTGAAAACATAATGATCGTCAAATGCTAAATGTTTGTATGAAATATTGATAATGAAGTATTGCGCTGCACATATTATGGGGAGCAAAGTCGGTAGTCTTATGAGTTAAATTTGTAGCACGTAAGAAACACCTGTCCCTATATCAAAGGACTCAGAACAAAATTTACCGGTTATTTCTTGCTCTACCAAATCACTATTATGTTAGTTATTTTGTTAAAGGAATAATGAAATGAGCCCACAGGTAGCATACATTACAAGGCTAACAAGGGTCGGATTGTCTACAATCACATCCGAAGGCGTTAATGATTTATTTCACACATTAGATTCTTTGAAATATAGTTTGTTACAAAACTACATTAATTTATGAACAACAGAACAAGAACGGATAGAGAAATATATCATGTAACAGTACTTCAATAATGGTAAAAAGAAGATAAAAACAAGTGTAATTTCATCTGGAAAAATGTAATGTATATACAGGATGATTCACGAGGATTTATCGTCCCTTACGAATCTTCTTTCCGAAGACATTCTGAGCAAAAAAAGCCGTATAAACATTTGCCCTAATCTCAATATTTTCATAATTACAATAATTTGAAGTTGTTTGTAAAATACCATTATTCTTGAGTTTTAAGGGTAAAAGAATACTAGCCAATTAAAGGAATGATACTTCTGAATAGTTCATTCTCTATTTGTAATAGTTCTTACCTTTAAAACTAAAGAAAAAAAGTATTTTAGTAACAACTTCAAATTAATGTAACTGAAAATATTGAGATTAGGACAAATGTTTATATGACATTTTTTGCTCAGAATTTCTTCGGAAATAAGCTTCGTAAGGGACGGTAAATCCTCGTGAATCACCCTGTATATAAAATTCAGGACATTTTGGATCAATAAAGCTACCTAACAAAGAAACAAATCCCTTGCACGATAGCCCATGGAAGGCCAAGACCTATCATCCGACTGCTGGCCTCACATACAATGCTTCAGGAGATGTAAACCAACATCCAACCAGTAAGGAGGTAACGTAAAAATAATAAGATGATAGCTCAGCCGTTATAACGGGCTTTGAAAACCGTATTTCGCTCCTCACAGTTGCTCCCCAAATTCATCGTGATTCTTGGTGGGCACCTGTCCCATACACTGGCCGAAATTTCATGAGAAAATTTCTTCCCTCATGAAAACTCGAACCAGCGTTCAATTTGTTAAGCTAGTCCAAGGCGTGACGCTTTAGGTCGCGACGTTTCGGTGCGGAACCGAATGAAAGTTAAGTAAAATTATGGCATAAAAAACTCTATCATAATTGTAGAAAATAACAGCATCTTCTAGATTGTTCAACTGTTCAGTGTCCTGGATGATAAAGAAGTGAGATACAAGTAGGCTACAATAACTGCGTTTAGTTAAAAGTTGTACAGAACTAGGAAAAGTTACTAATATGAATATCAGAGATAATCTTTAAATATTTGCAATAAAGTATCAAATACGCTAAACATGTGTCAAATACATGAATAGAATTAAATAATAAAGATACCTCAAAGAAAGAAATGTCAGAGATAAGCGAAATAGAGAGAGGAGTACGACAGGGATGCCCTATATCACCTACCCTGTTCAACATCTACTCGGAGGTATTAGTGAAGAACTATTTAGGAACATAGGAGGAGCGATAGTAGAAGGAAAAAGAATAAAGTGCATAAGATTTGCTGATGATCTGGCGTTGTTAGCAGAAGAGGAGACGACACTAAGAGATATGCTACTGGAGCTAAATGACAGCTCTGAGCAGTATGGGATGAAGATAAATGCCAACAAGATGAAGACCATGGTCATAGAAAGAAATTTAAAGAAGGTAAACTTGCGAATTCTAAATGAGGCAGTATAGCAAGTGGACAGCTTCAAATACTTGGGGTGTACTATAAGCAGTAACATGAGCTGCTGCCTAGAAGTCAAAAAGAGGATAGCAATTTCAAAGGAAGCTTTTAATAGAAAAAGATCCATTTTCTGCGGACCTCTGGAGAAAGAACAAGGAAGAATCTAGTGAAGTGTTTTATGTGTAGGATGTATGGGGCAGAAACATGGACTTTACGACGAAGTGAAGAGAAGCGAATAGAAAGAAACATTTGAAATGTGTATTTGGAGAAGGATAGACCGTGTGAAATGGACAGACAGAATAAGAAGCGAAGCTGTGTTGGAAAGGATGGGTGAAAAAAGAATGATGCTGAAACTGATCAGGAAGAGAAAAAGGACTAGATTGGGTCACTGACTGAGAAGAAACTGCCTTCTTAAGGATGCACTGGAAGGAATGGTGAACGGAAGAAGAGTTCGAAGCAAAGAAGATATCAGATGATAGACAACATTAAGATATATATGGATCATATACGTAGACAAACAGGAAGGCAGAAAATAGGAAAGACTGGAGAAATCTGGGTTTTCATGGAAAGATTTGCCCTTGGGCAAAGCGAATTCTGCAGAATAAATCAAGTTTAAAGCGTAGAAAGAAATGTTGCTTATGTTGGAAGAATTTCAGTGCCGGTAACGTAATACATGGAGACAGATGATGATGATGATGATGATGATGATGATGATTGTGATGATGGTTTCAGTACTGGTGTTAAGTTTAAAAGTAGATTAAATTTGTTTGTTGCTTTCTAAATAACACGAGGGACTTAAGTGAATCACAAACTAATATTTTTTAAGGTTGTGAATAAACATTGTGTTTCTCTGAATATTAAATTCATCTCCTTTTTAGTTGATTACCTTACGACGCTGTATCAACTGCTATGGTTATCTAACGTCTGAGTGAGATAAAGATGACAATGAGTCCAGGATCCAGCGCCGTATGTTACTCAACAATGTTTTGGAGAAAACCCCGCAAAAGCCTCAACCAGGTAACTTGTCCCAACCTGGATTTGAATCCGGGTCCGCCATTTCACGCTCAGACATGCTAACAGCCTACTCGGTGGACAAAATTTATCTTAACATAAAAACAATTAAGAAAGAATTCCTGTATGATTTAATGAATATGAAGTAAAGAAGATAACTTTAAACGCTTACGAGTACAACTTAAAGAAGAGATCTGTTATTCCGGAAAGAACAAGTTATTTAATAAAGAATAGGAATAAAATAATGGAGTTTTATAAATTTTCTTTGTTTTTGACCATATTGAGTATCAAAATTAAAATTGTCCAATGAATGTGTGAATGACTTGGCGAACAAAATTTCGTCATATCAACAGTTTTTCATTCGTTGAATACACCACCACAAGAAACGTAAAATTGTTTGTACAGAATATTACCGTAGCTCAATTATGAAGATCCCTGTATTTACGAACACGCCAGAGAACAAAAATGATGCCTTGTAGCCGTATATCGAGTTTTTGCTCACCCTGTAAATTGTTATACGTAAAAAGTTTTACATTTTACTTTTTGGCGTTGGAATATGAATCTGTTATAATCAGACATAATTACAAGATCCGACTTCGTAGAAAAAGTTTTATATTGCGCGAGCTTGCAGGAATGATGTGCGAGTCAATTGAATTACAACACTTAATGATCTCTCTGATGCCGCCATCTCTACAATCTGGTTGTCATAGCAACGGGCATGCTTACTTGTTAGTCGATGCAAGCTGCCCAGCGCTCTGGCTGTATCAGGAGGGCAGAAGGTGGCAGGAGCTCACACAGGAAGTCGGGACTTAATTTACGATAACGGAAAGTGTGCCTCTCCGATTTAAGTTTTGTTTCCGAACTGGAAAACAAAGTATCCATACACGTAAATGACAATTGGCTAGTTGAATTTTTATTCCCTTTCATATTGCAGGGGATGTTCGAAACCTGTGAGTTATAAGGCAACATTGGAGAGTTGGTGGAGTGGAAATGTTACAGGAAATTGTTACAAAGGAAAATTAATAGTTTTTTGTAAAAAAAAAAAAAAAGAGGAAATATAATTTTAAATAACGGAATAATATATCAAATTAAAGTTTTTAACTATTTAAGCTGCAGTAAAGTTACAATTTCAATTACAATAAATGTAGAAAAAATCAGGTTCCAAAATACGAGGGAGAGTCACAAAGTAACCTTAATAATTGTTTTATTAATTGAATATGTACAATAAGACTACAAAAACTTCAGCACTTTCAACATAGTCCTCACTGCGTTCAAAGCAAGTGTTCTTATTGTACTATGTTGAAAAGTGATGAAGTGTTTGTAGTCTTATTGTACATATTCAATTAATAAAAGAATTATTAAGGTTACTTTTTTACTCTCCCTAGTATGTGTGGAAAAATTATTAGAACATTTAGACAAAACACGAAAGGATACTCTGCTGAAGTTCTATGAAGTATTTTCTGTTTTTGCATTTTCATATGAACATGAAACCTGGCCACTAACAAAAAATGTTTGTAAACGAATCTAGGCAGCACAAACGAACATTTTGCAAACAGTGGCAGAGTATAGGCTAATGAACAGAAAGTTAAATAAAGATATGAGAAAGAAACATTATCTCATTATCTAAAAGTTAAGAGAATACAGGATCAAATGGAAGGAACATTGAAATAAACAGGCCTACAGTAATGCCACCAGATAAGTGTTACAAATGTAGCGAAGGAAAGAAGAAGCCTGGGACACACAAAATGAAGGTGGTGAATCAGGAAGAAGTGAAAGTGCTGGGTAACTTTAGGTGCTGGACCCCGGACTCATTTCACCAGCATTGTCACCTTCATCTCATTCAGACGCTAAATAACCTGAGATGTTGATAAAGCGTCGTAAAATAACATACTAAAAAAAAAGAAGTGTAAGAATCTCTCTATGAAGATGGTGGCGATGATATTTCTCTAAAAGACACCTTCTCCACAACAGCTCTGTCCATTAAAAATCACTTAGAATTTTCTGAAAACTGACTTTATTTAAGGAAGTTCTTAGACTACCTCAGACCACATAACTTTGCAACTACTGTGACGGATTGGAATTAAAAAAAGCATTGAACTCTATATTGAAAAGTGATTTGAAGAAACAATTATTTCTGGAAAAATAATCACGAAAAATTATCAATAAAAAATTTCCTCTCCAAACCGTTAATTCTGGTGCATTTCTCGTTCGGAGCGCATACTGCAGGCTTGTTCCGCAGTCCAGGGATGCGATATCCGATCATGTGGCGACGCATCGTAGCCGCCTGCCCTCCCAGGTGATTTCGCTTGCGTAACGTGGAGACAGGCACGCAATTACGAGCAGCAGAATTTCTATCATTGCCAACTTTAAAAATAGTTACCTGACCTCTGAGTACCACTTAGTAAACACTTAGGTCAAGATGTACAGCCAGTGGGTCGCGCCCCGAGGAGGTCGGTCACTCGATCATTTGCATTGCGTTTATAATATCATCAGCGTGTGTAATCAAAGAATGGCTTTGTTCATCATATGATTTGTTTGTTAAGTCGTTGGACAATTATTTCAATGTAATGACATCTTGATAAATAGAAATTAACTTCGGGGAAATAAGTTTGGTCTATTTGAAACGTCTGTCTAATATATCCATGCGAGCAGAAGATTTGAGAATGGATTTCTGTCTACAATGTTGCGAACTGTTTATATTATCTAGGAATTTGACAAAAGTTTGATAAATAAGGATTTTAGAACCTACTGTATATTTACATTGTGAAAGTTGGTTCCATTGGAAGACTCTGTAAGTCAAGAGAAGTAGTTACGAGAGGTTAAAATTTGTTAATGTTACAGAAACAAATTTTATGGCTTCGTTGCTTGAAGTAACTTAGGACCTAGTCCACCATTAAACTTAGCAACTTGGCAACATTTAACTTTTGAAAACTGAAACGTCTGTATGTTCCTCCATGAATTAGAGCTGCTTTGCACTTTTCATTTCACTCTGAAAAGTCTTTGCGTATCAGCTGACATTGAAACTCCATGTAGTTGAGCTTCATTTCCTAGTCAATGAAGACATATTAAAAGTAATAAATTGTTCTTCAGAGTTTTTGGATATAAAATAGGCCCAATTCCTTCATGAAGATAATCTGCTCGAGTTGGCGTAATTCGAAAACTTTAACAGAATTGAGACTAATTTAGGCTATGAAAATTTATTCCGATTTTATATACTCTTTCTTTTTCGTCACTTGAATCACTTAGGGCCTTATAGTAAATTTTACATCTGATTACACAACTTTTAACACTATATCACTTCGGAATATGTATTATATGTATTTTTCGTGTTAAATTCTATCGTACCTGGTTAACGTGTTTCGGCCTGTTATGGACTTTCTTCAGAACTGGTTGTTGCTGGTCTTGGCGACTTTTGTTTTGTTTCCTGTGGGGATGTGTTTGTGTAGTGTAATGTGGAGTCAAAGAGTGTGTGTGTTCTGAAATTGAGTTCTGTGTTGATAATTTCATTTGGATGTGTTTTTGTGTGTCTATATAATTCGTATTGTTCTAGTGTGTTTAGTTTCTGGCTTTTTGGTTGAATGTGTAGAATTTCCATGTCTGTGTTGATGTCTCTGTAGGTGTGGTTAGCATTTGTGACGTATTCTGCATATGTGGATGTGTTTTGCAATTTTGTTGTGGCTGTGATGTGTTCTTTGTAACATGTTTGAAATGATCTGCCTGTCTGTCCTATGTAGACATTGTTAGATTTGAGTTTGTATACGCCTGTGTGGTTGTATTTGTTTGTTTGTGTTTGCGTGTTGTGGTGTTTTTTGTAGAGTGTTATTTGTTCTGTATGCGATGTTGTAATTTAATTTCTTGAATGAGATTGCAATCTAGTGTGTTTTTGTTTTCGTGTGTTAATGTGATGTATTTTTTGTGTTCTTGTGTTTGTGTTGTACTCTTATGTTTTCTTGTGGTTATGTTTTGTCTTTCGTATTATGTTGTCTATTATGTTAGGGTTGTATTCGTTTTCTTGTGCTACGTAAATTTTATTTTCTTATTTATATTAATCTTCTCTAACTTATTTTGAATCAACAGCATTTGACGACATCGTTCTTGGAGCTCTTGGGAGATCCACTTTTCTACTCCGAAATTATCTTTATGCTCGACCATGCCGAAATGTAGTAATTATACACCTGCTAGCAGTCCTTTAATGCATGTCATTAAAGTACACCTACTCATTAAAGTTCAGGTGTTTTTAGTCAATGACAACTCAGCTTACAGGTGTTCAGCCAATAACGAGTCAGCTTTGTACCGTTATAAAACCGCAAGTATCGATTATTCTCGAATATGCAATCGAAAGAGAATTAGCGAAAAGTCACGGAGGCTGGAAATCCAATACTGTCGCAGAATATTATGTTCTGTTGCTATAATAATTAGCGTTAATTGTAAATAATATTTAAATAAATTCAATTTGTCATTTCGTTTTTCAATGTCGAATGCAATAATCAAAGTTATACCAAGTTTAACGGATTACACAAGGTCAATGACATTATTGTTACTTTCGCGTCTGCGCACATCTCACAATTCACGACCTAGAACAAGGTCACTTCCGATCTTGTCAGATACAAATAAAATTTATACATCTGAATACTGTAATTTCAAGTTAGAAATATGGTCGAGCATAAAAAGTCGTATGAAACTCGCCTATAATGGTAATTAAGAAGCTCGTATGAAAATTATGAAACTCGCTTGCGTTCGTTTCATAAACATCCATACTCGCTTCTTAATTACTATCATTATAGGCTCGTTGCATAATGTACTATTATGGTCAACAGTGATCTTCAAATAACTAACTAGTAATTATTTATTCAATCATTTCTTGTCATTGTTGTGTGACTCTCTTGAACTTGAACATCTGTTATTTGCACTTTCAATAGCCTATTGCACAATATTCTCTGTCGGTGTGGCAACCTGTTAGTACAGAGAGTTCTTATCGTTTTGATAAATTAATTAATTTAATCTTAATGGTAAAGAGACTTGGTTAATTAAAAAAAAACTCATTCTCTTTTCAGCATATGACTTTTCACTTTTAAAAATTGTTATAATGCTTAAACAAAAGTAATAATATATTTGACAAGTTTCATCTACATTTCCTTTTCACTTTGCGAACCAGTTTTGAAAAGTGATAGTGGAACAGAAACTCCAATGAAAAGTGCAAACACAGAAGTGAAAATTTGAAAAGTTCAATGACGGAATAGACCCCAAATATAACGATCCCAACAGAGTAGGCGATCCGTCTAGTGATACCTATGTGCCCTGATAATGGAACCTGTATGTAGTTCTGAAATGTCCATTATACGGCGTTATACCCAAAAAGTAATCCTGAAGCAAATTTTGTCTGAAAATAAATCAACAAACCTTAATTGAATTTGATCACTCAAGCGGTCCGGATTTTAGTATAGGTCAATCAGACTTGACGAGTTTTCAATGAAGAAATCCATAGTGACAATTATGGCTAACAAAGTCGTAGTGAGAATTTTTCTTAGAGTTCTCCCGTTTCCACATGATAGACATTTCTCCATTTCATTACTGCATATGTCTGAGCTTCATTTGGCGAAGTGCTAAGGACTGGTCTAGTGACATGCGGAGTTGTTGCCCCCATGAACTCTGGGTGCACACCGAATCTTAACACAGTCAGTCAGTGTCAGTGAGAATGCGATCAGCTGATGTGAGCGTGATGATCGTAGTTTACTCAGTTGAACGTAGCACTAAGCTTTTTCGTTTATCATAGGCCTGGGCGCTAATAACTCAATCGAGTCACTGGAGATTACTCTTTAACTTCTCACACCACCTTCCCCAGCAGAGACAATTATGTTTAGGACCTATACGAGTAAGCATGAGGGCAAGCATTGCTGAGTGACGGATTGTATACAGCAGGCATTATAGCTTTCGGCTCTCGCTAGTAGGCTAAAATCCACCACTGATGCATACTGTAGTTCCTACTGTGCGTTTCTTTAAGCGGTGTAAGTGAAAAGAATATGGGCAGGGTTATTTCTTTTCCTTTTCTCTTCCCCTTTATGATCTTTATCATATCAAAGTGTTAGCGTATCGTTTGTTGAACTACTACTGTATCAGCTTTCCATGCCATGAGCTCTAGTTTAAATCCTGACTAGTGCAAGTGGGATCTGTCGTTGACAAAAACTATATTGGATCAGATTTTCCCGGAGAACTCACGTTTTCTTATCTTAGACACTGATATAGCAGCTCTCCAGCATCATCTTTCCTGTAAGTAAATGGTCCGCATTGCCTACCAGCGCTGCATAGTATCACGTGATCTATAGCAGAGCTTCATGTCTAACCATTAACCACCCAGCTGGAAGTAGCAGACAGAGCGGTATGAAAGCTTATGTCGACATAATATACAGAGTGGAAATGAAATAACACTTCAGATTGAAAGAGACGGTAAGGTACACTTAAAGAAATACAAAACCTATATTACGTTTCATGATTAAATGTACGGTTAATTAGAAAATTAAGTTGGAAGTTTCAGCAGCCTGGCAACATGACCGCTGAGACAGTCGTCTTTCTTCTCGTATTACAGATGTAAGAGGTCAACGAATGCGAATCTTCTCTTCTCACTATGACGCCGACGTTGCAATCTGCTCGCATCGTTCAGTGGCTTGAAATTAGTGACTCTTTAATTAAATTTACACGAAAACCGTCCACTCTACTGAAATACGTCAAAGGCATAAATTATATTTTGTTAGATTTTCTATCGATATGGACAAAAATTACGATTCTACTCGCAATAGTTACCGAACAAGAGGGTGTTAAACATATGGTAAATAAATATATTTTTTTTTCTGAGAAAACTATGAACATTTCACCAATATGGTATTACACTTTTTTGTTACATACAACATGAGCTATTCCCTCTTGAAATCAGTAGGGTTATTTCGATTCCATCCTGTATTTAATTACCGACGAGGGGAATGTGAGTCATTTGCAGGCAGCGCATTTTCGTTCCCAAACAAGTTAGGGAAGTTATCGGTTAGTACATCCTGGACGTTCAGGGTTCAAACTCTAACGCTAAATATTTACGTCAGGACGCTACGAAAGATATCGTTCGGTGCATAATAATAATGGATCATGACAACTGTAAGTGGGATTGCTACTAAGTTCAAATGGCCTGTCCAGCTACTTTTTAACCACATAAACGCACTAAAGCTTCGAAACTAACGCTCTACAAAATATTAGTGCTACATATGACAGAAAATATAATTAGATAATACTGAACTAGTATAGAGAATATATTTTATACAACATAATAGTAAACATGATGCACAATAACTATATATACTCTATATACAATATATGCAATTACAGTAATTTACGTAACAAAATCAGTTCCGTTACGGTGAACAAAACATAAAATTTGAGATTATGAAATTCATATCTTTTACCATAATTGTCAGTAAAAATTTTGTTTAAGCTAATAAAATATTCTTCCTACGTTATATGACGTTACAGGGACACAATTATAATAGGCTCTAACAAAAATCAATATACAAATTATCAATATTTATATTGTACACAATACACACAAATAATTCATTTGTCAACACCTATCTCTTTGCAGTAAACGAAAACACATTCTGAGGTTACGAAATACAAATCTTTTACGAACGTCACATAAAATTTGTTTAAACCGATAGAATGTTCTTTCTACGTCACATGACATTACAGGGACATATTTATAATACATTACATCACAGGACAAATCATCATTTCTCATCAATCACAGTATGTTTCCATTTCTTATGCTGAAATAGTCGATATAAGCAACTGTAGATCTTGCTGGAGGTATTATTTTGAAAGAAAGAAAATAAAGAAGAAATAAAGAAATATTGCGTATTTTACAAATTAAGTTAAATTAATTTAGGTTCTAGCGACATTGTAATGGAACAAACTTGTGTTCAGAAACGAGCTCACTTAGAAAATTATTTTAAAAACACAGATCAAAATTAAACACAATATAACATAGATTGATATATTAAAATAATATTAAAACAAAAATCTGAATGAAAAATCAACTTAGTATTAGAATTAGATCACAATGTGGTCGTAACTTGGTGTTTTACATAAACATCATTGACGATGGAGCGTCTGTATTGTACTACAATTCATAGTCTATGCGTACCTAATTGCAATTTTACTCTGCTTATGCATCCACGTGATGTAATAGATGTACCAGAAGAAACTGCTCGATCCGCTGTACGTTTGGGAACACAAATGTACTGCCTGGTCATTTGCTATAGTGCACTCCCAGCGTTTCGACCTGCAACCTATTGTTAATATGCATCTTCTTACTGAACACCCCGCCCTTCGATCCACAACCAGGGGCCTGTTTCTCAAAAATACTAGTTTAGTAGTTCACCAGTTACTAGTTACCAGAGTATATTTCACCAGCTCTAGTAGATTCTGTTTCTCAAACTATTTTACCAGTCTAGTAACTTGTGACAATTTTTCACTAGTCACATGATCTATTTCACTAGTCAGCTGATTGAGTTCATTTGTTTATAGCCATTGGTAGGTATCGTTATTTGATATTAGAAGGCTAAGTTGTTTGTGTTTTGGTTTTGATTTCTCTTTTCGGTTGAAATTCCATCAGTTGAAAGCAAATTAACTATACTCAATATGATTAATGAATCAAAGGATTATTATTCGGTGCTTTTCCAAGCATGTTAACAAAAAATGATGAAGTAAAAGAATGGACTAAAAGTGTTGTAATGTGTGGGGCTATGGAACTGATACCTCAGAACAAATATTATGCATACGTTAGGGACACTTACTGGCCCAACATTAAGAAAGTAATTTTGATAAGTACCAATTCAAGTTCACAGTATCGTAATATGAACATATGATGTAGCTAGTGGGTCTACTGTCGACATGAATGCCACTTATGACTTGATGAAAAATTCGCTAATTTTTTTTCAGTTTTATATTTGATCTATTCATAAATTATTGTCGTTATATATTAAATTTGTAGGCTAAAGTTGACAGTGCTAGAAGAACTGGCAGTGTATGAATTGGTATTATATTATTAGAAAAAAATTCTGCAAGTGTTGCTGGTCTAGGACAGAAGGACTAGACGGCATTGGAAAATAATCAACATCCCGATTTGTAGAGCAATTTGTATTTGAAGCTTTGCTGATAATGCAAGACTTCTATTTTTTTGTCTTGTTATGGCAGGTCCCACTATATTTAACAACTTTTCAAGCTTTTCAGTACTTTACCTAAACCGTTCATTATATTTAAACAATGCTCCCGTAAAGGAATAATAATTGCTATTTCTGGATATAGTTTTAGCTCTTCTCACAACTTCTTCATCACTTCATTTGGAATCACCAAACCAGATAGTAAAAGAAAATAACTACAATATTTTGTTTTATCTGAGAAAGGTTGTCACTGATAACTGATAATGTAGAAATCATCCGTCTTTAGAATCTTGTAGCAATATTCCTTTTGAATACTAGTGTAATCAACTAGATTAGCATTTTGAGAAACAGAATCACTTATGAACTGGTGAAATCGACCAATATTACTAGTCTGTGAACTGGTAACTACTAACTTCACCCTTGTAATTTCTAGAAACACAGACTTGTACAATAAACTAATATTACTAATGTACAGACTAGTATTACTAGTCCATGAGTTTTGAGAAACAGGCCCCGGGAGTAAATATAATAGTGACGATATTAAATCTAATCGTTAATCATCAACATTGCTCGCCATATAACTATGTAGTTCACTTGAAGTTTAGCTTGTATGACGAGGCAATGTGTTGTAATACGGGCAATTCGCAATTTGTTGACGATACTTTTAAGATTATTTTTTTTTTGTTTGTGTCCATATACCCATATTTGACTACAGTCACTGTAAAAACGAAAAAAGACGCTGTATTAGCAGTCAAGTATTTTTGATTATTTGTGTCGTGATAGTGAGTGGCGCGATGATGAATTGAACAGAAAGTGTGTAGTGCAGGTTGCATCTTGGCACCAGAAAGAGCAGTTAAATAATAAGACGGGGCGGTGACGTGGAAGTAATTTCGCGTTAGGGCTCCATTAAGTACAATCTCTGTTATGACGAGAACTCCCACCAGGAGCGCTGCTTGTTCAATTCCGCTAATGGCCTGCTCGGACCCATAATGCAACGTTCCTATTGTAATCCAGAAGAATAAGGAAATGGGGTCGAGGGAGGCGGCGAGGGCTTGATTCTTGTATTAAAAATAGTTGTTAGTTGCGATAACACTCGACAGGCGGCGGCACTGGTCTCGTGTCACTAATGTCCTTTCAGGATTTGGACGGAGATGGAAGGAGCGATCATTTCCTTCCTCAGGAGTAATATTTCTAGATTACGGATATGTAATGAGGACTCTATATTGCAGCGAGCAGGAGTGGCATATGGTACTTAGCTTACTTTCAACCATATTATGACGAATGTTTTCTAACATCGTGTCAAGATTTAAAAAGAATGACGGATTAATATCCATATAGAAGTTGGCCACTATGTACTATGTAGACGTCAGTAAGGCACACAGTTTTGGAGGTCAAGTTCATGGCCAGCAATTATGTATCATTGTGTCCTTGTGCTACATCGAAGCTGAGTGTCATTATGTCCTCAAGTACTGGGAGTCCCATTGTTTATTCTCTAGTGTAGATCTCAAAAGAAAATAAAATGGGGCTGCTGATGAACTTGGCTAACAATTTAAATAATCCCTGATGGATTTTCTGTTATTTAATTACGCTGTATCAACCAGTACATTATTTGGCGTTGTTGGAATTGGTGATTTTTTAGTTGCTTATTTAACGACGCTGAACCAACTACTAGGTTATTTAGCGTCGATGAGATTGGTGATAACGAGATGGTATTTGGCGAGATGAGGCCGAGGATTCGCCATAGATTACCTGGCATTCACCTTACGATTGGGGAAAACCTCGGAAAAAAATCCAACCAGGTAATCAGCCCAAGCAGGGATGAAACCCTGATCGCAACTTCAGACCTGCAGGCAAGCGCCTTAACCAACTGAGCCACGCCTGTGGCGGAATTGGTGATAAGATGGTATTTGGTGAGATGAGGTTGACAATTCACCATACATTTACCTGACATTTGCCTTATGATTGGGGAAAACCAAAGCGCAGAGCGCAGCTCTGGATTAACAATCAAATGCGCCTGTCGTCTGAACTGCCCCGCAAGGATAAGTAGATGGACTGGTTAGATACAATGTGATCGGTTGTGTAAATGTTCTTTGGATTGGCAGATGAATGCAGAGACACATGGATTTATGTGTATTGTATACATACATTCATGGATAACCCCTTAGTAGCTCACTTGGCGGACTGCTGGCTTACGACGACTGCTGACCCGAGTTCAATTCTCGACGGCAACGAAGTTATATTTGTGGTGGACAAAGCCATGGTAGTGAGTGTTTTTCTCGGGAATCTCTTACCCCCTTCATTCCAGCAACAATTTCCGTAATTCCCCTTTCATTATATCCGTATAGAAAAATAGGGCACCATCTGTATTTGCGGGACGCCGAATCGATCGACTTATATTCCATAACTACGTCGTTAGTTCTTGCTAATATTATAGAAATATCCAATATTTTCTTCTGGTAACTTGAGTACTCCCTTGTCAGTCGTTACAACTGGCGTATGAAACTGGTTACGCTGTTCATTGGAGCTCATCAAATCCCTCAGATGCTGCATGGGTACCGTTCCCATACACTGGTCCAAATATCATAAGTGAATCCCTTCTCCCCCATGACGACTAGAATCAGCGCTCATTCCCTACCGCTAGGATGGAGGACAACGTATTCAAACCCTCAAAAGAATGGACCCGTAGCCCTATTGTAGAAGGAAATGTATACGTATGACTGTGCTGTATCTAATGGAGTTATATGAACAGACTCCATTACCTAAATATACGATCTTAAGTAAATGCATTTTTAACCAACTTCAGTACCGTGTGATTCGCCGGTGACTTCACGCTTAGAGATACTTAATGACCCGTTAGTGGAGAAATAGCGCTTTGTAACTTTCTCTCCGGTACTCTGAGAACCGATTTCTGCTGTAGTTCACAATAAGCATTGGACTTACAAGTAACAGAGGTTATAATGTGATGATTCAAGTTGTCTAAAGATGATCAGTCTTATGCTACCATTTATAATAATTCTAGTAAGTTTATTACTAGACTATTAATGCTTGGAATTATACCAAATTGTAGCGCTTGTCGCCTTGGTAGCTCAGTTGGAAAATCACTGACCTACGGTAAATGCAAACCAGGTTCAAATCCCTATGATGGCGAAATTGTATTTTTGGAGTACAAAGCAAAATTCCTGAAGGTTTTTCTCTGGGTTCTATTGTTTCCCTTCATCTTTCAACCGTCGCTCTCCATTTCTATATTCATTATCAGGGAACGGATTTATATGGACTAAAAATATATGAAATATGTAAATATATATGTAGTTATTTTTACCAAAATATGGAATTAAATATGGATTTTTACCAAAATATGGAATTAAATATGGACTTAAAATTATAAAAAAATGACTATGTACGTTAAATATTGGTACATTTTAATCAAACTAAACAAAAAATATAATGGACGTACCTTATCTTCCAATGTAGTTTCAACAAAACACAATTTTTATTGTCTGTTACCATAACAATAGGTTACAAACATTTCTTTCAAGTGCTGAAAAGTGAATCTTCTTCTATTGTCTCTGAGGATAGATTTATACTGACTAAAAGAGCGTTCGACGTCACAAGAAGTAACTGGTACATAATTCAATTTCACAATGTCTGCTGGGGATAAGTCCAAGTTAATCTTCACTGTTGATTCACCACTCATCACAGCAACAACCTTTTGTAGTTCTTCATATCCAGGGTTTTTTGAAAGTACAGTGTCCACCTTAGCTCTTACTGCATCTGCAACTTTACCTCTACCACGATTCAGTTGTTCCACAGTACTATTTATAATTTCAAAACTTTCAGATAGTGAAAGGTGCCTATTTTGGAGACTTTTGAGCGTTTTTATGATGCATGAAAATGTATGCTGAATGTGAGCTAAGTCATTCTTCACACTTATGTCACAGGTAACTGTTTTCGCAGTATCAATTGAGACTGCATCTTCAGAGTCCAATGCAAGGAGAACATTGTTAATAGAGTCTATATGTTCGGCATAATATTCAACTGCTTCTAGCCATGTACCCCATCTAGTTAAAATTGGCTTTGGTGGCAATGGAATTTCAGGGTACATTTCTTTCAACACGTTAACTCTACTGGGAGCTTTGAGAAATACTTTTTTCACTGATGAAATCAACAAATCTACTTTAGGGAAATTGTCTCTGACCACTTCTGCCACACGATGAAATGCATGCGCCACACAAGTAAAATGAGTCAATTTAGGATATACAACAGATAATGCTTGTCCAGCTTTGACCATATAAGGGGCAGCATCGCTAATAAAGAATAACACATTATCGTACATAATACCCTTTGGCCACAGGATACCCATAGCTTCGTTGAACAGTTTAACTATAGTTTTGTTATTGCACTTTTCTAGAACATCACAATGTAAAAGAATTCGTTCAGAATATTGTTCACTTAACAAACCGATAACTACATTACCAACAAGTCTACCTTCTTTGTCGGGAGTCTCATCAATGGAAACCCAAATTGAACTATCTTTAATTTCATCTCTTATCTTCTGTATTGTCTCATCGTAGATGGATGGAGCATACGTCTTCCTAAGTGTTGACTCATCCGGGATTGTATGTTGAGTATATTTTTCAAGGAATTCCCTGAAGACCTTATTCTTTAGTTTGTAGAGAGGAATATCAGCAGAGATGAGAGAACGGCACAGGTCGATGTTAAACTCAGATCTTACATTCGATGTTGTTGGTTGTGTTAAAAACAATTGTCTCTGCTTGGAATTTAGTTGTTTGTTGGCCTGATGTTTACTAGTTGTAATGTGTTGTTGCACCAGGAACTTTTGTGTAGATGATACTGCACACTGACACAAATTACAAAATAATATTTTATTGTCAGTTGATAAACCATCTTCTTTAAATTCTGAAATGTAACTTGTTAGTTTTGATTTTAAATTGACTGAATGACGTACTTTTGGCATATTTACCGTCTTTATAGTATGATTTACAAAACTGAACCTATGTGTACTCTGACTGGCATTTAACTGTTGAGCTGCACAACTGAAGTCTGTTAAAAATTTTAAATTAAATTAATACAGTTTTGTAACTTACTTTCCCATTGTTGATAGGACTGCTAATTTTCAAATAACTCTGATGTTAAAGGGATTACTGAACATGTGTTTAAATCTCTATTGTTGAAATGTATTTTTAAAAGTTAATGGAATTTTGTTTTGTTTTATTGTTAAACCTAATATAATATGGACTGTTTTATATGAAATATGGAAAATATATGGAAATTAACGAAAATATGTACTAAACTCTAAAATATGGAAAAATATGGAAAATAAAAGTAGGATTTTTCAACCCTACACATTGTGAAACATAAAGATAATGCAAAATATAAATTATATTAGCTTTATAAGTAAATATGTATTTACATATAAATCCTTTCCCTGTTCATTATCATTATTAACATTAATCATAGGCCTAATGGTGCCGGTGTGACGTATTGTATATAACGTACAGATGGCATTAGGCTGACATGGCCATAGTACGCTTTGTAGGGAGAATAGATCAGTGTAGTGGGACTCCATCGGAACCGTAAGGACGTGCAGATAGCAGCGCACAATTGAGTCACGATATACAGAGTGGAATTAAATACAACTGTGCATATTAAAGTAAGTAAATCGATTAAGAGTTTTGTAATTAACTGCATGTTTAAATAGAAAATTTGATTAAGTCTGCGTAATTTGACAATAGCGCGTCGCTGGCTCACCTACGAATACACTCAGGTCTGAATAGCAGCGTTCCGTCCTTTAGTCACTACAGCAAGGTTGCCAGACTTCCTAATGACAGGAAATTACGATACGTGTAAATATTTTGATTTAATTTGCAAGAAAACCGTCTATTTTATTTAAGAATAAATTGCAAAGGGATAAATCATTTATCAGTTTGTTTAACGATTAGAATAAAAAATCATAATCGTACAGATAGTACTTACTGAGCAAAACAGTGTTCACATTTAGGAAAAATTTATTTTTTCCGAAAAAAAAATATTCATTTCTGACTAATATGGTATTATAACTTATTGTTGTAATCTATCCAATTCATAAGCTGTTAAAATCTGTGCAGTAAAGCCTTGGTTTTTCTGAACCGACGCATGCGAGTTGCGAGGTGCGAGGCCCGCCTCGCACAAATCCTGACTACGCGAGAGATAGTGAGTGGTTTCTGTAACTGCGAGGTGCGAGATCTGTGTACCTACTCACTACTGTATCTCTCGTGTAGTCCGGATTTGTGAGAGGCGGGCCTCGCACCGCGCAACTCGCATGCGTCGGTTGAGAAAAACCAAGACTTTGCAATGCTTCCATCCTGCATAAGACTACAAGAGCGCAGCCATTCAGATTTCAACATAATCCCTGCGATAGCACAGATAAAACACGTTAAGCTCACTGGAGATGCAATACGATTAGGTTCCTTCTGCGTAACAAAATTAAAAAAAAAAAAAAAAAATTGTCCCTCCTAATACTACCCCTTACTTTCTTCAAAAGTGTGGATGTCTCTATTTTGAACACTTTCAGTTTTCGCCACAAGTAAAAAACACAGACAGCCAGTTTGGGGGATTCGGAAGACTAATGAAGATTTAGTCTTCAAAGCGATAAGGTGATTCAGTGGTAGAAAGCTGGACTTAAAAACCAGAGGATCTGGGTTCAAATCCCTATCGATCCATCCTGAATTTATAACTTGTGTTGGACGTCTGTGGTCCAGTTAACACAGTTTTTTCTCGGAGCACTCCTGTTCCCCTGTGACATCCCACCTATTCTACATTATCATCATAATCGTGGTACGAGTGTGATATAGACTCACCATCTGTGGTGCAGTGACGAACTAAGTAGTACTTCTCGGCTATAGTGACATGTATGAGCCACATTCGTGAAGTAGGAACAAACAACGGAAAGTTAAGTACATTTTCTCCAGTTGAGTTCGAGTTTAATATCGTGATGTCATGCGCTGAATATTTTCTTTTAGAAATTTACACTTTCTCCTTAAATTATTACTTGCTATTCCATTTAGTCACTCCTATAATTCTGGTTCATATTACCTGGTCTTGAATAATCCAAATGAAGTGTTCTATTTCGGTAAGCAGTCCGCGTCTTGCTAACCTTACGTTGTTATAGTCTTCTTTACACGTGTAGTTTCAATGAACCTAGAATATATATTTCTCCTAATATTTAATTATAATATGGTTATTAATTTGAAATACTTCTTTACAAGAACTTATTTGCAGTTAATTATACGTTATAACGGTACAACAGTGGCAAAAAAACCGGACCAACGGAATAATCAAAGTCCCCGAAATTAGCCACTGCTCATGCATCGCCCGCATTCACAAGATAGCGAGTAATCTATTGAAATTGTTGTAGTTTCGACTGCTGACGTAGCCCATTTCGAAAGCCATTAGAAAATAAGCTGGTAAAATTCATGTTCTGAGAATAGTAAGTTAATTAAGTAGTAAAATATCGCTGCAATCGAAAAATATTGGGAATAAATTTGAATACGGAACAAAACCTCCCCAGGCAGGATTCGAACCACGAAAGTCTTAGTTACCAGTCTATCGTGCTCTGGAGTGAACAAGGCTCTGAAATCAGCTACAAGGGTCGGTCCGGTTTTTTTTGCCACTGCTGTACAATAATAGTTGACCGACTCGAGTATTTTCTGAGTTAAAGAATGCTGCATTGTGCATGCTCCGAGCCGAAAGTTTTGGTTGATATGACGACGAGATATTCGCTTCGCTTTCATGTTTAAGTGTTACAGTCTAAAATTGTAGCCTCGTATGAATCGCGCTACAGATCTTGAAGCATTTTCGCCCGCTCAACAATTATTATGTTCCTCACTGTATACACTTAACATTGTGAAGTACGCCCGCAGTTCCTAGGGAAGCTGCTTCTTTCCTTTTCTGTCTTTTATTTTTCAGATTTATGACGATGTGTTTCCTCTGGACATTGTTCACATAATTAAAATTCAATATGCTGCAATTGCGCTAAATTCACAAGAGACCAACTAATAAGTTTTGTAATGTTCTCTTACAACAGTAATGTTTCGCTGTAGCATTATTATTATTATTATTATTATTATTATTATTACTAATTTTATCATCTTCTTCGTCTTCTTCTTCATTATCATTAGAGGAATAATATTCTCATTATTTCTTAGTAAAATTTTATAGCGTCGTATTGCAACAAACCAATAGGAAAGGTCTTAAATGTATCAACGATACTTCGAAATAATGAGGAGGCCGGAGCTTCAGCTGAAATAGATCCAATCACGGCGCTAGGGCTTCGCTTCCTTGTGACCCAGTTCTCAGAACCCATAATGCACCTGGAGCGCAGTTATTCTGGAGTTGATTACTCCATAAATCTAAGGGTTATTTTTTCCCCTTTCATGAATCCATATCAATGACAGAGAACCACCCGAGCGTTTAATCACCCAGACACATTGCCGGTATACACACTGCTGGAAAATAGCATCATATTGGTACGTACAATATTTTCTCTTGTTAATGCCGTAATGACGCAGTTGATGCGCAATGTCAGGAGAGATTCTTTGAAATTTCTTAATAAAGTGACTGTGCGGCAACTTTCTTTCAAGTATTTCTGCTCTTCATACCAATGCCATTTCACCATTCTCCATTTAATCTAGAGTCCTGTACAACTTGAAAACGACGTTAAATAAGGGATTCTTGAACGTGATTTATTTAATTGTTTATTTTGTTTGTTTATTTATTCATTTGTTTTGTTTTTTTATTGGTTTATATATTTGTCTTGTTTTATTTACTTGTTTATTTATTTATTTTTTATTTAGCTGTATATTTTTTTATTTATTTGCTTTTCTATTTGCTTATTTATTTACGTTCAGATTTGACAACGAAATGATACAGATATGATAAGACGATATACCTGAAAGACTGGAAGTGTCATAAATATGATTTATAAAATACAATATTAGAGTAAATTAAAATGAGTGGTAAGTAACTGCAATAAATTTGGCATAAATAAATGAAATTAACAAATAGAAACAAATGACAAACATATATATAGCTCCCGTGCCTCACGTGAAAGATCAAGATATATAAAAATATGGGAACATGGATAGACAGATGAAAAGTCTTGTTAGAAAAATTCTGAAATTTCAGATGTGTAAAATGAAAACGAAGCAAGAAGACAAATATATAAACGGGAAGGAGGAAGTAAAATATACAAAGAGAGACTAGTATAAGAAGAAAATGTAAAAGGAGAAAAGAAAGGAAAAGTAGAAGAAAAACTGGAAGTTGAAGAGGACACAAGCAAAGTGAAACAAGAAAAGAAGAAAATGCACATAGGAAAGGGAGTGGAAAAGGAGGAGGGAGAAAAGTGGGAGTAAAGGAAGAAGTGGAAATAGAAGAGAAAGTGGAATGAGATATAGAAGAGAAAAAGAGGAGGAAGTGAAATGGAAATGAAAGTGGAAGTAGAAATGGAAATAAAAGAGGAAGTGGAAATAGAGAAGGAAATGAAAGTAAAAGTGGAAATAGAGGAAATAGAGGAAGAAGTGGAAGTAGAAATGGAGGAGAATGTGGAAGTGGAAATAGACGAGGTAGTGGAAGTGGAAACGGTGGGAGTAGTAGAAATGGAAATAGGAGAGGAAATGGAATGGAATATAGAAGAGAAAATGAGAGTAGAAATAAAATGGAAGAAGAAGTGAAAGTGGAAATAGAGGAGGAAGTAAAAATTGAGGAGAAAAGAAGAAGGTGGAAGTGGAAAATAAAAGAGGGACATTAAGTGGAAGTGCAAGTGGAAGTCCGAGAAGTAATTGAAATGAGGAACTGAAAAAAGTTGTAGGAATAGTAGGAGAGAAGGAAGAGACGTAGAAAGCGTGTGAAATAGTGGCAGAGAAGGAATTTGAAGAAGCAGTGGAGGAATATAAGAAGAAGAGGGATAAAGAAGGAAACATAATAAATTGTAGTAGAGTAGGAAGTAGGGATAGAAGTATGGTGGTGGTAGTTTGAAAAGTAGAACTAGAAATAGATTAAGTTAAAGTAGGATAATTATGTAAAATGAGTGTGACGCAATGGACATATAAACGTGAGGAAAAATGACAGGCTCAGTAACAGGAACTGACTTATTTTCTCTGAAACGACTTTAATTCCGAGATGAAAACATTTTCCTGAAGTCTCCCTGCAGATTGCAGCTCAGTTTCATTTAACGCAGTTATATCCCCGCTCGTGTTGTTTACTACTTCCTTGTATATTAAAATGATGACAAGGTTTTTAATTTTCCCTTGGTAGAAGGAACAGCTCCCTCTGCATTCTGCCGTAGCCTACTGCTCCGCTGACCCGATGAGTGGCGGGTGTTATGGAATGTGTCGTAATATGTGGCCCCCTGCTGCCGAGCGCCGCAGGAGCCCTGTGTTGTGAGCTCCGGATTTTATAACGAGTTTTAAATTTGTTATTTAGCTAACACGGGGCTGTGTGTCGTAACTCTCCCTTCATGCATATTGAAGCCAAAATTAAAATTCGTATAGACCAGTTTACATTGTTCAACAACAAAAACAGTAGGTACTGAACTCAGATATTCTAGTTTTCAATGTCATAACGAGAGGACTCTGCTGCCAAAAAGTCAAAACGAAAATAGCATAGCAAAGGAAACTCTTAATAGAAAAAGAAGCATCGTCTGCGGACCTCTGGAAAAAGAACTAAGGAAGAGACTAGTGAAGTGCTTTGTGTAGAGTGTAACATTGTATGGGACAGAAACATGGATATTAGACGAAGTGAAGAGAAGCGAATAGAAGCATTAGAAATGTAGATATGGAGAAGAATGGAGCGTGTGAAATGGACAGAGTAAGAAACGAAATTGTGTTGGAAAGAGTGGGTGAAGAAAGAATGATGCTGAAACTAATCAGAAAGAGGAAAAGGAATTGGTTGGGTCACTAGTTGAGAAGAAACTATCTACTGAAGGATGCACTGGAAGGAGTGCTGAACGGGAGAAGAGTTCGTGGCAGAAGAAGATATCAGATGATAGACGACAGTAAGATATATGGATCATATGCGGAGACAAGGAGGAATGCAGAAAATAAAAAAGACTGGGGAATGCTGGGTTTGCAATGAAAGACCTGCCCTTGGGCAGGAATGAATGAATGAATGAATGAATGAATGAATGAATGAATGAATGAATGAATGAATGAGAGGACTATTGTAACAATTTCTAACATGGAAAGCAAGGAAAAAGATAGAAACTGAAGGAATAAAATAAGGAAAATGAAGAAAGAAAAATGAGAAAGATGGAAAATAAAAAAGTGCGAAAAGGAAAATATAGCATAATGAAAAAGGGAGAAATAAAGACAGGACAGAACGATAAAAAGAAAGAAAAAATGAGGGAAAAAAGTAAGGGAAGCTGAAAAGTAATAATAAAAGTTAAATATGAATTTTAAATTGAGGAGAAGATAATGAAGGAACAAAGATAGATAGAACAAAGAAAGTAGAAAGGGAAAGAAAGAAGTAAAAAAGAGGAGAGTAGGAAGAAACTAGGAAAGAAAGAGGAAAACAAGTGACAGGAAAGGAAATTAAGTGAAATGTAGATGAAAGTCTGAGAGAAAGAAGAATAAAGGACGAAAAATTGGGAAGGAGAGAAAGAGAAAATTAAATACAAAGTAGTAAGAAAGCAGAAGAGAAATAAAGAGCTTTGTAAAAGAAGGAAGAACCGAAAAGAGAGAATGAAGACGAGGAAAGGAGAGAAGTGATGGGAAAGGAACGAGAAAGAAGCAATTACTTTCTCTCAAATGGCTTTTAAGGAACCCGGAGGTTCATTGCCGCCCTCACATAAGCCTGCCATTGGTCCCTATCCTGTGCACGATTAATCCAGTCTCTATCATCATATACCACCTCCCTCAAATCCATTTTAATATTATCCTCCCATCTACATCTGGCTTCCCCAAAGGTCTTTTTCCCTCCGGCCTCCCAACTAACACTATATGCATTTCTGGATTCGCCCATACGTGCTACATGCCCTGCCCATCTCAAACGTCTGGAGGAATAAGCTTTAAAAATGAATTGGGCCAAACAGGAAAGAAATAAAAAGGAAAACAAAGAAAAGGAACTAAAAGAAGGACGAAGGTACGTAAAGGATGAAGGAAAATGTGAATAAAGACAAGTTCAAAAAAGAGAAAGGAGGAAAGGAAACACTAAAGAATGAATGAAAGGAAACACTAAAGAATGAATAAAACGAAGGCTCGAGAAAGTAGAAAGAAAGGACGGAACGACTGAAAGAAGAAAAAAGATAAGTCTCAACGAAAGGTAAGTAAATGAATAAAAAAGAAGGAATGTTGAGGAACTAGGAATGAGACGAAGAAAAGAAGGAAAGGAATAGAAAGCTAGAAGCAATGGATGGTAAATAATAAGAGAGGAAGGAGATAAAATGTATAACAAAGAAGGAAAAGAACAATGGAAAAGTTGAAAGAATGCAAAGAAATGAGAACAAAAGAAAATAAATGAACGAGAAAGAAGGAAGGAGTAAAGAAAGGAACTAGAAAAGGGAAGGAAGAAATCAAAAGGAACTTAAAAGAGGAAAGAACAAGAGAGAAGGAAAGCAACAGTAAAGAAAAGAAATTAATCGAGGATGAAGTGAGAAGGAAAGCAGAAAGCAGGAATGGAAGATTTTTCATTTGGGTTGCTTCGCGATTGTTTGTTATCTGCTATGGTTGTCTAGCATATGAGTGAGATGAATGTGATAATGATCCATGATCCAGCGCCGAAAATTACCCAGTATTTACTTTTAATGGTTGAGGTAAAACCTTGCAAAAAAAAAAGTCTCAACTAGGTAACTTGGCACAACCGAATTTGAAGGAACGGAAGAAGGTTAGAAGTAGGAAGTTGGTTATAAAAGGGAAAGAAGATGAGGTATAAGGATGGCGAAAGAATGTCACGTGAGATAAAAACGAAAGTAAGAATAAATACAAAAGAAAGAGAATTAAAATAAATCAGGTAATTGAAAAATAATATATGAATAATGGATTCAAACGCCATGTATACACGATCCTTTGTACTAGCCTGTACGGCCCTTCGTGCTATAACTATGGGCACTTGGAAGATATATTTGTACAAAAAACACACAATAGTGGGAAAAGAAGTACGGACACGCTAACAAGGCAGTGAGAATGGACAAGGTACTGGTTATCTGGTTACAATATGATATAAACAAAACTGTAAACCAGGAATGCAAACCTTTTGACTCTGCTGCTCACCGCTGAGTAGGCTTAGAAGTATTTCCTAAAAACTGAACTTTGGAAGAGTCAGCATTAGAGATGAACAAAACTAACTGCCGCTCTCGCTTGCTGTCTTCGTTGCATTTGTCTTTCGAGTCTCGTCTCGTAACTCTTGTGCGCTTCGAGTCTCGCTCATCTTTCTCGAAATAGAATTTGACCGACGTGGAAAGATTTCATAACTTTGGATAACATAGATAAATTGACATAAATAACGCTAGAGATGTTTAATTGATACAAAAAGACAAGACAAAACAGTATCATAGTTATCAAAATGTCCTGGTTCTACTATCAGATATTACCTATGGTTATATAAATAAACAAAATTCTCAAATAAATTTTAATTTCTAAGAAACATGAAACATAGAGTTAAATATACCGTTTTTTTTTTTTACTTGAGATTGTATGCTTTATCTCAAACATACGAAAAAAAATTCGTAGACTTGTAATAAGGGCCTAGTAATTAAATAAAGATGGGGAACGAATTACTACACTGAAAGACAGAGATGATGTTTCAAATAGACTACTTCATTGTTTATATATATAAAACAGTTCCCAAAACAGATAAAAATTCAGTCTGATATAAACAACTATGACGTTTCAAGGCTGCTTGACGTTCGAGAGTTGGTCATTCCCGAAGTCCCGATGTCTTGAACGTTTGCTTGCAAGCAGTCAGGCAATACTGTTGTGTGGGTTTTCGGCTTTTCGGGCGCAGTTAATCTTGCATTCTCGCTCGTTGTTCATCTCTAGTCGGCAGCTATTAAGCTATTATGGCGTTAAGCGACAGCATAAGATCTGCCTGGTGCTTCACATGCTGAAAAACTAAACGAATCATTGTTGGAAATGTAACTGAGTGATTCAATAGAGAAGAAAATAAGGAATTGAGGTTAAGGGAAAGAGAGATTAATCAGTGCAACGTACACTCGCAAGAGAGTAGACCTACTAATTAATGGTTTAAACAATCAGTGAACGAGAAAATGAGCGATTTGGAAGGAGTGAGTGAGTGAATTTATGGATGGATGATTGGAGAAAATAAAATACAAAAGAGATATTGTCGGATTTGCGGTATGTTACACCTTGAATATGATACACGAGTAGATATTAACAAAGGGTGCAGACGTGCGGTTGGTGGCCTAATTTAAAGGAAACCCAGGAATAGAATCGAAATTCGGTGAGCAAGGTTATGCACGTGAGGCCTTGTTGCAATTGCATATTGATATTCGCTTTGCATGCGCCCGCAAATGGGCGGTAGGTAGTGCAATAGCGGCCTGAGTGCCACTGGATCAATGCTGGCGACATCTCTGCATCGCACAGAGATTCGCGTGGCGCTGCGAGCGTCGGCTCCTCGGCATAGCATCTTATACAGTGTGTCTGCAAGTCCGAAGAGGCTTCCACGAAATCATTGTGTCGGCAGAGTAGATGTGGGTCTATGTAACGTGTGCTTGCATACTACTCTCGTATGTAATTCTTACATTTTGTGCGTAATCATTCTATGTAATTAATTTAGACCTAACACAAAATCAGTAAGAAATGACTTTAATTTATTATGTAAGATGTAAGTTGCTAGGTAGTCCACCGTTATGTTAGCATATACAGGGACATCATTTTATTTTTACTAACATTTTTAATATTAACCTGGCAATACCTTTACAGAACCGAAAACACCGTTTGCTACCCTCTTCCACGACTGTAGTTCGATGATACTGGCATAAAACACAAACAAATCACTTTACTAGGTATAGGAGGGAAGAAAAGTAGTTCATCCATTTACGTAAACTAGGAAATATCGCGATTTTAAGTTCGATAATTTTCATTAGGTTCTTATTTAATCAAAATACAGTACTGTGTTAAGAATAAGTTAAGTGTTTTTACTCACGAACTGAGTTATCCATGCGAACGTATTCATTATGCAATGTATATTATACTGTCTACAGCACATTAGCGTACAATATAGAGAACGCAGTTAAATTGAAAATAATCATAATATGGATATTTAAATACATTTTTGAAAATGGTGGCCGTTCATTTCGATACAGGCTTCAGTTCTTTTGTGCATATTATCGCACTAGAGACTATTGCATCTAATTCCAATTGCCAGTTTCGTTCTTCGTATTAGTAACTCATGTGAAATAATTCTGTACCTACTCTATAAAAAAGTACCTTACGTACTGTAAATTCAATCTTCTTCTTGCGTAGGCAAACGGACAGTACCTGTGCGAAAATATGATACAATATTGATAGCTCTTTCGTCACTGGAAAACGCGAACATATTTCTGGAACGTACTTAAAAATTTAAGTAAAAATAAAATGATGTCCCTGTACTAACGTGAAACGAACGGGCCCGGGTTCAAATCCTGAATGGCTCAAGTTTTTTTTCCGTAGTTTTCCCTCAAGCAATTGAAACAGAAACGCTGGGTAACTTTAGGCGTAGGACCTGGGACTTGTTTCGCCATTATATTTACACTTCCCCTCTTTCATCAACAACTCCGTTTCGGGCTTGCTCCAAACTTGGACCCCGTTGGTATGTGATCATTAGTTGCTGGTGGTAGTGTTTTGTACCGTGGATTCTTCTCTTGACTCGTGGGACTGGGATTGAAGGACCGCGGTGATGCTTATACGGAAAAGTAAAATTATTCTTTGGGCTGTAGAGGAGTTCGGTGCAGACCCGCAGGGGAATCTGTAGCGCAGGGGGCCTTAGGACATACACCATTCCATTTCTAGTAGCCCACCTAGCGGCCTACGTGCGAGTTCAGTATCCAGCCCGAGTCCCTCTCCTCAAGGGGACTAATAGTTAATAGATAAGTTGGTAGGTAGGTACATACAATACTAAATTAAATCACCTAGCTTATTTTTCTTCAGATGCTAGGCTTACTCATTTGTCTTGGGGGGTAAAATAAGTTAGCTTAATATAGCAATGCAACCTTCAAACCACCTTATGGTTCTACTGTCGCTTGCCAAATATTGTTTAATTAAAACCTGGTTCAGAAGGGGATAGC
This sequence comes from Periplaneta americana, assembly GCF_040183065.1. Lineage (NCBI taxonomy): Eukaryota > Metazoa > Arthropoda > Insecta > Blattodea > Blattidae > Periplaneta > Periplaneta americana. The sequence continues at coordinate 53,097,525 of NC_091125.1, forward strand.
CTACAGGAGCCGAGTAATTGAAGTCTCTAACTTGACGCCATATTTGCGATCACATAAAGAATCTTAAATTGACATTGTTTCACGTGTAAAGAACGTGTGCTGAAAGTTGTATATTTTATATTTTTGGAGGTATACTATATTTTTGGAAGTATGTTGTTTTAAGGGATTGTTTTACTTTTTTTTTCGAACCAGTTCTACATCATTGTTTTGGAAATTTTGTTCTTTGAGTTGAGTAAAAAATATTTGAAATAATCCCCTCTTGAATTTATTGAGACTCTATTCCTTATGCTGCATATTTGATAGATGTTCGTACCTCTCATACACTTCTAAAACTGTTATTATATCGCTGGCATTTCACATTATTAATTTAAATACGTAGACAATAAACGACACACGCTATCTGCTTGCAAGCTTGTACAAGTTACATTTAGACGCGGATAATGTTTGAGTCAAGTTGGTGGCGGGAAAGTGGACACAAGGGTTGACTAATATCACAGTCTAGTATATACAGTCACGAAGCTCAATACATAGTAAATATGCATCCATAGATAGTTGCTAACCACTAGGATCGCTAATATCGCCTCATTACAGACAATGCGAAATAGTACCGGCACAGTCTATTGTTCCTAGCACCCTCACAACTCAAGCTTCGTGACTGTATATACTAGACTGTGCTAATACGCAGCTAAAATTCTTCTTTACCGCCAAGTTACAACTTGACTGTCTTGACCATGTCAGGCGGTAAAAGTTGGAAGAAAATAGACTTGCTTCGAGTACTTGACTCCTGTAAACTATCCCCTTCTGAATCAGGATGAAATGATTCCAATATAACAGATCATATAACTATAACTCTGACGGTAAGACCTGAACCAAACAAACGGTTGCGATGACATCTACGAGGACGTAATCTCGACTTGCCTGACCTTCACAGCACGTGATATCCATTCTCTTCTACCCCTACTCTCTCTCGATACCGGCGGAAGAGAATCTAGCTGCGCGGGTTTGGTTCAGGTGTTACCGTCCGTGTAATAACTCCCTTTTAAGCTCACAAACACTTTTATCATAAACGATATCGAAATATAAATGTTAATAATCTCGAACACAAAAATAGACTTTCAAAACAAATTCAATTATTCCCGCAACAACTCCTCCTAGCAAGCAGAAAGATACACGAAAAATATCTGAGAAAAAGTATGCACACTCCCAGAAAACACATTTCTACCTAGGATAAGTTTAAACATCAATACAAGTAGCTTCAGAGAGAAAACTCAAAATAACTTCAATGTCTCAGAAACAAAGAATGAATTGGTGTAGGTAATTTTCACCAAATAGGCTTATGCAACAAATAATTTGCAACCCTTACACATAATTATCAAATAAATCTTTCGAACCTAGTTCATCTCTTAAAGGCGACAACGAGCAAATAGCTGAGAGTCTGTTAGAGGAAGCCATTCTCAGTGTCGAGCTTAAAATATTTTCAATCAAAATATCGAACTACAAAGCTCAGGAATCATCCACACTGTAAGACATATCGTCGACACATTCCTGTCTCTGCCTTCCTCTCCTACAACACAGTCACGATGAATGACGTAAAAAAACGCCATCAGATTCCTTCTGCCTGAGAATCTCGAGGGCAAGGTGGTGTTATTAGTACAGCTATCTCAAACATCTTTCCGAGAAAGGCGAGTTCTTCCTCAACACATATTTCAGTTCAGTGTATGTTATGCTTATTTTACAAGCCGATGAAAATTTGATAAAACAGGAAAGGATCCCTCACGACTTGGAAACTGTAGGCCATAGACTTTGCCTCAGTCGTCATAAAAGTATTACATTCGATCATTTTCAACATACCACGACCCTTCACCGAGGGTAAAAATGTAATAAAGGCCGACAATCTGAATTTCGATTTAGCTACTGCACATACTGTGTGCAGTGGACGTTATTATTCGTATTTTGTAAAACAATATAGCACGTCCATCTTCTGGGGCTATCAAAAACTTTCGATAAGATGTGATACAACGGTCCTATTTTTAAACTAATCAGACTTCACGTCCCAGGGAACCTCAACCACCTGTTTTCCTCATACTTACTCCAAAGCACCTTTTATTGCAGTAAACACGCAGTCAAAATCTCTTTTAAGCCCCATAATTCTTGTAGTACCCAGAGATTAGTTTGGGCCTGTGCTCTTCCTGTTATCCATTAATGCAACCCCTACAATTAACAACACGTAGCCATCGGCATAGCTCAATCGGCCGAGACTCTCGCCTGCCGATCCGGAGTTGCTCTCGGGCGTGGGTTCGTTTCCCACTTGGGCTGATTACTTGGTTGGATTTTTTCCGAGCTTCTCCCCAGTCGTTAGGCAAATGTCAGGTAATTTATGGGGAATTCTCAACTTCATCTCGCCAAATACAATCTCACTATCACCAATCCCATCTACGCTAAATAACCTAGTAGTTGATATAGCGTCGCTAAATAAGAGTAAAAAACAGTACACGTGTTTTCGACATGTCGCGTTGATTACCTGGTTGGGATTTTTCCCCAAACGTAAGGTGAATGACAGGTAATCTATGACGAATCCTCGACCTATTGGCCTATTCTCGCCAAATATCATTTCGCCAGCGCCAATTGCATTCACTCTAAGTTAGTAGTTGATACAACGTCGTTAAATAATCAACTAAAAATTATTAAACATTAAGATCTGCAGTATTTTCGCTGATGTCTTGGTCACTCTCCCTTAGCTTCATCATTATTTTTCTGTAAAATACGTCAAGAGGACTAGGTATATGTCTCGCAACCAGGGGTTACCGACGACAGGAATGCGAACGAAACAATTCGATAAGGAAGAGCGGGCGACAGTAAGGGTTACGAGATAACTTGAATGATATTCAAGAGTACAGTCGAAAGAGAAACGACATCGATGGAATCAGTCTTGAATTCTGATAGTTACATTACGGTTTTAGTTTCAGTTCCACTGCATGTGATACGTGTCTTGTTCCAAGTGCGTTTATTTTATTATGCAGTGATGGAGCGTTCCCCTTGCAGAGTATCATTATTTCATTCGTAAACATGATGTTGCGCGTTTAATTCGCTTCCAGTTTTTCTCTTGCTACGATCTTCATTTCCACAGGCGATGTCCCCATCTGTTTATTTTCTTGAAAGAGGCAGTACTTCCATCGCCCCGTACCTCTCGCTCCCTCGGCGTGCCTACATACACACGTCAAAACAGACAGTAACGCCACCACTGTTTTTCTGTAATCGTTCCTTGCGCGAGCTATAACAGTCTTGTTCAATATAACAAACTTTTATTAACAAATTGTACAAAAACTCTTAAAGCATAAAAGCCACCGGCGTAGCTCAGACGTTAGCGCGTTTGCCTGCTGATCCTGGGCCGCGCTCGGGCGTGGCAATTAGTATTTGAAAAAAGAATTATGATAATATTTGCACATATCTATTGTTGGCTGACTTATTTAACTCAGAAAAATCAACAATGCGATGTCTGCACTCTGCTGCCATTTATAAGCAAAATTCGTTTATTGCATAAAATTCATTTATTTGTTTTGATTTGTACTATTAAATCAACTGTAGATATGTTATTAAAAATCGGTTAGCTTTTTTATTATTATTTGTGCTTTTTTCCCTAATAGTATGAATGTTTCAATCTACTTCGGACATAAAATTTTTAATAAATAACCAAATTTACTTCTGTAGTCAATATCTCGAAAAAAAAAAAAAAAAAGAGTTTTGTTAGTTCGTCTCTTATTGCATAACTCTGTCCAATTATAAGGCGAATGTCAGATAATCCTTGGCGAATCTTCGACTCAACTCACTATCACCAAGGCCACCGACGCTAAATGATCTAGCGCAGGCATGTTCAGCGCGGCCATTTCTAGCCTTTAAACGAGAAGCAACAAACACTTTTCAACAAAAAGCAATCCTATGAATGAAAAAGAAGTAAAGTAATTATACGTTTCCATGGACCTTACCGATTTGGAAAGAACATATCAAAATAATATCAGACAGAGCTCTTTTAATACACAATCTAATAATATTATAGTCTTTAGTTGGTCCAAAAGGAACTTTGTTTCTGTCACCCGTCTGTGACCTACGTCTGCGAAGTATAGGCATAGGTACACTAGAGTACAAGCTAATCGAGTTACAAAAGTTTCAAATTGGTTGTCTGCGAATTGCGGCCGGACATCTAAATTGAACTAAAAGTAGGTTATATGCATACAGATTTTGCCACGCTGTTAGAAGAATCACTTTTGAACTTCTCTTCTTAAGACTCCACTATAACCCCAATTTGATAATCAGATAGCTCGATCGTCGACCGCCAGTTGCAGGACGAAGAATCGTCACATGCAACTAGCCTAAGTGATTTGATTTACGACAAATAAAACAGATAAGATTACTTTATTTGATCAAAGTGCACAACTTAGTTTGTAAGCATGTAAATGATGCACGTGACTAATTGCCATACAGCATACAGGATGTGTGTGTGACCTCCCTGATCTCAGCAGTTTGTAATCATACAGTTACAGATTAAACCTTAATTTAAATTTGGCATATTAGTTGGGCAGTTTAGTTTCAGCTGATCGGTCACTTTTATGAAATGCTAAGAATAGTAAATTGAACTGTTGTGTTATGAATTTGTGAATTGTGATAGATTTACTTATCGGAAAGCAATATCCATGTATCAGTAAATTGTGATATTATTATGGGAGAGGAGTGAATTGTGTTCGGTGTTGTGAATTATGTGAGAGTAAATTATTTATCAGTACAGTCTACAATATATTAATATTTATTTCCCTTTTTTTTTAGTAAAGAAGTATGACAAATTATTATATGAAACTCGGGAATACTAGTTAATAATAATACACCTCGGGAAACTTACAAAACCTCAAGCGAAAGGCCCTCGGTTTAGCAAATCTGTTGCTCCCAATGTTTAATTATCAACAGTAATCTCACTAGAGGTTTTGATTTATCTAGAGAAAATCAAAACTCGAGTGGGATTTAATTGACTATTACACGATTAGAAGAAAGTAGGCTATATAAAGCTTAGAAGTAACAAAGTGTACAATAAAATATTAATTGGCTTACGAAAATACAACTGTCTTCAAATGTATTATTGTACCATCTCAACATTACGCTAGATGGCAGTAGTGTTTTATGATGATATTTCTTGTTACCGGTATCAGTTGTGCCAACTATGGAATCATCATTGAACTCTGTGGACTGTTACTAGTCAAGAAGGCTTTGTTGATTGTTTAATTTTTATTAAGACAGTTGCATTCCACTTCAATTATCCGAATCCCAGTAATCAACGTCACTTGATAGATGATTTTCAATAAATCTTAATATTAAACAATCTCTGATACGTGACTATCCATAATATCATATAGCAGAAGCTATAACATAACCTAACTAATATACACAAGTGTTAGAAAAGTTTTATTTAACGACGATGACATAACAAACAAACATGAATAATTTTAAAAGGAATAATTATTGAATGTACAATTTTCAAATTTGAATGTGGTTGGTGGTTCAATTGATGTTATATTGGACGTGTGCGTAATAGAAGTGGAACTCGTTGATTTAGGCCTACATGGTGTATTCAACTTATTCAGGATTTCCGAATGGTGCTCTTCATTTATTTGTAAATCGGATTTCAGAAGATGCATAGGTATGATCAGTGATTTTGATTAATTCTTGTTCTTGAATGCCAATGCGAGTCATATTTGAAACTGTTGTGCATCGACTGGAGTGGTTATAGGCCTATATATATATTTTTTTTTTACTTCCAGACCAGCGCAGTTTCAAATGTTGGCAAACAAAGAAACAAATGCTAGGGACACGATAAAATTAAACAAATGCTAGGGACGCGATAAAATTGTGCGATAAGCAGCCATGATTGGTTGAAATACGTCCTTTCGTACCGTTTTATTGGTCAAAAGTAGTATGACGTAGTAAGAGTGTAATAGTCAACATAATATCCTTGATACATAAATAAAGTTATACATGGTATATTAGTAAGACCATCTGTATACGACAATTTCTGATTAAAGATTTTAATATTGGAACATTGTTGGTTGAAATGGCGTAAGAAATGGATCTTTCAGATAACCATACACACGTTTAAAAATAGTATTAATTTTCAACGCAGTACCTAAATTTGAATACCAGTTCTCCCTCAGTTATTTTGACGTTCAAGTCATGATACATTACTGTACAAAATTCGTCTAGTACCTGATTCTTGACAGGTAACTTCACACTCTGATTTTCATATGTTGCGTCTTCAATCCCAAGACAACGCCTTCATCTGTCAGAAAGCAGCCTGCGTGTCACTCTCGTTGCAGCGTTCACAACTTTTGAATAAAGACTCCATTCAGACGTTGTAAACTTGGAGCGATGGTTCTGTACACACTTCCAAGCAATGCAGGCTGAAGTATGTTTCACGTCTGTCATACTACACAGGTTTCGTATTAACAAGAGACGAGCGTTTCTTGCTAGTGTAATAATACTGCTATGTGTTGATTAAAATCTGTTGTTGAATTCCGCAATAATTTTGGTTCCCGGTGTCAATTCTTTCTCTTATTTCCAGTTCATAAGTCAAAGTTTAATTGAATCCTTTTTCTTAAGTTATTAGAATTATTCTTACTATGCTCCGAAAGTAAATTTTAACTACACTCTCTGTCTCTACCGACGTCAAATTCTTAACTTATAGTAAATTAATCATTTGCATACAATGAAGGATGGATAGAACAGAGAAAAATTCTCTCCGGCACCGAGACTCGAACCTGGGTTTTCAGTTTTACGTGCTGACACTTTATCCATTAAGCCACACCGGATTCCAGTTCCGATGCCGGATCAAATCCCCTCAGTTTAAGTTCTACCTCTCAGTTTTCTCTTTGGTGACCTACCGTCATGTACTATGTCTGTTCTATCTATCCATCATATGATAACGCAGAATTTCTGAACGGAAATATCGTATGTAGCCTACTTCGGGACATCATAATAATATGATATGCGTAAGTAATCACTCAGTGATTCAAGACTCGCTCAACCCGTCGGATCATCCCGGCCACTTAGTCACTCGTAATGAGTGCACCTCTGTACATAGTGCGTTGGACATTGTGCCATTGTCACATATTCTGTTCTATCCATCCTTCATCATATGATAACGCAGAATTCCTGAACGGAAATATCATATGTACTTCGGTACATCATAATTGCATACAAGTTTCTCATACTTTTCGATCACGAAATGGAAATGTGGAATATAAAAGAAGACCTACCGACCTAAGTGAGAGATCATAGTAACGATGTGATTCTTTGAAGAAATTCTCTGCTGATGCCAGTTACTTTATTGTCTTTCTTTCATGTTTCAGTTTTAATCTGTTTCTTATATATGTATTCTTAATTTTATCTTGCCGTTTTATTCCTGAAATGGTATGAAAAAATACTAGTATGTCACTGCATAACTGCTATGCATTTATTTTCATTGGTCGTTTTTATCTTCTTCTATGGGTTTAAATTCTTTATTAATTTGTTGTACTTCTAAATTTTAGACTAATATTAAATGCAGTAGAGTTTTGAATGAAAATTAATTTCTCGAACTGCACTTGTACTTCATGTGTAAAATTTACAATGCAAATTATGTGGTTTTTCAATCTTCTGTTTCAACACTCTTCAGTATTGCAAGTGCTCTCAATAAAACTGTATTATCAGTCATATCGAAACTTTATATTTAGGCCTATGACATTTTTCTTCTCGTTTTGAAAACTTTATTACGAGCATGGATCGAGATATGATTATCTGAAGAGTACTTCGTATTTCCATGAATGCATATAAATTCTAGGAAGTTATTAAACGTAGACTATATAAGTACTACTTCAGTTTATTATTCTATATGGATGACGGCAGTTAATAGTTTATAAATACCTGCACTAAAACCTCTCGAAATACAATATGAAGTTGTAAACTGATGCTGCATGGCTGTAGCTGAGTCAAGTAATGACATTTCAACACAAAAAAAAATTGAGCTCAAGCCTGAGAAATACGGCAATGCAAGATTTGTTAACGGACAAGGCGGCTGCGTGTGGGTTCTGTATTAGTCAAGTAATGAATTCTTAGCAAAAAAAAAAAAAAATCTCAGTTCGAGACCTGACGGAACCTACTACGACACTTGTGAATCGGTTCGTTCTGTACATTTTATGTCATTCTAACATTGACATTGTTCCGATATTTCCTATGATAAACTCAGAAGTTATTCTTTCCATATATCACCAAATAGAGGTATCTGTTTTCAGAAAAGGGATAGATGAAAGGATGAGATCACTGAAAGGTTTGTTCCAGCAAGCAATTCAGAACGAGTTCGGAACTACTCGTAATACCGAACTTCTTTCGACGTATGCGCTACTTGTGTACGGTGTCCGGTCAGTTCAGAAATAATTCGAGATTTTACGTTGTTGGAACGTTTCTTGAACTCTTCTTTCAAGGCCTTCGGAGTTTCTTCTCATATTAAAATTATAGCCTATTCATCTTCCGAACTTAATTCGTCATAAAATATATCACTATCACCTTCCAAATCACTCATGATCGACTATTTTTTATTTTAAGCTGCCTAGTCTCGAAGCATTTTATCCGTAACTTCAGATTAAACCATCTGCGCATGCGTCAACAGTTCAGAATTCCCAGTTCTGCTCTTAACCAATTTCACTCGTTCCTAACGAGTTCTGAAGCACGTTGGAAAAGGGAACTCGGAGTTCAGTATCGGTTCGGAATCTGTTGTAGTCGTATTGGGCTACTGCGCATGAGCAGGCAGTTCAGAATTGATTTCGAACCGTGCTGGAACAAACGTAATGAATGCCTGGAAATGGTTGACAACTGGAGAGATCTGGCAACGGACAGAACAGAGTGGAGGCGCTTTGTGAAATCGGCATGGAGTCTACATGCTCCATAACGCCTGGTGGGTTGGGTTGGTTTGTTGGGGGTTGGGTTGGGTTGGGTTGGGTTGGGTTGGTTTGGTTTGGTTTGGTGTGTGGTTGGTTTGATTGATAGGGTTGGTTGGGTTAGGGTTGGTTTGACTGGTTGAGGTGGGGTTGGTTTGGCTGGTTGGATTGATTGGTTGGTCTGGTTGGTTGTGTTGGTTCGATTGATCGATTGATTTCCGTCAATCCTCTAACATCTACTACGAAGTTACTATGGGTAAGATTCCATTTAGCATTTCAGCTTCTGCCTTTCTGATCCCACATTAACTTTGGGCCTATAATCACAATATCATTATGGCGTCATCCTGGATTATCTTCATAGTTAAGAAAAGTTATTTTACAATTCATTTTAATATATCAATATGCCTGGTAAATTATTAATAAGTATTTAATGAATTTCAATCTTAAGGCATATAAACTTGCAAATGTTTATTTGCTATTTAATAACAATATATGAACGTTTTCGCCGTTTAGGGCATCTTCAGATATAACAAACATATTAGCTGGACATATGATAACATATTATGCAAATTACAAGGAAAATAGAGAACAATATATGTGGTACATGAAATTCATGAGCTTTATGTAGATATAACATGAAACAGGATGAATATTGAGATAATCTTTGAATTTGAACTTAGACTGGACGAATATTTTATTTTATACATATAGCTCATGTTACAATTAATATACAATGTTTAAAATTTGTCAATGATATTAATTTTAAATTTTAAAATGATGATAATAAAATATTTAAAGTAATCGGCGAAGCTGTCCTGCTGTTGATCCTGCTTGCGGCATTCCTCTCCCTCATTTGGTAGCTGTTAGGTTACGACCATTTTTGGGTTTTCCCCTTCAAAATTCTCTAAATTTCTTTCAACGGAACGGTGAAAGACGGAGTGATACCAGCGGCGAAGGAGCTTGAAACTCGCCTAGATTCTTGTTAACATCGATAAATTCCCTTTTGCCAGGACGCGCGATCGCGTACCTTTTAATTATTTTTTCTCTCATTTCACCTTCCTTCATTACGTTATAGCGTTTTTTTCTGAACAATAGTGATTTACATGTCGCAATTAAAACGTAAGGAGCATAATTCTTTTTTTGTATAACAAAATTTGAAATCCTCTTTCCCGTTTGTTCAGATGTGTCAGAAACATAAGCTTCTCTTATTATTTTTTTTAATTTGGTTATTTTACGAAGCTTTTTCAACTGCTATCGTTATCTAGCGTCTGAGTGAGATAATTCCGGCCAAATGAGTTCAGGATCCAGCGCCGAAAGTTACCTAGCATTTGCTCTTAATGGATTGAGGGAAAACCTCGGAAAAATCTCACCCAAGTAATTTGTCCCAACCAGGGTTTGAACCCGGTCCCTCTCATTTCACGGTCAGGCATGCTAACCGTTACTCCATAGCAGTGGACACGTATCTTATGAAAATGATTATTTCGTTAGGATTTTTAAATATGGAACGTATTTTAATAATTACATCTGAGTGAAATATTTGCTAACTTACCTTGCTTATAGGCTGCTTTTTAGCACATGAATATATGGAATATTCAGATAAAATTATTATTATTATTATTATTATTATTATTATTATTATTATTATTATTATTATTATTATTATTATCTCCACAGTTCAGTTCATGCGTATGTGTTTCGGTCTTAACTTTCGGCGTTTTCAGTTTCAGACATTAGAGCAAGTTTTTCATACTTATTGTAGATTTTCTTTCGTTCATATTCACATCGCATTTTCATTATCGTAGCAATTTTGTTAATTCATTCTTAATAGTTAATCTCTTTACTTTTCTCTATTTTTATTTAACAAGAAAGAAATCTATAATTTAAAACCTAAAATCCAATTTCTGAACTTAAATTAAAATTGACATTGTTTCTATAAGTAGGCTAGTCTAAGTGGTGGAAAAATTGGAGAATGCTGGGTTTTGCAGTGAAAGACCTGCCTTTGGGCAGAACACTATGAATGAATTAATTCTATAGTCGCAACAAGCATTACTATGCCTTGCTCTCCTGCATATCCTCTAATGGATTTTGATCGTTTACGTTTTTCGTCTTCGTCTTGCTTTTACCATGCATATCGTAGCATGGCTTCCTTTAGGAGGGTACTAAAACTAAGAGCTTCGCGTCGTATATTTACGGATCGTAGAGAACCATGTCGCTAATAGAAAGCTACAGGAAAAATTCGACAATAATTTCTTGCCTAGTTGAAGTTTCAACTTTGAATAAACCTTACAGTTGAAAGCTATATTAAATAAAATGCTGCTACTTATTATGATGATGATGATGATGATGATGATGATGATGATGATGATGATGATGATGATGATGATGATGATGATGATGATGATGATGATGATGCTGCTGCTGCTGCTGCTGCTGCTGCTGCTGCTGGTTTGTCGCAGTGCGCATCAACTAAGAATGTGTTATCTTTTAGGATTAGTTTCCGTTCTTTAGACTATCATTTTCAAGATCTGCGCAAAGTCCACATTTCAAAGGCATCGAGCTTATTTATGGCAGACAGCTTTCCTTTCATATTCGCATTCGAAGCTTCTATGCCACACAGCAGTTCCGACCATGAAATGGGAATTCCTAGATCGAGGAAATAGTGTAACTTGGACATTATCAAAAGCTCTCCGTCTTTTTTTTAAGAAGAAGAAGTTGTTCTCGTGGAAAAAGGAAGTTTCGTTAGCGTCAATCAACCGAAATTAACTTTCACAAGGATAGTTATATGGATCCCCTTGTCAAGAAATGTGCTACGTAACATTTAACAGAAGAAATCTCGTTGTAGGCGTATATGGCTTTAATGTACTTTCTTTTCTTATTTTTTCATTAGAGTATTGTGACCCTGCGAAAAACATATTTCATAGATGTTCTCTGATTTTTAATAGGTCATCTGGCTGGCTGCCCGTCCGTCCGTTCGTCCATCTATATATAATTCTTGTCCTAAACTAATGATCGAATTTTGTACATATTAATATTATCTAAGAGGTGTCCGCCTGAAAAAAGGTTTCACTTGGTACGACGCCTTTAGAAAAGTGGCATGGACAGCTAGCGGCTCGCTTGGCGGTGTTTCAGTTGATCAGTTTTCGTCAATAAAATTTCGCGACATGCACATTACATTACATTTCAGTTGTAATATAGATCTTTTGGCTTATCCTATAATAGGCGCTGGAACTGTAGACCATCTTCAATAATGCACTTTCCACAATTTTTGAAAAAATTTCTAGACATACGCTGGATTTCGTCATTATCGACAAAATCGAATTCGTTTCATTCAATTTATTAACAACTGTTGTTTTATAGTACAAGGCTTTAATTCTAAAATTTTCGTCGCTTTCCTGGATATACTTTTTTCTTGAGCTAACTTTCCTAACGATTTCATGGGAGATTTCAGCTTACTTATGCATTTCATCAAGTTTTTCTTTAGTTACAAAGCGGTTTATGTACAGATGAGGAATTAAAATTTGGAGCGAGTCTTGATGGAAATCCAGCTGTATGTAGGCAACAATTTCGCACGACTGTCAACAAGTAGCATATATAGGGGCTCTTGTTTACTGCACATGCGCAGTGTGTTGTAAGTGAAACAATAAGGGAACTATAAATTTTATTTCCGTATCTGTATCTTTCTTTAAAAAAAAAGACCCGGTTTCACTTTTTCACTAAATTCTAGGTCAGGTGGCAGAACTGGGGAAAACATGGGTGAAAGCATGGGGAAAGAGTTTGTTCCCCCGTCCACAAGGCCGGAGTCTTCAATGACGTTTCTTTTACGTTTGGTAAGCACACTGAATATATATCTTCTCCCCCTGCCCTCGGTTGTACAATGCTTTAACTAAATTACACCCAGATCTTCTAACATGTAACCCACTAACATATAACAAGAAAATTAGAAACGTGTTAATATCTTCAATTTGATTAAATAAATTTATAGCCTAAGTGTATGAATTCATCAACCTATATTATATTTGTATTCTATAATTTTGAAATATATATTAGTCCTACTTTTCACGTGCGATATTATTCTTCTCTAGTGTTAATATTATATTATATAATTCCATTGCCGCTGTAATTATATTTTAGTTCCTATTTTATTTTACTTATTTATTTATATTATTATTATTATTATTATTATTATTATTATTATTATTATTATTATTATTATTATTTATTTTAATATTATATCTGAACTGCGACCGAGCACGAGCGCTGCTCATTCGGTCTCAAATTTTGTTAATACTACTGTATCTTCTTTTTATATTGCTTGTATTATTTTATTTGTATTTCTCTTTGTTTGTTTTGTAATTATATTTCTTTATTCTGTATATTTGAATTTAAATAAATAAATAAATAAATAAATAAATAAATAAATAAATAAATAAATAAATAACGCGAGGATTGAAGGGAAGGGATGGGTTACTTGTTCCGGCTTGTGACGTGTGCTAAAATTGTAGCACAGTTTTGCATTCCTGTTCTAGGTTGTCGAATTAGGTGGTTGTTAAATGCCAAATATTTTTTGCTGCTCTATTGTGTTCTGGATTGCCACCAACTAACTGAACTTCACTGAATGGAAGCCAGCTATGTAGTAATGCTCTTAACATTGACGCCTTTGTTATCTGTCCATACTATAGTATACAAAACTTTCCTATGCTCGACCCAGGAAAAATGTATAAGTACACCATTTCCTCAGCAGTCGCGTTCTACCTAAGACAATAAAAGACAGACGGCAAGAAAATTATTACTTATCCGAAAGTGAAGTTACATTTTAAAATTATATTTAATTAATTCCTCTGAAACTATTAAAAATAAAGAAAAGAAAATATTTATTATTGCATTTCAATGTATTTCTAGACGCTTAACATTTTTCCTTATAATTTTACTCTGCAACATACAAGGAATATAGTATTTACAAATAATTTATTTCCAATGTTGAATCCTTGTGTACTGTAAACTGTGTTACACAATGTATATTGTCTCCTCTGCGTCAAAGGGGGCGCCTTAGGCAGTCGATTATAAATAGTGTCCGTCCGATCAATGTGAGTGGGAGAGACAAGGTCAGATTTCAAACAAATTGAACGACATTTTTAGGAACTGTTGAGGATGTAGAAAAGTGGATAAGGAAAGATAAATTTAAAATATTTAACTTAAGTTGTAGAATAGAAGCGCACAAACATAAAATTTAGACTACCTCAACAATTTCAAATCAAAAAATATATTCTCATAATATTAAATTAGAACACCAGAGAAATATTTGATTTGACAAATGTAAAATGCTAAGCCAAGATGTCTGATACACGACTTGATGATGATGATGGTGATGATTATTATTATTATTATTATTATCATTATTATTATTATTATTATTATTATTATTATTATTATTATTATGGCTAGGATTTTGATGACCTATAAATCATGAAAAAATTTCCTAAAAACAATGCATTTATGAACTAAAAATCTTTCAAAAATTCCCTTAAAAATGCCCTAATAATTGATTAATTATTTTACCTGATGTAGTTCCATGTAGTCCACCACAAGGCCACTCTTAGCCGGAACTAGCAGGTACAGAGGAGTCTATATTGAAGGGATGGTTGGACTGATCCATTACGTGAGGGTGTACTACGTTAAAATGACAATATTTGTGTCGAAAAACGATTAAAATAATAGGTCTATACAATATAATAAGTATTAATTGAAAAAAAAGTAGAGAAAATATCCAAGGAAATAAATAATTGGAATTTACGGCCAAAATTAAATGAAAATACCCCAAAAATGACCGAATAAAACAAAAAATGCTCTTATGAGTTGTAAAATGTAAAAAATGCAAAAAATTGCCCTAACAAATATGTTTTAAAACACTAGTTTATCACATAACATACAAGTACTAAAGCAGCAATGTTTCTGGCTTACTAGAAAAAAAGATGCAATTTCATCAAAATCCTAGCCCTAATGATGATGATGATGATGATGGTGGTGGTGATGGTGATGATGATGAGAAGGAGGAGGAAGAAGTGGAAGAAGAGAAGTACGACAACAATCTCTGTCGTTAAATAAAGAACATCCTTAGTTGAAACTAATGCGCTTCCCCTTATGTCGTTTCTGTACTTCTATTGGACTAAGAGTTTTCTTAGTGGAATTTTATGTATAGGACCGAAAGCGGCAGTGTTCGCGGTTCCTGTGAATGGGACAAGGGACAGGGATGCATTATCCTCGTGATAGCGTCCATCTCTGTCCCCATTACCAAGGATCAGTGCAAAGAAATAGAAATTTATTGCGAGCTATAGACGAGAACCGGCCCTCGGTGCAGCATAGGCATAGGAACGCAGCTACTAGAAGAACCCTGTATTCCAGGTGACTTCGTCTGAGTTTACAATTCCTAGTAAGTCAATCACTTTCACATAGCAAACAGTAGTGGAAGTTCGTTCGTTTATTTTATTTTAGTTGGTTATTTAACGACGCTGTATCAACTACTAGGTTAGTTAGCGTCGATGAGATTGGTGATAGCAAGATGGTATTTGTCGAGATGAGACAGAGGATTCGCCTAGATTACCTGGAATTCACCTTACGGTTGGGGAAAACCTCGGAAAAACCCAACCAGGTAATCAGCCCAAGCGGGGATCGAACCCGCGCCCGAGCGCAACTTCAGACCGGTAGGCAAGCGCCTTAACTGACTGAGCCACGCCAGTGGCTAGTTCGTTCTTGTGGAAGCTAGATTTGGGCTTTATCATCATCATCATCATCATCATCATCATCATCATCATCATCCTGAAGGGAGAGCGTGAGCCCAAACACTACGTCCATCGGAGAGAACTAATACGCTAGACGTATTCCCAAACCCAAACCATCTGATTATGCTAAGTTTCGCTGACCACCGGTATCCAGATTCCGAAGCAAACAACCCAACTTGTCTCCTAGATCACCTCCGTATGTTTCCACCTGACGTTCGGGGAATGCTATGGAATTATTATTTTTAATTAAAAACCTCAGGTCTGATCGGGACTCGAACACGGAACGCCTGCGTGATAGAGATTGATTATTTAGAGCACGCATCCACCACAGCGTTGCGCTACTAACGATATTATTATTATTATTATTATTATTATTATTATTATTATTATTATTATTATTATTATTATTATTATTATTATTATTAACAAGTATCAAATTTTTAATACTGGAGTTTAATATGAAGTGTGAACGATATAAGTTACCAAACTTATATAAGTGGTACTATCTCAGTCCACTGAACGAAATAGTATAGCTAACTTAATGTTTTGTTCCAATATGACTGTTTGCACAGAGAAAATCTTTTTTGTTAAGTTCCTTAGCTTTTACAAGTGCTTTTTTTTTTTTGTAAAATTTAACGACACTATAGGGCTGAGAAGATCACCTAAGCAAAGCCAGGTAGCATGAACCAACAACGAACAAGTCCAATAGCATGGAGCAGCTTTTAATCAGTGAAATTAGATAATACATATGTACGGTATAGAGTTAGTGAGTCGCGAGCTTTTTCATCATTATCTTCATCGTGGTAGGCCACTAAGACCTATTCAACCTCAGAAGAATTCACCCTTCTATCGCAGTTTGGGTCTTCACACATCAATACGTCTTTGTGGTCTATAATGATCGATTTTGTTCGTTAATATCGTTGCATCCATTCTTTTGATAAGTATATCCCAACGATTTATGCTTACTATCTTTTACTGTACTGTTTAATAAAAATGTATTAAGCTGCTCCCATGATACAAGGATTGCGATTTCTCGAGGCTTATCCAGCTACCTGTGTGATATTTAATAAATGAGAGCTTAGGTATTTCGTAAGGGCAGCACTTCAACTCTATTAGGAACGCTTTCCTCAGCGTCTTCCTATTCGTTCAATTTTTGTTGATGCTGCCGAAGTATTACTTCTTTTGACAGTGGACGTAAGAAAACAAAATTTAATTGGACATATTTTACAAATTGAATACACTAAATCTTTCTTTTGTTTACGTTTACTGTCAAGGAGTCGCTAAATAGATTGCGGAGTCAGTGTTCACCTGATTGTGGCATCTATTATCTATAATTCCGGAAAAGTTATGTAGACATAAAACAATTAGTTAAATATCAACGTTACGCAAGTTTTTCCTCCAAAATTCACTAAGGTTCCTTCAGTAGAACAGCGAAACACGGAGTGAGACAAGTGGCCAACAGACTTGGAGCTCACATATTCAGTTTTTCTCTGCCCCAAACTCCATTGCAAGGATGAATTTTCGCATAATTTTAAATGCTTACCCTCCCATTTCTCCTAGTCATACATTCATCCTAACAAAGTAGCTTACCCTGTGACAATGAGAATTCTACCTGAGATAGAGTATATGTTTACTAATATTGGACTACGCTATGTTGTAATATTAGCTTTTAGGTCATCAAAATCCGCCCCTAGGTCTCATATAGGTAGGTCTATGAAAAACATTGAGAAAAATATTAAAACACGAACCTTTAAAGAACTCGCAATTCAAATTCTGCAACATGTTAGCTTTATTGGCTCTGCTGATTAACACCAGGGAATTCGACATTCAACCGAACAGTTGGAAGGAAAATTGAATGAGCATATTATGATCTTGCTTTCTGTTGTGGGGTACGCGTTACTAGATCACAATTCAGATATGCGAGTCGAAGTATGTATTCAATGGAATATGTATGGGAGAAATTGAAGTACATTTTAGACCATTCAAGAGGCTAAATTGCGCTGTCGTCAGAAGTGAACTCTGAAGTTGACGACGAATAGCCGATGAATTTTGTCTGGACCCTCTCGTTGAGAACAGGTTTTTTTACGTGCAGAGAACATACGACATTGGCCTCCTAGCTTCACGTCCCTTTCAAAGTTAGTAATTTTACCGGTTTTATCGCCTTTATAATCACCAGGTTTCGACCTAGGGACACAGAGTACCCAGTATGAGGTTTAGAGTACACGGAGTATAAATGACGTCATGACCTGTGGAGGGGTGACTGCAACAGCACAGGTGGGTCCGTAATGTGCATTACCGTTGTGTGTATTGCTGTTCGGCTGCGGTACGTGTAACAGGCTTCGGCGTAGGGACACCTGATTGAAGGTTACAACTCACGTTAATACTTTAATGGTAGACATTTATTGTCTACACCAGGAATGTACCGTATATACTGCATCTGTACAGGGTGAAATATATTTTGTGCCGTACTGTGACGGACTGTTTACATGTTGAGACAAGAAGTAACGGCACGTTCCATCTCTCACTCCACTCGACCAACACAACACTATCGTCCGTGCGTTCTGAACTTCATGCGTTTCTGTGCCCAGGACCGAAGCCTGATAATCACATAGCAGACACAGTAATAGCTAAGCTACCGAGGACAACTTTGAATAATGTAGAACAGAAATCTTAAACAGGATTGATATGCAGAAGTTTGAAGAATGTTGAGAGAAATTCGCAAAAATAAAACAGAACAAAGTACGAAATACACAAAGATAATGAACACCGAGGAAGATGAATTCTCTTGAAATTAGGTAAAAAATAGGCATAAATCTATTAAATCAACGAACAAATAACCACCGGCGTGGCTCAGTCGGTTAAGGCGCTTGCCTGTCGGTCTGAAGTTGCGTTCGGGCGCGGGTTCAATCCCCGCTTGGGATGATTACCTGGTTGGGTTC
This sequence comes from Periplaneta americana, assembly GCF_040183065.1. Taxonomy (NCBI): domain Eukaryota; kingdom Metazoa; phylum Arthropoda; class Insecta; order Blattodea; family Blattidae; genus Periplaneta; species Periplaneta americana. The sequence goes on from NC_091125.1 coordinate 53,116,191, forward strand.
TTTCCGAGGTTTTCCCCAACCGTAATGTGAATGCAAGGTAATCTAAGGCGAATCCTCTGCCTCATCTCGCCAAATATCATCTTGCTATCACCAATCTCATTGACGCTAAATAACCTAGTAGTTGATAAAGCGTCGTTAAATAAACAACTAAAATAAAAAACGAACAAATAATAATAATAATAATAATTTGAGGGAGGTGGGATATTATTGTAGAGACTGGATTAATGTTGCTCAGGATAGGGACCGATGGCGGGCTTATGTGAGGGCTTAAAAGTTATAAGTATTATTATTATTATTATTATTATTATTATTATTATTATTATTATTATTATTATTATTATTATTATTGCTATTATTACTCCGAGCACTACCCTTCCTTTCTCACAGTTCGAGCTACAGAGGTACATGGGAGAGGTTGTAGGGCACAATAAGAAGAAAAATGAGGTAAGCACGACAACGAAGAAAATATTATTGTAACAAAATGGAGGAAGATGCTGGTGACAAGGAAGAACACGGCGGTGACGAAAACGATTATTAAGAATGATGACGAAGATGAAAATGATGATAGTGATGATAATGGGATGACGATGACGACAAATCTCGGAATATAGGCTAAATGTAGGCCTACTTCATTATAAAACAACGTAAAAAACCAATGTATGATAATTGGACCCTTATCTTGGCAGACATAGAACAAGGAAAGGAAAGGAAAGTAACTCGAGCAGACTTGAGAGATAGCTACAGGTTTGTTTCCATCACATCGGTGATTGATAAGACTGACACTAGCTTCCATTGTTCCCGAGGAAGAACTCTGTTCTTTTAACAGAGAGTCAGTGGGAAGCTACAATACTTACTCAGAAAGCTACATTCTACACTATAATTATGCTGGCTGGGAATCAAACCCGTACAACGAGCAAAATACTTCAGCCGCTCTTGCACTGTCATGTTGGCACCGTACGAAGGTTAGAGATTGATCGGACCGAAGTTGCATCTTAACGGCAGTGATTCACGGAACGTGGGGAATCCACTTAGCCATGGGGAGTGGTGTAATGGGAGACAGTGCTGCCAACTTGTGATACGCATTTTCCACCAATTGAATAATTTGAATTAATAACTTCCTAAGATACAGGTTCGTGTTGTCTTGAAGTGAAATAATAAGCTGTGAGAGAACAAACAGACTTAATGTGTTCAGATTTGACACTAAGTGGAGTTCGAATATTACATGAATTGTGGGTGAAGGTTCAGCGTCATTAATAAGCGCTAGCAGAAAAAAAGGAAGAAAAAGATAGAGACAAATAAAAATATAGATAAAGTGAGAGAGAAGTAGAGTAAGAAAAGAAAAAAATAGAAGAAAACGGAAAGAAAAAGGAAAGGAAAGGTTAAAAAATAGGGAAAGAGAAATAATGAAAGAAAAGGGAATAAAAAATGATAAAAGAAACGGAAATGAGGGAAAAATAAAACATTAAATAAGTTAATATATAGTACTGTTATGAAAGTCACACATAGGCCTACTCTGTCGTTTTACATTTTATATATTTCTTAAAATTAACTTCTATGATATTTATATTTATAGTTTTTCCTCTTATTTTTTCTAAAACAGTTAGTTATTCAAAGGATATGCATAAATTCCTGCTGATCCGGAGCTGCGCTCGAGTTTGGGTTGGATCCCCCGTTTGGTCTGATTGATTGGTTTCTTCCGAGATTTTCCCCAGCCGTGGAACTGGTGCCGGGTGGTCTATGGCGAATCCTCGGCCTCACTTTACTTCATCCCCGTTTGGTCTGATTACCTGATTAGGTTTTTCCGAGCTTTTCCCCAAACATAAGGCAAATGCCAGGTAATCTGTTGGCGAATCCTCGACCTCACCTCATTTCACTGCATCTCACCAAAAAATTGTAAAAAATTGAAATTGAAATTGTAAAGAAAAATTGTAAAAATTGTAATTACAATTTTGTATAATTTTGACTTGTTCCACATATTAAAGCTTCATTGCTAATGTAAGATCTATGGAATACAATAATTGAAATTATATGAAAAAAATGAAAAAATGAAGACTGGGTATAAAAAGGCTGTAAATGTTAAAGAGACAAACCGTAGAAAACAGAGCTTTCTCGTGCGACTAGCAATGTAATATCATACGTTTTGCACACCTATGGGAGAAGCTAGGGCCTAAATACAATTATAGTGGGACTTATCATTTTTCTTAGCGGATTGAGCCAGGGACATAGACTTTCTTTCTTAATTAATTTCAACAATATTGTTACTTAGTCTTTTATTGTTCAGTCTTCAATTAAATAGTTTACTGAGAAATAAAGTGTCATACTTATCGCACACAAAAGTATTTTTTTTAATCCCAGAAGCAAGCTATTCGAGTTAGTTTATAAATTTTGCGGTTAAATTTTCGCGAATTCACATATCTAGTGGATATTCATGTCCCACGCCGTAGCGTCGTGGTCTATGGCATCACTCTTGGACTCGTATTACGTAAGGAGCGCAGGTTCGAATCCTCATGTGGAAGGAATTTCGGCCAGTGCCCATACAGCGTCCTGATGAATTCGGGGAGCTACCATAGGTAGCGAAATCCAGTTACGAAAAATAGCTATAACGGCTGTGGGATCACCATGCTGACCATACGATATCTCCGTTCTGGTTTCCTTAGCATGTGTATGGTCTACCTTAGCCCTTCATGGACTGATAGCGCCACAGATCGGATAAGGAAGAGATATTAATATACCGGTATTGTTATGAATGTTAATGCTATTTTGCAGCTTACGAATATTGATATATATATATATAGCTGCATGAGTGTCGTATAATAAGATTCTTGTATTATTTTTCTTCTTCTTCTTCTTCTTCTTCTTCCATATCAAAGATTAGGTAAATTCCGTTCTGAAGCCTGAGAGAATCATATAAATTTTTGTCTCCATCTTTTCCTCGGCCGTCCTGTATCCCGTGTGCCTGGAGGATTATAAAAGTAAGCTTGCAGCGATAGCCTATGAAGGGACATTATTATTAGATGGTTGTACTATTTATTTTGATATTTAAAAAATACTTGTTATCATAAGTCCTTTTCTCATATCTTCACTTATTATTTAATTTTTCAGTTTCACTCCTAGCAGCGATCTCAGAAATCTCATTTCTGCCGTTTCAATGTGTCTTCTGTCATTTACTCTTAGCTTTATGTCTACTGACATAGAGTAAAGAGGGTTTTGAGACAATATTGTGGTGCTTTACCCTTAATTCCTTTGACATAATTATATTCTCCCAAGTATCTTTTAATACATCGCCCCTCTTTTGTAAAAAGGGGACAACCAACAAATCATTAATTTTACAGTACAAGCAAAAAACTTATTTTAGCCGAACTTCTCTCTTTATTGCAAATTAACCACTGAGCTATCAAACTTACATTAATTCAAAATAACGACTATTCTTATGACATCTTTTAGATTTTAAAGCTTACTAATAGTTTTTAGTATATAATTTTTTAGAAAAAAAAACACTGATACAATTGCATAAGTCGCTCTATGCATTGGCGTTACTGTTTCTTCTGTCCAAAAAATACATGCGGTAATGAGTGTTACAATAAATTGAAGATCAAACAGTGTAACTACGTTAAAGTTTGAAATCTAGTACGAGTGAATTGCAATAAGATCATATGGTTGGTGGCCAGCTTATTCAAATCAAGATTCAATAGGAAGCTGATAAGGGGATTGTGGAAAAATTATGGATAACTTTTTTCTTTTTTATTCATCATAATCTTCATATTTATGTTCATTCCTATTATCGTGATAGGCCTAGTGATGATCATTTTAATCTCATTTTTCGTATCATCACCATACCTATTACGAACATATTATTATTATTATTATTATTATTATTATTATTATTATTATTAGTCTATCATCTTCGTGTATCCCACAGTTCTCTTTTTTGTTTGATCTGTATATAAAAACAAACAAATCCGGTCCACGACGACGGCCCATGAAGAGCCATAGCCTACCAGACTAGAGATGGAGTGTGAAAGTGTATTCCCGACTCCGAACTTGTGACAGCTTCGGAAAAATCGCTGTGATAGATAATAGCGATTTTGTCATAGTGTGATTTTTGTGTTCGGATGATTCTTGGAGACTGTGGGGCTCCAAGTCTTCTAGAATCAGAGTCCGTAGACACCCAAAGTAGCGCAATCAGTTAGTCGGCCGCCATTGTTATTCCATTTCAACAAGCTTGGGATAGGAACATTTAAAATAAAACTCAATTCAGGCCAGTGTCCGTAGCCCTTAAAATTAAAAATATTTTGACTCTGATTTAGACTAAATTCATTCCGTGTACAACTGTATACGTCAAATAGCGCGCGCTGGAATAACAATGACTGATCTTACGGCATGTCCTGCGCCGAGTAATGCGGTACTCTGGATTCCACGGACTCTGTCTAGAACCAGAGTCCGTGGATCACAGACTCTGTCTAGAACTCAACAACACTGCCATCTGCTTATCACTGAACAAACAACGTTTCATGTTACTCATCACCAGCCAACAGATGTCTATGTTTATAGCTCTTCTGCAATTAAATTCATACACCGGTGCCATGTCTTATATCAATAATAAGGATTAGAGCGGCGTGTATACTGAAAACAAAACACGCTCTCGGCTGTTATCGCGATGTATGGGCGCGCTTATTCGTCCAAGAATGTTTTACGAATGACTAAGTTAATAATGTAGCTACTCACTGTAGCTCCTCAAATTCATCACGATGCATTGGGCGAATACACTGGGCAAAATTTTTCTCATAAAATGATTTTCCCATAAAGACTCGAACCAACGCGCATTCCATAATGCTATTCCGAAGCATGGCGCCATAGATCAAATGGCTACGGCGCGAGACTATCTGTCTTTAGTCCTAATTATTTATTTTACGTTGTCACTTAACGTTGGTTCTTCGTACGTGATATAAATTGTTCCCTTCAGCATAAAGTGAAAGCTAAATAGAAAGATAAACGTAGCACTCATTCTTCGTTCCCACAGCGCCTGTCTCTGCTAACATTGCTGGTGCATTGAAGGGTCGTAGGCTGCAAATTATGTTCTCAGCGGTACTTGTGCTTTTGTGTGATATTACGGAGCTCTAAGGCGAATGTCCTCATGGCAGTTCGTGGATTGAGTGTCTTCGAGTTAGCATTCATGATCCGAATTCAATTGTTGTCAAAATTACTGATAGCGGAAAGGGCACAATCACTCCATACTCCACCACCATTTCTTGGAGACACGCGAGGGTGCGAAAGCTAATGGAATTTCCCCATAAAGGGGATATAAATTAACATTCTTACGTTGGCAACCGTGGAAAAGCCATTTGCAGGAAGGAAGCCTATTCGGGGTGGCTTTGTACCAGAACAACATCCATCAACCCTCACCCACACTCCCACACAAACACAAACTCTCTCTACACACTTGTCGTCCCTCACCCGCTTACCACTTGTGACTTTGTGCTGTGTTCTACCAGGAATGCGCGACCTGTTCTCGACTTATTGTTCGTTTTAAAAATGTTTAAATCAGTTATTTTAATCATCTTTGTCATTATCATTATCATCATCTGAAAGGTGGGTCTAGTGATCTATTCCTCCTCAGAAGCGATATTGCCTTCTTATTCTTCTTCTTTTTCCTCTAGTCTTTTTCTTTTTGGAGTACTAATTCTCGGGATCTTGTAGATTTGTACTATGATAATATCACATAGTAGATAGGCCTATTATATATTTCATAATTCTATTTTTCATCCATTTTATGTGTGTGTCATTTAGATTTACTACTCTTTAACTTTTTATTTAAGCCCCCCCCCCCTGGCCGCGTCCAAATTTCGATCCACCATGAATAACTTGTGTTGGGCAAGCCCGTGGTCCAGGCAAAACAGGCTACTTCGGTGCTTTGTGACATTCCAACAATCTATTAAATAAAATTATTTAAATGGTTTATTTAACGACGCTTGCAACTGCCGAGGTTATATGGGCGTCGCCGGTGTGCCGGAATTTTGTCCCGCAGGAGTTCTTTTACATGCTAGTAAATCTAGTCACATGAGTCTGTCGCATTTAAGCACACTTAAATGCCATCGACCTGGGCCGGGATCGAACCCGAAACCTCGACATAGAAGGCCAGCGCTATACCAACTGCGCCACTTAGGGCGACTCCAACAATATATCATCAACATCATTATCATCAGCCATAATGAGTAGCCTATATCTAATAAAAATCCACCGCCTATGGTGAACTACGCTTCTTGGCACTAGTGACATCTATGAGCCACACTCGTAGAGTAGAGGCGAATAACGGCAATTATTCAACTTTTGTTTCGTTATACCATTCCTTATTTGTTACTTTAGGGTATATTCAGAAATTACTCTTAGAAATGTCATTTCAGCCGTTCATGTGGCTCTTTCGTCTGACCTACTCTGTTCATGACCCAGATTCTGCTCCGTCCGTCAGCACAGGCATATCCATTACAGTATATAATTATACAATAGTATAGGTAGTGGTTCTTTTTCCTCTGTTCTTCAATGTGCTTCTTATCTACTTCACATATTTGAAATTAGTACAGCTTACTTCTTAAATCTTGATCAAAGCTGTAGGATATATTACAACCCAGAAAATAGAAGTTCTATACCTGTTGAATAACTTTACTGTTGAATAATTTCGAGGGAAAAATTGTTCCGGGGCCGGGTATTGAACCCGGGACCTTTGGTTAAACGTACCAACGCTCTCCCACTGAGCTACCCGGGAACTCTACCCGACACCGATCCAATTTTTCCCTCTATATCCACAGACCTCAAAGTGGGCTGACAACCGTCAAGCAACCACAGAGTTAGTGTGCACTCAAATGTTGGTTGCTTGACGGTTGTCAGCCCACTTTGAGGTCTGTGGATATAGAGGGAAAAATTGGATCGGTGTCGGGTAGAGTTCCCGGGTAGCTCAGTGGGAGAGCGTTGGTACGTTTAACCAAAGGTCCCGGGTTCGATACCCGGCCCCGGAACAATTTTTCCCTCGAAATTATTCAAATTAACTTAACAGGGAGTTATTCCTGAAAGCTTAATTTGCAACTTTACTGTTTCTTTACAATTTTTATTCACCTATGGTCTGTACCTCAAAATGTGACACTTTTTTTTACATCGCCAAATTATATTTTTACATCACTTAGTTTAATTCTAAATTGGCCAATATACTATTTTGTTTAGATTTTAATTAACTTTAACAAGAAAATTGATTTTCAGACATTCTCCTAAACGTGAAGAAATAACATAATATACCAGATCATTAAGGAAAATGTACACATTATTTCTCCCGCAGTTGCATTCGATCTGTAACAATAAAAGACCGACGACATTTACCTATGCTCTGTATTTCGTTATCTACGTATGAAAGTGTTAATCTAATTCTCTCTGCCCGTTTCTGATACGATCGTCAAGAAATAAAAAAATAGTGGACGAAAGTGAATATCATTGTCCATTTAAAACTAATTTCATTAAATAATTTATTATTATTATTATTATTATTATTATTATTATTATTATTATTATTATTATATAATATACAGAGAGAGAGTTAAAATGTGTGTTACAAATATGAAATAGGGATATAATTAATATGAAATAGTGTGATAAATGATCTGAGACGAGTTGTATTCTAGCTGAAGCCTTCAAAATTACTATACACCGATCTCTCTTTCGAGGGAATGTGTTAGTTTGCAGTTAGAAGCTGAACTGTTGAAATGTTTATCATTATTGTGTTTTCGAGGAAAGAGAAAATTTTGGCTGTAAGTTCTTTTCTGGAATATGCATTGTTATTTCTCAATGTTAGAAATATATTAATTGTAAAATCTTAAAGAGAAATAATTTACGTATATAGCAATGTATGTTTAATTGATTCCGTTTTTAATTATATGTTTTGGGGTTATGATTTACAACATGGGCATGTCACAAATATGAAATACTAGTGTTATTAGTATTCCATCTTCATACCCTGATTTTTTGTTTCGTTATAGTGTTGGCATCTGTAGGAGAAGGGAAAACCCCACCTTTCAACAAATTTAGCAAACAGCAGAATGAAAAGTCAATGCAAGGAGCCATAATACAAGCTGAACAAAAGACAGGAGAGACGATTCATCTGGATTCAGCATTACGGTTGGGAAAACGCCTCCTAATGAAGATGCTGAATTATGTTCTGTGCTTTTCATAGTAGAGGCCATTTTAACTTTGCAGTTTTGTTAATCTTTTAAGTTGTTAATAGTATTCCATATTTGTACCTCCATTTTTATGAAGGAAAATATGTTATATTTTGAGAAAATTATTTTTTTAAATATTATATAACATTTTACGAACTTCTAAGTCCGGTGTACTATTCACAGGGACATTCAACAAGAAACAGGACGATATTTTACGTTCAGCATTGAAAGCATGTAGATTCCAAAACGAAAAAACAAAATGGTATTCCATATTTGTAACTTTCTCTCTCTCTCTCTCTCTCTCTCTTGGTGTGTATATGTGTGTGTGCGTGTCTGTGTGTGTGTGTGCGTGCGTGTGAATATAGGCCTACACTAGAATGTAATATAAAAGATTTGAACCATGTCATGTACAAAAGATGAACAAACGAAATGAAATGGAGGCGTTAAGTGAAACCGAAACTAGGCAGTCTATTGATCAAGGAAATAAAGTATGATCTAAGACCTCAACGGTAATAATCGTGTGTTTGGGTATTTGTATCGTGTCCTAGATGTAGAGATTTCCAATGTTTCGGCGCTACATGACCGCTCCATCATCAGGGGGAACGAGAAACGGTAAAATCTATTGGATCTGTTCAGAATACCTCTCGGTACTTAAAACTTCAGATAGGGAAACGGGAACGGGAAAACCTATCTTCACTGGTGATGGAACTGATATGTATGTAGCGTTGGATGTCTCTACTTCTGGGACACGGTGCAGATATTAAAAAACCTGGCACTATAGCCAAGGAAATCGTGATATTTCATGTGCATTAAAATAATTTTTGTAACTTTTTAAAGTATCTAATGCTACATGCCGCACTGTTATACATAAGAAAGCTAGGTACTATTTCCTCAATAAAGTACGCCGCTGATCCGGAGACTTAGAAGCTTATTGTGTTAGAGCCGACGGAAACCACGAGGAGTGAGAATACCGCTGCATGCTAAGTACCTTCATATAATTAGCGTACTTTTAAACTGGATTAGCACAGGAGTCAGTAGCAAAGTTGTTAGTCTCTCGTAGATGGCTATCATGAGCTGCCCCTTGTTCACGCAACCTGCAGATCAGGAATGCATCGATCCACACAGCACAGGTGAGACGTTCGACTTGAGAAACTATGCCTGAACTCGCTACACAGGAGATTGAGATAATGTCCATGAACAATACAGTTTTAGACCTAAATGTCTTAGTGTAGGCCTGTAGCTTCTCACTGTAGGAGAAAGTAATCCACAGCAGATTGTTTTATCGCGCAGGTCTGCATTTTATTGCATAATAGCACAATGCTCTGTCGAGTCAACTAAATAGCATTGTTGTAAGTAAAGCATATGTATTCGCTGTCTTAAGCTACAGCTTGAGCTGTTGCTAGCTACAAATACAGAGACCACAGTTTTTATTTTTCTGTTACAGAATGCATGGACAGATTAGTAATTTGATGTTGTAAAATATCTGTGTTTAGTTTTTTGGCGAAAATGCACATTTTCAGCATCTCTGGTAACGAAAAGTTCTTTTGAGCAAGCCTCTGCCTGTCTCTGAAAAGTGAGTTGTTATAACGCATTGGGCGTGTTATTCAGTAGGTAAGCTATAAACTAGTAAATTTGTCCGAGAGTAGGTCTAATGTAATTCACTTGAAATATATTTATTAGACAGTGGATGCGGGATGACTTACCGTTGAATGTAGGTGCACATTTACTATTTGTTACATTTTTTTCATTCAGACCATTGGCTCAACAGGTTTTGAACGTAAACTGACTACGTCAACATGCTACTGTATCTCCGTACAGTCAGAAGAAAAAGAAAAATAACGTACTGTAGTAGTGTAGCACATACCTTGCAAGTTCAGTCCTCGTCATCATTGATGCAATTATTACCAGCGTTGCAGTAAACGACGATATATTCTCGCAAGTTGTCGAAGCTGAATCGTCTTCGCCTATCGCTTAAACGGTTTTTGTATCGAGAGAATTTCTGAAGAAAAACTCTAAAATGGGGATCACTCAATTTCTTTAGAGGAATATTTGCACTGAGCATCATGTTGCACGTGTCGTTTAGACCCGCACAACTAAATGATGATGATGATGATGATGGTGATGGTGATGATGGTTCCTCAGATTTCATTTCAACGCATTTCCTGTGCGATGTACTGTTGCAATGTTTCTCTATAGCCTGAGTTGTTCTGGTTTTTATTTCAATTTTACATACATTACACAAGATATTGTCTTCGTTAATACATAAAATGTTACTGTCATTCTTCTTAATTGCATTTCGTATCTCTAAGCGAATTTGAATCCTCTAGATTCAAAACCCCCTATAGACCATTTTGTTCAGAATCGAGTTATACCCACATATTGCTTGCTAAGAAAGAATTCTAATGATTTATATAATTTGAATTAAAAAAACACTAAATTTGAAGCAAAAGGTTTGCTAAAAGTCACTATTAGATTGAAAATTCCCTCTATTTTCCTCCAGTTACTGTCAAAATCCTTTAATTTGTGAAAGTGGATATAGGGGATTTTGAATCTATAGGAAACATTTAACGTTTTGACTTCGACATTATGAATGGATCAGCACTACACTATTCAACTCGTACTAAATACTTGAGCAGGATAACACAAGCACACATTGCGTTGCAATGTGGACCGGGGTTGCTTCGTTATGTACCCTGCTGTACTCGCCAGGTACACAAAAAGCGAACGACGCGGCACGTGCCATATACTCCGATACGTAACAACTTCACTTTTCCTTAAGTCATCCCGCATCCACTCTCTGATAATTATTATATATTATACACAGAGTGGAAATGAAATAATCCTGCAGTCCATACCTATGAGGTAACGGTTAGCGTGTCTGACCTCGAAACCAGGTGGCCCGGGTTCGAATCCTGGTCGGGGGAAATGACCTAGTTGAGGTTTTTCCGGGGTTTTCCTTCAACCTAATACGAACAAATGCTTGGTAACTATCGGTGCTGGACCCCGGACTCATTTGACCGGATTTCACCGGCATTATCACCTTCATTTCATTTAGACGCTAAATAACCGGAGATGTTGAGACAGCGTCGTAAAATAACCCAATAAAAATTAAATAAAAAATGTTGTGGGAAGTTCATAGTTTCCTCGGATTTTTTTTTTTCAAATGTTTGACATCCTCTTAAACGGTAACTATTGCGAGTAGAATCGTGATTTTGTCCACATCGATAGAAAATCTAATAAAGAACCATTTATTCATGTGACGTATTTGCATAGTTTGGACGGTTTTCTTGTAAATTTAATTTAAAAACCATTAATTTCAAGGCACTGACCGATGCGACCAGCTTGCAACACTGTACAAAATGTAATATAGGTTTCCTATCGTCCTTTTCAATCTGCAGGACTATTTCACTTCTATCCTGAGTATGTATGTGTGTGTGTATATATATATATATATATATATATATATAATACACGTATATACTGTATGTTTATGTAATGGACCTTTATTTGAAATAAAAAGCACAAAATGATGCTACACTTCAACAACCGTCATACAATTTTTGCGAATTGCCTAATTACGTAAAATTAACTAGAAAATGAGACGAAAGACTCGGAAAAACATTATTGTTATTATTATTATTATTATTATTATTATTATTATTATTATTATTATTATTATCGACGGAAAAACGTTCTCTTAATATAAAATTAGTTACCATATACAGAATCATTCTTACCTTTCGTTGCGACTTTTCTTTCTATTGGAAGTTCCATGGGTACACAACAGATGTAGGCCTATAACGGAGAACAAGGGAGACTGAACTTTTTGTCCAAGGACTTACCATTCCTTCTAAACAAACTTCTTAAGTTTGTGTGAAGCAGTGAAGCGAGATCTTAATAGAATTAAAAGAAAGCAACTCAGTAAGTAATTGTTGTGTCTGTTGTATCGAGTGCCTGGGGAAAACCCCGGAGAACAATGGATCACTAGCCTATAGGATATTTGATTACTTCTTACATTAAAGAAAAGTCACTATCGGATTAACAGTTTAATAAACTCTGGAAACAATAACAAGAGTACTAAAACTATATACTGTAACAAATAACTTATAACTAGAATAACTAACTAATGAAAGCCACAATTAAAGAATACAGAATGTACTAGGAACTGAAACCTAGTGCTGAAAGCAAGGCAAATATGTCATAACCTGGTGGCTGAATAAGTCTAGTACTGTATACAAATAAGGTCAATGACTTGATGACCATCTGACACCGGAGTACATGACTGACAAGGGATGAAGCTAATGACACCAATTACAATATCTGAAACGGAGCGATACAAATACGAGTCACGTAATGTGTGTGTTTGTGTTTGTGCGCGCGCGCGCGTGCGTTTTTTTTTTTCACCGAGAAGAATAATTTATCGTGAACTGTGGAATCTCGATATAGTCTTATTTCTAATTCTCTTTTATTTTGTTATGTAAACTTGAATGTACTTTTCTTACTAATAAACGTTAATTTAACATGCTTTAATTAATCGAAAATGAATTGTCGATTGCCACGTGATTCCAGGCTTTCACAATTATTTAATTGTGAAGAAGACTTAGGTTGTGTGAGATTTAATTTCTCTGGTGTTTCCGAACTGCTTGCGGGTTACGTCATCACAATCGTGTGGCTGGCTGCCTTTACTAGACCTGGGAGGGCCGTCTACTTTGTTATGTCCGTCACGCTTGGTTTCCCCAACAACTGAACTCGCACGGTTCCAGAACTCTAAATTTTGTTCATGATCCAGTCATCGCAAAGCCTTTTAATTGTCTCGTAATATGAACTTCTATGAGAAGGAAACATTTCTGAATATTTCTAAATAAATTTGAAACTACTAAATGTAATAATGCTGCTACTGCTACTACTTAAGCTATAAATCTAGGGCATAGACTTCTCCATTCATTCTTTTCTATATCATTAAGTTCTTAATTAATTCCAGCACTTCGGTATTCATCATTCATCCACTCCATTATTTTTTATTTACAAGTGCATTCATGCATCCATTTTGTGATTCATTTTACCTGTCTCATGCTTTATTTATTTCTTTATTTACATACTTCTTTAATTATTTGTTTATTTATTCATTCAATCATTTATTTATTTATTTATTTTTCTTTTTCATGCCATAGGCCTTAGTTCATTGCGCTTCCCAATGGTTTCTTTTTTGATCCACATTCCTTCATGTGGTTTAGCCATCTTTACATTTTTCTACCAGATTAACTGTATTGTTAACTGTAGATGCTGTCTTATTATTTTCATTTCTTATTCTGTCATTCTTATTAAACACTACAGGTTTCAAGATTCTTATCGCTGGCGCCCTTACTTCTATTCAGATCAGTGCAGTTTGAAATGTTGGCAAACAAAGAAACAAATGCTAGGGAAGCGATAAAATTAAACAAATGCTAGTGACGCGATAAAATTTGCGATAAGCAGCCATGATTGCTTGAAAGACGTTCTTTCGTACTGTTTTATTGGTCAAAAGTAGTATGACGTAGTAAAAGTGTAATAATCTTAATAAGAGGTTTTGTAATACATGTAGGCTACTTATTTGTAGTATTGTTATATTTTCAAGTGTAATATTTATTTTATTTGGTTGAAATCCCTTTAAAACTATTTGATTAGATTTTTGTCGATGATATTTCTAAATTAAATAATTTTTATTTGATATAATTACTTGAGATCGTCACAAAACATGAGTCTTACGATAAATTTATTATTATTATTATTATTATTATTATTATTATTATTATTATTCACATTTAAAATCTGTAAATGTTACATACAGAGTAATGTAGCCTAATATATTAAAACGAATGATGATAATCGACATTCTTCTCTGACACATCTATATAATTAAATTCATTCATTCATTCGTTGATACTTTTTCCTTGCTGCTTTCATTCTACCGTTCATTCAACTTTTCAGTTACTCACTGATTGAGTCAATTTTGTTCCTCGTTTCACTTACCTCATCCTGTATTAATTAATATATTTATGAATTAATTATGTTGTAAAATCTCTCTTTTCACATGTCAACCAAAATTTCTAATAGTGCATGTGTTTCGTAGAAAGATCTTCAATTAAAATAGAGATTGTAATGTGTGATTATCGTGTCTCTCACTTGCTTTTAAATGCAGAATATTATCTTGAAGTTGGTAAACATAATCACTACTTTCCAAATTGCATTATGTTCAAGAAATAAATCACCACAATGTCTTATTTTTATTTGGACGTTTCGTTCAATTCATCAGTCTCGTTCAAGCAGCGGTAGGAGGAAGACATGCTTACAGTATAGACTACTGCAGAGCGATCGTGTTTAGTGAACAGTATTTATTACTAGTTGCAGTGTGTCGTGTTTTTGTTTTTTTTTTTCTTTTTGATTTTGCTTGCACAGTGCTTATTTCTTTATTTCATCAAAATATATACATTTAATCACTGCGTGTGTATAAATAACGTTATTCCTCATTGATTTATTGATGACGACAGGCGTAAATAATGACATGGACATGATCATGGTTTCAAAATTGGAAAATGAAATTGATACGGATTCGGAAACATTATCAGTTCTCTCATCTAATTCACGAATGCATACTTTATCTGATGCTGCACTGAACCTTGAAGTACTACGAGATGTAGGTATCGATAGTACTCTCAAAACTTTCCTCATTCAAACATTTGATGAGCGAGTTGAAAGTAAACGAGTCAATAAAAGAGTGAGAGATGAGTCACCTAACTCTAAAGAATAATTTCAATTTGTAAAGTCGCAGAAAAAAATCTGAACGCATATCTACGATGAGTTGTCCCTCAACGTCTGGGAACATTACGTTATCTGACCGATTTAACACACTCTCAAATCATGATAATCGTCCTGTTAACGATGAACATCAGCAGAAGCAGGAACAACAATATCATTAGCAGCAGCAGGAACAACAGCAGCAGCAACAGGAACAACAGGATAATTAGCAACAGCAGGAACAACAACAGCAGCAGCATTATCATCAGTAGCAGCAGCAGGAACAACAAGATCATTAACAGCAGCAGGAAGAACAAGATCATTAGCAACAACAGGAACAACAGCAGCATCATCATTGGCAGCAGCAGGAACAACAAGATCATTAGCAGCAGGAACAACAACAGCATCAGCAGCAGGAACAACAAGATCATTAGCAAGAGCAGAAACAACAGCAGCAGCATCATCAGCAGCAGCAGGGACAACAAGATCATCAGCAACAGCAATAGGATCATCATCATCAGCAGCAGCAACAACATCAGCAACATAAAAATCAATATCAGAAACAATATTCTAGGTCACTAAATATTCAAGTCCAGACTTCGTCTTAATCTAGGCCTATTAAACCACCACCGATTATAGTCAAAAAGGTAAACAATTATTTGTTCTTCAATAAGGAGTCTATAAGTATTACAAGTGACCCTATCCTCATATGTACATTTATTATTAATGGATTAAAAATGCATCCAAAAACAGTAGAGACCCAGAACAAATTAACTAAACACTTGATTTCAGAAAGGCCGTTAAAGTAGATATGTCATTAAACAACTGCCACCTACAATTTTTGAAGAAGAAATTTACAACGAATATGTAGTTTTGAACTATCTAGTTCAATCTGTTGGTCAGTTTACCTTAAAATCAACTGGTTTCAAAGAAGCTTCGAAACTTCCTATTTGGATTGTAACCTTAGAAAATTCGCCTGCCGGTGAATCATTACGTCAATGTGCAAGATTATTTAATATTAAAATGACTGTTGAACCCTATCGACCTAAACCGTCTATACGTCAGTGTTACAAATGTAGGCTTTTGGTCATGTGGCTACAGAGTGTCATCATCAAAGTAAATGTGTTAAGTGCGCTGGTGAACATGCTATTGCTGATTGTCCTAAGAAAGGACCACAACATGAAGCTCTATGTGCAAATTGTGAAGATAAACATACTGCGATTTATCGCCAATGCCTTAAGTTTATTTCATACGTTAACCTCACCACGCCGAAACCAATACTACAAAGTGAACTCAGAATGCAAACCCCCATCACCTTCGGTCTCAACTTCAACTTGGACTAAAATAGCATCTGACAATTCTCAATCTGCATCTAGACAAACATCTCAACCGTTACAGACAGAATTACATGAACTTCATAAATTGTTCCGTTCTTTTAACATCCAAAACTTTGTACTAGAACTTAAGAATGTCTTTAAGCAAATGTCGTTATTAGTATATTCAATACAAGTAGTCATGACGACAATTCAGCCTTTCAATAAGCCAATTCAACCCCACCCTATAATCATTAAGAATTATATTGGAATGTCTATTGTGTTGAAGTTTCAATTAGGTGAATTATAGGTGTATTCAAACAATTTCCTTTCAGAAGATCAAAATTTTACTAGCCAATTAATGCAATCATTTATATTGTGTTCATATAATATTTGTATTATAATGGAATTGTATTACTGGAGGCTGGCCTCCTCATGTTTGATCTGGAAACCTGACAAGACAAACACCTGTTTTAATGTGATACTTGAAAAAAAAAATGCATAACTTAGGTTACACGTCACGTCATGTGATTGGTTGGTTGGTCAATTCATTGAATAACAAAAACTGTTCACAGTTCTATCAGAGAAAACTACACATTGTGTGTTTTGTGTGTTGCAGCCAGCGCCTATTTTCTCGGGATGAGAAGCGCATCGCATCCAAGAATGGGTCCACGAACATCACTCTTCGCCGCCAGAAGGCCTTCAAAAACGAGCTCAACTCTGCAGCGGTGAGTGGGTCTTCTTTTATTGAATCCTGTTGCTCGTAGCTGATAACAAATGAACGAGATGGCCCGTGCGCAGTGGCGGATCAATAGTTGATTGCATTTCGTTAGATACCGTACTTTATGGTATCAATTGTATCTCTTTCTGTGTCTGTTTTTATGGCTATTTCTGATGTGTATCGCTATAAATAATATATTTTCCCCGTTTTATTTACGACGAATGAATACTCTTTGACGGATCTTCACAGATGATCTCAAATGCAGTTGTGAATATTACTTCTAATAATGTGGTTAAGATGTGGTTAAGGTTACGTTCCTGTTGCATTTTGTATGGCAGATCATTATTTCCGCATGAGCTGAGAGACACTGATATTGTCCTTTGGCGTAAAAAGTAAATGAAGACGGAACTCTCCCCTATTTCGGGTTTCCTGTGACTACAGTATAGCTTTATATGACTTCGGAATTCAGTGTCGCTCTTTCTGTTGCCGATTTTGAAAACTATTACGTTTTCTTTAGGTAGGTATAATTTCTTTTCTTATAGTTCGGGGTCTGTTATTGGCTTTAAAGTATGTAACATCTGTACACATTTTAACTGCGTTATGGCTGATCACTCATTATGTCAATTAGGCCTTTATTAGACTGTAGATAACTATAAGTAATTAAGATTATCATTGTATTCAAAATAAGGTTCAGAAACATGTTACACGTCTACATAGTTCATTACTACATTGCAATCAACTGTGTTTCTCATGAGCAATGAGTAGCGTTTTTTATGATCTCGAAGTTACTGTTGAATATTATTTTATATTGTAGGCCTATATATTTATATGGATAACTATCATTTACTTTAAGTTCCTATGATACAACACAGTTGATAATTCAGTTGTTTGATATTTTCCGTCGTAAGGAAATGTAAGTCGGCAGTACATAGTGTTTTTCTATCATCCAGAGCTATACCAAACAAAAGAAACGTAGATGACTGACTGCTTCTTAATTTTACGATTTCTACAAATTTCCGACTTCCGAAAATTACACTTGGGTCTGGACAGAATTTCACTTCAAAGTAATTGGAAAATTTAGGATTAATCTGTACGAAAAGATTCCACGGTAGCAAAATATTCATGGGAAGGATTAACATTGTTGTGGCATGGTTAAAACTGTTCCATTGAGTGCACCATATTATAATTTTGGTGAAATGAGACCGTTTTTATATTCGACTCCCGGTAAGTTAAATTCTTATGCTAAATAATGTTTGGCAAGAATTTAAAAACTGTGGTTGAAAAGAGAGGCCCCTAGGAAAAGAGACAGCCATCTTTTCATTGGTTTCTTAGAATTTCGGAATGAAAACTTTCATATAGTAAATGGGTAAATTATTTACGAGTTGAAGTTCAATTATTTAACTTCTCATTTTCACGAAGAAATAGCAGCTCATATACATAATACCTGGTTTTTGAAAAGGTTTTTAACTATCTAGAATTTAGTATAATGATAATAATATTTATAACACAAGGCCGCATTCAGAGTAAATAAAATTTCAACGTATCGCATAGAAAACAAGATGCAACAGGCACGAATTTTAAACTGACGTTTCACAAGAGGAAGGCGGAAAATAGGAAAGATTGGAGAATGCTGTGTTTGCAGTGAAAAATCTACCCTTGGGCAGAACACAATGAATGAATGAATGAATGAATGAATGAATGAATGAATGAATGAATGTTCACGAAAATAACGAAGAATGTTGAAGAGCTGCTGGCCGTATCACTGGAATAAATGCATGCAGGCATGATTTTAGTTACGAATATTAATATAGGCCTATTATATTTTTTGGATTGCTTAAAAAATTAGAACTTAGTTACAGAATTCGACACAAGAAATGAACTCTCAGCTTTAGAAAGATGTCAGCGTCGCGTAGGTTGAAATATAATATGATTTTATATGAATCGCTTTATAATCACTACCATTTCTCTTCAAGCAGATTACGGATTCATAAGGGAATGTGTCTTAATTTTATTGTGTAATCATACTGTATTTCTTTATTTCGTAATACGATAAACATAGTTGTGTTTTTCAGTTTATGTTCTTTTTGTCGTAGACACATGAGTTACGAGCCGTATGGATCATGTGCTTACGGTTGAATGAACCAGGCAATTATCTAGAACACGGAAAATAACGTTCCTGGTAACAATATCGTTCTGTTGGCATTACCTGCGCATGTAACTTGATACGCAGAACTTCCTTATGACATTTATTCAAATGCGTCGCCTTCTGGAAACAAACAAGGGTATGGGATCGTCGCCGTTCTATTGTGAGACTGCTGAATTCGATTATGTGAGCGCCTGTTATGTAAACATGCGTTGCGTAAACAAGGATTTACTGTCTGCGTTCTAAACTCTGCAGTTCAGTGCCTCAAGGAACATCAAATGCTCGTAAGATGCAAAGGTAGGATTAGAACACGCTTGAGCAAAGGTTACCCAAATTAATGTGTTCGGTTCAACTATGTCATCATCTACGTAAATGAAATTCTCTGTTTAATATACAGACGTGGACAAATTATTAGCAAAACTGAAGATTTTTATTATACATTTTTACAAAATATGATTCTTCAATTTAGACTACAGTTGACATTCTTGTGTATTTCCAAATTATTAGCAAAATTGAAGATTTGTATTGTATATTTTTCAAAATTTAACTCCTCAATTTGGACTACATTTGATATTTTTGGATATTTACAGATTATTAGCAAAACTGAAGGTTTTTATTGTATATTTTTACAAAATTCGATTCTTCAATTTGGACTACAGTTGACATTTTGGATATTTCCAAATTATTAGCAAAACTGAAGATTTTTGTTTTATATTTTTACAAAATTTGACTCTTCAATGCAGTTGACATTTTTGCTAATTTACAAATTGTTAGCAAAATTGCAGATTTTTATTATATATTTTTACAAAACTTGACTCTTCAATTTAAACTACAGTTGACGTTTTTGCATATTTCTGTCTACTGTAATGATGGAAATATGCAAAATTGTCAACTGTAGTCTAAATTGAAAAGTCAAATTTTGTAAACAGAATTATCATAAAAATCGTCAATTTTGTTAATAATTTGTCCACGTCTGTACTAAATGAATTGCAATTTAATGTATGTATGTCGGAGTGTAATGTATGTATGTATGTATGTATATGTATGCCCGTATTTATTTAGTTATTATATATGCATATTACATATGTTTACATGTATAGACATTTTCAAGGTAGAGCAAGACAAAGTATCTACATAATGCTTCTTAAAATAATTATCATCGTCCACTACAACAAAACTAAGGCCGAGGCATTTTCCGAATGTGATTACAGTTTTTATTTCCATATTTGCTGGGTTACTAGCTAACCGTAAAACTTGCAACTTGGGAGGCCAGCCGACTGTATTTGTGACTCCAAACAAGTCGGTATTGAGTATTTACACTCTCTTAAGAAGCTGCTTTACTTTGATCTGCGGTTGCAGTAAATATCCACCCCTACCTACAGTAAGTAGTATCACGCAAGCCTCTTATCTACCAAATCAGAACGCGTCTGGTAGGCAATGAGATGTGGACAATAATAGAAACCTTTTTTGATTCTGCTAGTCTTGCAGTATGAAGAACTCCAGTTCTGATTTGAAGGCACCCCAAAATAATTGTACACTGACGTTCAAATATACATGATTAGAATTTTCGAGATAAGTCACAACCAAGACTATATATAAATGGACAAGATTTGAAATAGATTCGCTATTTCTCAGTAGGAGGTATTTATCATACATTCATTTGCCATAGCTTTATATCAAAGGAATGCAAGCACTGAAATCGATATTTATCTGTAAATAAATTTAAAAATTATAACGCATTCTTAAAATAATATACTTCTGCATCTCTTAAATATTTAAATACTTAAAGTAATACAATGGAATCAATAACATAAAATAATATTATTCATTATTATTTATTTATTCATAATGTAGGCCTATATTGTACAGCTTATAGAGGATAACTACTAGCGTAAAGGCTTGGGATGGGTAAGAAAGCGTTGGGGATGATCAAAGAAGTTCAATATGCCATATGCATATTCATTATTCTATTTGTCGCAATGGTTTCTACTTGTAGTTATACTAACAAAATCACCCAAAACCGCAGTGTGGGCATGTTGTAGGCAGGACGTATTGCTTACACCATATGTCATGCAGTCTTAAAGTAAAAAATGAGAGACTGGATCAAGAGCATTTTTTCAATTTGAAGAGTTTTATTAGAAAAAAAAACAGAAAAAATATACAGTTTCAGGAGAAACAAAAAAGTGTCTAGCATGAGTGTTGTTGACATTTCAAATATGAAATTCATCATGCCATATCTTAAGGTGTTGCAGAAACTTGGGAAAACTGACGTACATTTATAACTTAAATTGCCTCTTAGAAATATATGTCTAAATATAGGTAACTGTGGACAAAGGTTGTTTTAAGAAAAAATACTCTGTTGTGGTTGAAGTGTGCCCCCCTTTAATCTTCTTTTTTATTATGTCCAGTTTATTCTCCTTTCGTTGCTTACGTTTCTTCCATGGAGTTACTTCTGCACCTAAAGATGACTCCATAACTATTACGGCAATTCAAGTGCTAAAGTAGGCCTATTTTTCTCTGAGGTGGCTTTTGCCGTGTAAATAAACAGTACTGTTAATCTACTACGGTTTAAAATTGTATGGATAAATGTTTCAAGATGATATGTAAGGGATATTTATAAATGTTGCCATCGTCCTGGAAAATGGCTGTTTTCACAAAAAAGTCCTTGGACTAAGGTTGTTTTATGAAAACCACTGAAAATTTCCATCCTATAAAATAGGATTATGGCGTTTTTTTTCACTAACAACTAATTCAGTAGAAGGCTGCTACAATACGCTCACCACATGCTTAATATCTCAAATTTGCATTTTTTTAAACTATGGTTCTTTTTAAAAGAACCTTCTTTTTTTTTACATATTTATTTTACATACCGTTGGTAACACTGACTTATCTCCGCCGTTTGTCCGTACAACTAATAACTAATGCAGTCACACTTACACGAATAATTCGTATCAATCATTGTCGATTAGTAGGGATCGGGTATTTTTGAACGCCACTGTACATCGTTAAATTTGGAATTTGACGTGGACGAGAAATGGCCGGAAAATTTTGCTTTGTATGTTCTTCTTTTTCAGAAACAATTATTTTACATGTCGTTAATCTATGGCACTGGCTTTATTTCGTTTCCGAAAGACATTATGTAAAGAACTTTCACACTTTATGTCTGTCGTTCTGAATTAGATTTTTTTTCACAAACCCAGTTGTAAGAGTTTGTAACTCTTAAATCTAATTGCAAGTTTCTTTGTAAGTAATTCGATCACTAACGAAGACTTGGTGATGATGGAAGGAAAACCTAAAGACACCGAGAAAACTTATTTTACGAACACATCTATCTCGGATATAAAGGGATTATCCGGTATGGAACCCCGATTCCTTCTGTTGATAAACCAAAGCTACATATCTACCCAAATCCAGACTAAATTTTCGAGACCAAAGGAAATAGTACACAGAATACATTTTCCTTCGTTAATGCAAATACAATAAGACCGAAATTGCTCTCCCCTGTGGCCTTGTGGCGATTTCCATGCCTTGGACTTGTTTATAGGCTGCCAACAAGGCAACTGCGCAGAAAGTGCTCCAGAAAGCCAAATTGATAGACGAGGGTTGGGACTCGGTGAATGTTGTCCGGGGGGACTCCGCCCGTTACGGTGACGAGAACATGGAGTGGGGTGAGGTAGAGTTAACGGGGTGACTGACGGGTGATGGACTTCCTATTAATAACAGTTGTGCTCTGCCATTGCGTTGGCTGATGGAATTATTGGCAGAAGTTCGCACCATAGGTCAGGTCAGTGGGTGAATTCCTAGGGTATAGGAGTTAATAAATTTGTCAAGGAACTTGTGGGTGAACTAATACATTTATGCCGTACGAATTTCTCATAAGCCTCCTTTCTTCTAAATTTACTAAGAATTTTTGGATTTGACTTACACAGTTCTCGTTATCTTCTTCTTCTTCTTCTTCTTCTTCCTCCCTTCCAAGGGTTGGACCGTTGACTGTTTCAAGACTAAATGATTAAAACTTAAAATTGTTCGCTCCATTTGTATTGTAAACGTCCAACGTCCCATCTCCCATCGGATTATAAGAGTGTGCTTGCTATGACAGACGTTCAGGGAGCATTCTTTCATCATGATCATATAATTTATTTTAATATGACTATATATTCTAGCATTCTTTTTGTCTTCTTATGGTATTACATTCTATTCTTTCTCTTAGTGAAACATCTAAAAATGACATTATGATTCTCATTTCAGAAGTGTGTGTGTTTATCTAATGTCTGACCACTTCACTTGCGTGATTCCTGTTCCGCATATTGCGGACAGATGCCAGGACTGTAATTCATTTTCAAAGTGCATACTACTTCGGCGGGCCACGCAATGCATAATGCATATCTGTGGAGAATTATGTCGTATAATAGGGTGAGTGTATGTTTAAGTGTTCGTGTCAGTGTAGCGAATGGGTGAAGATGATGAAGATGAGGAAAGGAGAAGGGGAAACCCCGTGCCGGCATATAGCCTACTCCTGTCGAATAGCACCAAGTGGGCCGCCAGGCTTAACGTCCCCGTCCGACGGACGATTCACTATCAACAGTGACGTATACCTTCTCTTCATATGCACTGCGGAGAGATTTGGGATTTAACCCAGGTATATTGGTGCACATTCTAGTGATAAGAAATTGTGCACTGATACCTCTCCTAGTTCCGAGGTATAAATTTTACTCTCTGCCGGGAATCGAACCCAGGCCGACTAGTCTGAAGGCAGACACACTACAACAGATCTAACTCGACGGACTTCGTCATTTCATATGTGTCTATTCTTCTTTAATCTTCGGTTCTTTTACCGATATTTCACAGTCATATTCTAAAGTAGGCCTATGTTTTGATACTGTGTTGTAAAGCCTTAATTTATTTTATTTTCTCGTGTTCTTCCTAAATATGTTTTCATACAGCTATTAATTTTATTATAAGTACTTAATGTATGTTGTTTCTAAGTTCAAGTTTGTTTCACATAGGCGTTTGGAACGAATTTGTTTGTTCTATTATTTATATTATAGTCTATCACTGTTTTCATTCGCCTCATATATTTTCCTTCTGGAGCCATTGTATTAATTTTAATGGTATGGTAGACATTTTCATGCCGTGTAGTTTTAATATTTCATTTAATTGTGAAATATTTTTGTGTAAACTACTTTAAGTTTCGGCCAAAGAGTACCCGGTCAACTGCAAACAGTATTATATTTATATGTTTATTATTTCACAGGTGAATATTCTTGGATTGTGTTAATTTCTATTCTTACAAAATAAGGAATAGACATTATCCCTGCCTTAAGCCTAAATTAACTTTTAGGGAGTTTCTTGTAGCATCACTATTTTGTTTTTTAAAACTATACTAATATGATGGACATAAATCACATCATCGAGAATCAGTGTAGACCTGTTGATATTTAATTAATTTTTATTCCTCCTGAAAAATTATTTTCTGTACTGTTTCATAAAATCAACGACGATATGCTTCTTCATAGTCCAGAAAAAGCATGACTTGTGGTAGATTATATTATCTTTTCTTTTCCATTATCTGTTTTATAATGAAAATTGCATCGATGCTAGATTACCCCTTATGAAAACCGTACTGCTCTTTCAATAATCCTTTTTCTGCTAGGGGATGTAGTTTAGATTTTAATATTGACACATATTTTTTAAGTTGAATTCAAAAGAGAGTGTGTGTATGTGTAAAGGGCGTGGATGGAAGTCTTCTGACATATAGATCGTAGTTTATCCATTGCGTGTACAATCTCCGGGATGGATAACTGGATTCCTTATGTGTGGATTTTCAGCACCGGATAAACCAAAAAGGTGACTCAGAAAGTTTCCTAACTGTTACCAATTATGTACCATCTCCGTTATCCGGGTTCTCTTTGACATCGTGGTTGTCCCTCACATGCTAGCGAGACTCGCCACAGAGGCATCCGTAGACTAGCACGGAAAAATCCCATATGCCAACAGGCCTCGACATGCCGTTTTCGATCGTGGACGTTTCACAAAGAAGCAGAAGTCTGGCAGTTCAGCTTTGTTAGTCATCACTAGGGCTAGGATTTTGATGACCTATAAATCATGAAAAAATGTCCTAAACCAATGCATTTATGACCTAAAAATCTAAAAAAAAATGCCTTTAAAAATGCTCTAAAATTGATCTTACATAACTGACTTAGTAGGAAAAGAGGTTTTGTACTGCTTAATATTTACACTAGTAATTAAATTAAATTCTGGTATCAACATTTAAGTTCATTTAATTTTACATGATTTTTTCTAATTAGTATACTTTAATTAATTATTTTACTTGATGTAGTTTTCATGTAGTCCACCACAAGGCCACTCTTATCCAGAATTAGCAGGTATAGAGGAGTCTATATTGAAGGAGTGGTTGGACTGATCTATTACATGGGGTGTACTATGTTAAAATGACAATATTTGTGTAGAAAAACGATTAAAATATATAAAATAATGGGTATTAATGGATAAAATATGTAGAGAAAATATCAAAGGAAATAAACGTTATTTTACATTAATAATGGTGATTTATGGCCAAAATTAAATGAAAATGGCTCAAAAATGACCGAATAAAACAAAAAAATGCTCTTATGAGTTGAAACAGGCAAAAAATGCAAAAAAATACCCTAACAAAATATGTCTTAAAATACTCAGTTTATCATATAACATAAATACTAAAGCAGCTATGTTTCTGGTTACTAGAAAAAAGATGCAATTTCACCAAAACCCTAGCCCTAGTCATCACCTAAGCTCATACGCCGCCCTGTAACTATACCTACCTCAATTCCCCCACCTAACCTCTTGTGACTTTTATGTCCCTGAAACTATAAAAACAAATTGCATTAAACTCTGGAAGAACTGAAAAATAGCATCGGATGATACATCGCCTCAATTCCTTAAGGGGAATTGTAGTGAGTGATGCTTCACTTCTTAAACAAATGGAAACTATTGTTTGAAAAAAAATAAAAACAGTTTTAACATCTCCTTTCTTAACTTGACTGAGTGAATAGTGTTTTGACTGTTTATATTTAGTAATATGTTTCATTCGTAATTTGTGATGTGTCGGATTTCTGATCCTGCGCTGCGTATCACCGATAGCAAGCTGTCTATATAACCAGAGTCTCTGAACGGCTCGGCCAGTTACCGCGTTGCGGCTTCTTCACAACTTATTCGACCAGGATAATAGCCAAAGAACATCTTTAATATTTAGTGGAAATGGACGCGATTCCAATTTCCTTCTTCACTATGGATGTAGGCTATGCTTATTGCCAATGAGATTTGATATGTTCCCTTAGCTGGAGTTCGCCCTCGTTCCAACCCGCCATGTCTCGAATACCCACCTTATGTTTACAACTGTGTGATCGAAAGCAGTCCACAAATATGGATTTTCAAAGCACTCCGAGCTCTGTGTGTGTCTCGTGACACTTCTTATTGTTTATTTGAAACACTCTCCAACTTTCCCTCACAAGTTATCACTGGTTAATCGGCCAGTAACTTTCTGTCTTTCAGACGAAACGACTGCCACGTGGATTCCTTATTTCAGTAATGCTCTCTTGTTTATATTGCTGTTGTCTTGCGTGGGAGGTCAATCAACCCTTAATGCGTTTATTCCTGAGTTATGAAGCCGTCCTCCAAGCCATTTCATACAGCGGACGGGATTATAAGTCTCCGAGGTCTTCATATATAGCCCATTGAATCCATTTCCTCTTCCTTATCCATTTTCATTCCCTACTTTATACTCTGTTCTTCAGGATAGAACAGTCTTACCAGATCACTCAATTCCATCTAGGCCTCTATCTCAAATTTAAAATGTTGTAACAGTTCAAATATTTGTTTCTCTCTATTTTTTTAAAGTATAGAGAAAGTAAAAAAAAAAATATATATTTTTTTTCTTTTATTTGTAACTGGAGTTTTGAGCTGCCGTTATATCAAGGAAGTGTTTTTTGATTCTTTGTGCCTGTTTGGATGTATGCGTATTTCCGCCTGAGCTATTTGTATTAACAATTTATAAATGAACTTATTCTCCGAAGATGAACATGAAACCTACGTGGAAATCTTTAATAAAGGAGTATTCATAAATGGGGGAAATTTCTGTTTTACTAGTTTCAATATTGGTGCTATGGCAAATGAATAGGCCTAAACAGTATTTCAAGCTATTATTTAATGGCTCTTTTTTTTTTGTAAATTCATACTAGAAAATAATAGTTCTGCCTCTACAAAGTGAATTGGCCTAGTAGTGGTACTATGAATACCGAGTGATTCACGAGGATTTACCGTCACTTATGGAACGTATTTCCGAATACATTCTGATCAAAAAGTGTCATATAAACAATATTGTCTTAATCTCAATATTTTCAGAGTTACACTAATTTGAAATTGTTTGTAAAATACTATTATTTTTTAGTTTTAAGGGTAAAAGAATATTACAGATAAAGAATGAACTATTCAGGAGTATCATTTCTTTAATTAACTAGTATTCTGAAGCTAAAAATGTGTTGTGAATTCCATAGTTTCTTCGTACAGATTTTTTTTTTCGATTTTTAACTACAAAATTACACTTTCCTGTCATTTATCACAACAATTGTTACAAATCACGCCACTCTTGTAAATTCTTCAAGACTGTACATTAGGATGCATTGTTAAACTGTAAAGAATTAAGTTCCTAAAGTCGTATAATTTGTAACAATTTTTGTGATAAGTGCGGAAAAAGATGTCATTTTAATTAAAAAATTGAAAAACAAACATTTTTAGCTTCAGAACACTAGCCAATTAAAGAAATGATATTTCTGAATGGTTCATTCTCTATTTGTAATACTGTTTTATCCTTAAAACCAAAGAAAAAAATGTATTTTACAAACAACTTCAAATTAATGTAACTCTGAAAATATTGAGATTAGGACAATTGTTTATATGACATTTTTTGCTCAGAATGTCTTCTGAAATAAGCTCCGTAAGGGACGGTAAATCCTAGTGAATCACCCTGTATAATAGAGTTTGTTTCAGCGCGCTAAGAAGATTCAGAATACTCTTATCTATTGAGGCATACACCCTGCACTTCGGCATCATTGTGGAAGATTGAATATATTCCGCAATATTTTCTGCTGAATGCTGTTCATTCCATAAAAGAGACTACTACTGATAGAGGAGACTACAATACCCGAGTGTTTTTTTATGAACAAGACTGTTATTATTTTTTTTCCATGAACTTATTTCTTGACAAGGTTAGAGGACTTTGAAATCTGTCGTAACTTTTGAATAACTCTGTACTTTATATTAAGATATTACAAAATCTTCCATTATTGTAAATCGGATTATTTCATTGCATGAAAAACGGTGGCGTAGTAACATTACAGTTGTAGCAGAATTGGTGATGGTAGAACTAATGGAGATTACCAGATGTTCTGTATGGTTGTAAAACTTGAATTCCCAATTTGTGAATGAACAGAGGTTAAGAGTGTTCGAGAATAAGATCCTTAGAAAAATATTTGGGGCTAAGTGGGATGAGGTTACAAGAGAATGGAGAAAGTTACATAACGTAGAACTGCACGCTATTCTTCACCTAACATAATTATGAATATTAAATCCAGACGTTCGAGATGGGCAGGGCATGTAGCACATATGGGCGAATCCAGATATGCGTATAGAGTGTTAGTTGGGAGACCGGAGGGAAAAAGACCTTTGGTGAGGCCGAGACGTAGATGGGAGAATAATATAAAAATGTATTAGAGGGAGATGGGATATGATGATAGAGACTGGATTAATCTTGCTCAGGATAGGGGCCGATGCCGAGCTTATGTGAGGGCGGCAGTGAACCTCCGGGTTCCTTAAAAGCCATTTGTAAGTAAGTAAGAGCTAATGGAGCAGTTGCTTAATTAGAATGGTTGAGTAAACCGAAATACTAGGAGAGACTCTGACTTACTACAACTTCCTGGTCCTCCGAAACTTATGAATTCTGACGGGAATTAATTCCCAGTTGGTTTGTTGAGTTACAGATAACATTAAAATATAAACTACTGACATAAACAACTAATATTTTTGCATTTCGGCCCTTATCTAGAGAGTTTTCTGTCTCATTTTATATTTACAGCATAAATATACAGTAACTACTTAAATACAAATAGCCTACTTCAATATAAAATATTGGAGGTTCTGCGCTAGGATGGTTTATGCCCCTAAACACATTTATGTTTCAATTTTCTGTCGATTGCAATTATTGGCATAGATTTACGATATCTGTTCACAAATAATTACCGATATTATTTTTTTGTCTATTGAAATCACACGGATTCCGAATTGCTATGTTATGCTGTTGGTAGATTTTATAATCATTCAATTGAACTTCTTGTTTGTGTTTGAAATAAAATTTGTCGGTTAGTTCCTATTCTTTCTCATATAACAAATATTTGGATTCCAATAAATTAAATTATACACGCAATAGGTCATCCAAATTATGTCTAAAATATTTATGATGTATTAATCTCTTCGTTGTATTAGCCGAAGCTGGACACTTACGACATATGTTTGTACAGTAGAAGTTACGGACGTTTTGCAGAATTTCGTTCCGTAACTTCCGAAAAAAATACGTTTTCCGTTGTCTCTATCTTTGAATATAACTTAAATTTGCAGTTGCTTATATTTTTGGGTAGTTTTTTGCTTTAGGCTCACCTGTGGAGACTATAACACGTCGAAAATGCGGTTTCGAATCCCTTAAGAGTTTAAGTGGAATTCTTTCTAGGTATAGTTCTGTTTACCTTGTAAATTATTTCATAATTTCCCATAAAGTAACATCGTCCATAATCATCTATTCTGGAAGTAACAGGAAGCTAAGTATACTATTAGCATAAACCCTAGGGGAAATTAAATAAAATTCCTTCTATGAGGTAAGTATCAGATAATAGCTGATACACTTGGCGTCGCCCGAGTGGGGAAAAGTGTTTAACAAGCACTTTCCTATACGTATCATGTCACTTGTAATAGTACATCAACGCACAACTTCTTATTTCGTAAATATGTTCTTTGCTACAGTGTTATTGTTCCTTGTTTGGTTAAGAGACTGTCTATTTTCATACACATTTTGATACGTAAATTTACTAAAATTGTCCAAAAAGTATCATAATCAAGCTCTATAGTCTAGGCCTATAGGATTAGAACTAGTCCCATCCAGACTTATACCGTCCATTTCTTTGTTCGAAGTTCGGTGTTCCTTTTTCCTTTTCATTGAAATGAAAGGTCAAATTTGGAAGTTTCTAAAACATACTGACCTTTCAAATAACATTTGACAAAGTCGGCATCAAACGAAGTGATCAATTTTAACCTTGACACTTTGCGAACACATTAAGGTTACGTGCGACTCGATCAATTTAGTGTGTGTTGAGTACACTGTCATCCAAAAGTTGAAGAACACGCACATTTGTATTAATATTTTTAACGCAGCCTTTGGTGTTAAATTCTTTCTAAGGTTTCTGAACAGTTTATGATTAATTAAATCATTGGAAAATTCGGAAGAATTTTTGTATCTGGACCGTGTGGTGAGGTTTGATATCTCTAACATTTCGAACCACTTACAGTACATTTCATCATCAGAGTACTTTATTCAAATACCTGAAGAATCGCCAGGCTTCACAGATCCAACAGAACCCTTCAGGTATATATGTAATGTAATGAATGAATGAAAAAAAAAAGTTATGGTTTATTTAACGACTCTCGCAACTGCAGAGGTTATATCAGCGTCGCCGGATGTGCCGGAATTTTGTCCAGCAGGAGCTCTTTTACATGACAGTAAATCTACTGACATGAGCCTGTCGCATTTAAATGCCATCGACCTGGCCCGGGATCGAACTCGCAACCTTTGGCATAGAAGGCCAGCATTATACCAACTCGCCAACCAGGTCGAATGTATGTATGTATGTATGTATGTATGTATGTATGTATGTATGTATGTATGTATGTATGTATGTATGTATGTATTCACACTGCAAATGGGTATATACCCGGTGGCAATGGTAACTAATTACACTCAATAATGACAATTAATAATAAACACAATTAATAAAAATACAATTAATAATAAATTAATAATAATACAAATAATAATAATAATAATAATAATAACAATAACAGGGAGTATCCTAAATTAAATGAAGCACGATCACTTAAAATAACATTTTAAGTAAATCTAATTATTGAGCTTTACTACTCTGGTGATGACAATTTATAGTGAGTAGTTTCGAAACATCGAAACTATTAAGATTCCACAGTAAGAAAATTAAAATAATAAACACAGTCACCGTGAAGGCTTCAATTTCGTAGGACTGCGAACAAAGATTGGTAAAGAAAATAAATTGAATACACTGTAAGGATTTTA
This sequence comes from Periplaneta americana, assembly GCF_040183065.1. Lineage (NCBI taxonomy): Eukaryota > Metazoa > Arthropoda > Insecta > Blattodea > Blattidae > Periplaneta > Periplaneta americana. The sequence goes on from NC_091125.1 coordinate 53,147,746, forward strand.
TTTTATATTTTTGATATAGAAGGGATTCCAGCGTTCTAAGTCGAGGTTTATTTCCTCAACTTAAAAATATATGAGGCATATTCTATAATAAAATTATATGTGTTTGTGATTCTCAATCCGGTATACAGGGTGAGGCAGAAATCAGATTACATAGGAACATTAACAGTATATGTTCAATATTCAAGCATCTGCTTGAATGCATGCCTCAATTCCATTCTCCCGCTTGCTTTAAGCTTGTTTTAATGTGTTGGGAGTGATTTGAAACATGGTTTCTGTGATCCTTTATTTGCGGTCGTCCGTGCTGTTAATGTTCTTAATAAGTAATATAATGGCATTTAAGTGTCCTCACAAATAAAAATCCAGGGATATTAGACATGGCAACCGAGGTGAAAATTCAACAGGACCTCGACGACCTATTACTTACCTACCCATAGAAGATCTTCACCTAATCACGAACGAACTCTGTAGCTTGTATCGATGTCAGTGATATGCGTGCAAAATTCGAAACAAACTTCTTTGGCTGATATACTACACTGACAAACATCGAGAGATTCTCTAAGGGCTCTTGCTGAATGCGGCTAGGACCGCAGTTGCTGTCCCTTCATCTGTGACTGTTCGTAGTCTTTCAGAAAGCGATCAGTTGCGCACAGAACCTTTGAATAGCGTCACCAACTGGGCGACGACATTATGGGTGAGTGGCTTTCTGTCTGAATGTTGCTGGTTGGATTCCGTAACTCAGTAGCTACGATTGCCGACAGTAAAAAGTAACATATGCCAGTAATGCTCTGAAATTTTAAATTCAGTATTTCAGGCAATGTTCATAGAAATATTGGGTATATGGATTATATATTACATACAGTGTGACCCGTAAGTAATGTCCTTCATTCTGGTGTATGATTCCTTTAGTAAAGAGCAACAAAAAAAGTCAAACACCATTTTGCTGTATTTTGAATAGTTTTCAAGAAAAATGTGCATTTTAAAATATATGAATTACGAGATCGTGCAGCGCTGTGTAATTAGTAGAAAGTGCACATAAGGCCGTGTTGCTCTGAACAATCCTTTCACCTGGCTTGTTATGAACAAGAAAGTGGAAGGTCATTGCCACATAGCGTACATTGTAATAAAAAATACAGATGATACAACGTTTAATTTTTATGTTTAAACTGTGTTAGAGAGAGGAGAACTAACACTGTTCTTTTCACGTTAAATAAAATCTTGGAAAATTTAAAATAAACTCTCCAGCCTAATTTTAATTAAATGTTCAGAAAACGTAGACAACAAGATACGCTTATTTCAAATTAAGAAACAATTAAGAAATATTTCTACTCTCTCATTTCAATTGAATATTCTAGCGAACATAAACAGTAATGATGCCATGATGATTAATCATGAGTTTTATGTAATGAAAAATGTATAATGGGACAGGGTTCAATTTTGATAATTTTCTAATATGTTCCATTATAAATTGTTCATTACATAAAACTCATGATTAATCATTCAACCACTGTTATGCATATTACTGTGTACAATTTAATAGACTTATGTTTAGATTTCCTCAAATTTTTTAATATCTGATGATGTTGTAGAGGCGAAAACGTTCATGAATATCTTTTTCAAGATGTATTAGCAAATAATAAAATTTTCAAATTGATAAATCATATGATTGAGCATTTGAATAAATTTGTCTTGAATAGATTTATCTGAAAATCAAAAATGAATTGTAAAATGACTATTACACGATTGGAAGAAATAAAGTGCTCTTATACAGTAAAATATTAATTGACTTACTGAAATTCTATTTCACTAATGTTAGCTTCACCAAAACGTTTGAACGGAGCCGCCATTTTCTGTTGACTGTCTATGCTGTAAACAAATGACGATCGCAAAGCATGTTTTATAGTACCGTAAAGAATTTACACTTTGAAATGTTGGCAAACAAAGAAACAAATGCTAGGGTAGTAATAAAAACAAACAAATGCTAGGTAAGTGATAAAATTAAATGCTAGGGAAGTGTTAAAATTATGCGATAAGCAGCCAGGATTGGTTGAAAGACGTCCTTCATACCGTTTTATTGGTTAAAAGTAGTATGACATAGTAAAAGTGTTATCCTGGGAGTCGACCTGGTTGGCGAGTTGGTATAGCGCTTGCCTTCTATGCCCAAGGTTGCGGGTTCGATCCCGCGCCAGGTCGATGGCATTTAAGTGTGCTTAAATGCGACAGGCTCATGTCAGTACTGGCATGTAAAAGAACTCCTGCGGGACAAAATTCCGGCACATCCGGCGACGCTGATATAACCACTGAAGTTGCGAGCGTCGTTAAATAAAACATAACATAACATTTATATCCTGGGTGTCTAAACGCCTATAGAACCAGGAGATATTGCATGTCAAGCATGCTCTGCTAAGGTCAATAACTTTCTATATAAAATAGGAAAAAGACCTTAAAGAATATGCGCTGCGGGTTGCTTAAGCCAGGGCTTACCTCGTACGAGTTACAATTATTGGACAATTATTATTGACAATAAATAGAAAAAGTGAGATTATTCTAATAATTGACTTTCACTCATCTGACATTTCCCTGTAAGCATCCGAATTTGTTGACGATACGAATCCTGTGAATAAGATGAGAACTCTCTACAGGCTCTTCTCACTTCTCCAATTGCAATAAACCGCCATCATTAAAGAAAATATGTTGCAATAGGTCAGAACAAATAGATTGATAGTGCAACATCTGGACTGTACGTTGTATATTTTCCAGAGTCATTCGTGACGGTTGCATAAGCATGTCTTGTTGAAGGAGTGTACGGGTCTCTTGATCAAAGCTAGGTAGGTACGCTTCACAACTCTGTGTACTCGGAGTTCAGCGTCAACGCATGACCATTTGGTACAAGTTTGAAGTGCACGATGCCTTCGCTATTTTACACAGTTCTATCTCGTGACTTAAATCGTCGCCTAGCAGACGAAGAGACATATCTCCAAGGAATCGATTTTAGTGATACACCGGTTTTGAATGCATCCCTATGTAGTTTACATACTGAAGTATTCGAGACGGGCGTAGGCCTATCTCTAAAATCGATTTTTTGGAGTTACGTCTCTTCGTCTGCTAGGCGACGAAATGGCATTAACTGCTGGTTGATGTTCTTCATCACCGGGTGACCACTGCTTTCACTTGTCAGGATTATCTAGAATTATTCACTTCCCATCACAAACCCCACTCCTTTCAGAACCGGTCGTTTTCATGGTTTCAAAGATGTTTGCGGACATCAATTAGTTGCTGGACTTATGTTTCCTTCATTTCATGGGGATCAACTCGTTGGCTTTTTCGCTGTATCCCAAATTGTTGGGGGTGACACTGGAAGGACTAAGACTGGCCGACAATTGACGGTTGCAGACAAGTAGCTGTTCTTCTGTTTACTGAGTAGAGAGCCTCATTCTTTGCTACAATAGTCATCCTGAGCGAGATTTATCTTCAACTCTTACATCCCCTTACTGAATTATTGGAGCCAGTTTGATTCCATCCTAGTAATGATCATCCCTTCACATTCTACTTCATATATTTCACATACTTCGCAGTCATACGTTTTCCAGAAAAGAATCCGAAACACTCATACTGTGATTCTTCCACCACACATTTTCGATGAGAGATTATCCCTTTGAAGCGCAGTGGTTACAGTACATAACCACCTTTTAAATTTGAGTTTCCTGCCTACTTACAGTGTAATTTTTATTTCAAAACTACTGCGCTGTGTTCACTGATCCCTAGTAACTGTAGAAGAATTTTATTTTCCCTATATTTGTGTTGCTCCACTAAGATGGCCGATGTTGTTGTCAATAGTTTGGGTGTGGAAGACTCGCTACATGTCTTTATTTCAGTTGTATGCTAAAATATCACAGTTACGTAAGTTTCTATTTAGTGTTATTTGTCTTTCAGTCTTTTAGAACATATTTCAGTAACAAGATTGTAATTTCTTCGACACATGTGGCGTCAATATAGAAATAATGTGGTGGTTTCAAAACGTAACCACTACGCAAACAGGTAGTTACGCTTACCATATCCAACAAAATGTTCCATTTTTGTGTCAGCTTATTCATCATGGCTACAAGGTAGAGATGGTTGGTGACAATCACAAAGTGTTTTTGACAACTTTTTCACAAGTTTGAGACAACAAAATATGTATGCATGTAGTACAGTTAGACATGGGCGTATTGGTTTACCACACGACGAAAGAAGAGACCGCGACATGAAACGTGGTGAGAGTGATAGCCGTACGTCATATGCTAGAGTGTCCTGGCTCAAGTGGAAGGATAGAAGGTCCATTCTTTTCCTTTCTAATTACCACGCAACACATGTGAAGTGGCACTTTGCCTTAATGAAACCAGAAACTGTTTCCTTTTGTATCATTCGCAGTAAGTCTGAAGACATTGTGTTATACAGTATTGCATAGTGGTTTTACCATGGAACCACCCATTTTCTGTGTAAAAATGGAAGTTTTTAGAATTTTTAAAATTTGAGGCACTTCTCTTAGACAAATAAAAGTTTAATTTCATTGCAAACACAATTTTTTATTTCCTTCCCAAATGCGTGCATCAAAGGGTTAAAATATATTATCACAATGCAGTATAAAATGATTGTTGTTAAATGCATCTTAGAACATACTTCAAAGCATTCCAACTGTAGATCTGTTCACATGGCAACAAAAAAGTCACTGCCGATTCAAAGATCTCAAGATCACGTGCATATGTTTACATCGCTTTACTCTTTCGTTGGACAGACTTGGATAATACAAATTACCAGTTGCCTAGCAACTAAACTATAAATTAGCATCACACATTATAGAGAAAGACTTTCCTGACTGTAGTAATTACTGTTTTATGTTTGTAATTGGATACGAGGTTCGCGGTGCCAACCTTGTCTAAATGATAGATGTTGCTTCTTTCTCTTAGCCTATTTTCTACTCAAGTGACTCCTACAATTTTCCAGAGAATATGTTACAGTGTTGGCTAGCAATACCGAGACATGGATTTAAACGAACGATTAAATTTTTTGGCATGACTTCCATTCAAAGAGAAGCTGAGTTGAAATACATTGTCGTAGATATAGAACATTAAAAAAAATCCTGTTTCGGATTGAAATAGTAGATAAAATTCACCTATTGTATTTTTTTCAACAGTAATCTCACTAGAGGTTTTGATTTATCTAGAGAAAATAAAAACTCGAGTGAGATTTAATTGACTATTACACGATTAGAAGAAAGTATATAAAGATTAGAAGAAACAAAGTACTCTAATACAATAAAATATTAATTGACTTACTGAAATTCTATTTCACTAATGTTACCTTCACCAAAATGTTTGAATGGAGCCGCCATTTTCAGTCGAGTATCTATGCGGGAAACAAATTACGATCGCAAAGTATGTTTTATAGTACCCTAAATAATTTGCAGTTTGAAATGTTGGCAAACAAAGAAACAAATGCTAAGGTAGTGATAAAAACAAACAAATGCTCGGTAAGCGATAAAGTTAAACAAATGCTAGGGAAGCGATAAAATTGTAAAATAAATAGCCGTGATTCGTTGAAAGACGTCCTTTCGTACCGTTTTATTGGTCAAAAGTAGTATGACGTAGTAAAAGTGTAATAAGCACGTTAAAATTAATTCTAAAGAATCCCATCTTATCTTCGCTTACTCAAGTAAAATATGAGAATCTTGATGCTGCGAGGTAAAATAGAATTTTCTATAAATAAACAGTAGGCTATATATCTGCTTATTACTAAATGGCAATATGTTAGGTATCATACAATTAAAAATGTCGTTGCTCTTCTCAAACAGTGGAGCGGCTTTCTCTATACGAAAACAAAATGTAGGCGGAAAAGTTCCAAAAAATTATTTTAAGTAAATCAGCAAGTAATGTATTATAAATCGTCAAAGCCCTTTAACTCAAGTTTGATTACCTACATGAAGATAGCTGTATCTTTCTCTTACAGAGACTAAATGTATGTCCTTTGTATTATATTTGTCCCATTGTCTTAAGTTTCGGCCTTAAGTCATGATGACTACATAGTCGACTCCCTTTTCTGTGAATTTATAACTATCACAAATACAATAGGCCTATGGTATGGGCAACAGGTTCAGTTCTTAAAGAAATATATATTTATTTCGATGTAAAAATGTAACAGAAATTTTGGTATTCCACTTGCCTGATCTCGGGTTCTTCCTTCAATTTGCTCATCCCTTGTTTTTATTCTGAAATACTATATAATTGAAGGGTTCAGAGCCATAGTGGGCCAAGCGCCATTTATTAAAAAGGAGAAAGCAAGGGTTAAAGTTAAGTGAATACCATAGTTGAATGAAGATTGTCATATCATTTAGTTTGAATGTGTATATTTTATATTACTTGCTATATGTTTCCATTGAATTATGGTAATAACTTCATTTTAACCTTGTTTTCTATGGTTTTGGTAAATGACGCTTGGCCTGCTATGGTTCTGAACCCTTCAATTATAAGATATTTATGTCATTTTACTCTTCTTTAATCAAACATGTCAAACAATGCGTTAATGTGTCAGAACTTCGAAGTGGAGATGTAACGAGTATATTTCATGCTACTGCATTCTGGTCACTGCTAGGCTCATTAGATATTGTGAAAGTAATGACTTATGTTCGTTGAAATACAACAAATTAATGCAACCTTTCGAAATATGTATGAATGTGTGCAAACACCACTCGCCATTGCAAGTTGATTATAAGAATTACCATTCCGCACTCTGTTTCTCAAACTTGGACAGACTTTTTTTATTTTTTTACATAGACTACATCTTTCCCCGCAACAAGTAGGGACACCCGTTCAGGGATCCGTTGTAAAACAAAAAATGACCGATTTTCACATACTGTAACAACACTAGTCACAGCAGAGTGGTAATGTTATTAGGCCATGAACCAATGCAATTTGAGTGACCATGGACAATGACATTACCTTCCCATGCTATAATCATGGGGCCCCGAAGTTGCATGTAAAAATAGCCGGGTCACCCGATTTCTCTTTGTAATATCTAGACATCGAGTGCACCTACAGTCTTTTGCGAACACTCGCTTGGTTTGTAATCGCGAGTTCTGCGATACCAAAGTGATAATAGACACGTACGATAGATTGAGTGAACCATGGTGAAAAGTGTGTTGTAAACTGGGACTAATTTCGCAATATCGTTTCATACGAAGAGACAATGTATTGCATGCCCTACTTCTCTGTAGATCCATTTTATTCATTTGTAAACCGAAACAAAAATAAAACCTTTAAACCAATACAACTGTAGGTTCTTTCCTGAAACTTTATGACTTATTCTACGTGCCGATGTATCCCTGATACAGGGCAGATTTTTTTCGCAATGGGTAATATGTGACTCGGTGTAGTAATCAATAGACAAGTGTATCATAGAATGAATACGTTAATGTGAGTGAGTGAGTGAGTGAGTCAATCAAACCCATTCGGTGGAGGAGTTTGGGACGATTTAATGAGTTACGAAATGGGTGAATAGAAAATTAAGCATCTCAAAGTACAGTACCATGCGTCAAAGCTGACTCTTTCGTCCCTCTTCTTCCAGTAGCTCCGCCCTTCCTCTAAACTGTATTGTACCCACTCGACATAATATTTTAGTCCAGTCTTGGAGGAGAATAACTCTTGGTAACGGATTGAACAGGGAGATTTCCCTTCCTTTGTCTTCCGTGATGTTGAAGCCGAAACGTAACTCCGAAACTTTGGATGTTTCTGCGTTTGACACACGTTCAGAAAATGGAAACATTCTGCTACACTACGTTGAATACCATAGCTAAATGTGTCAAAGCAAATTAGGAAACTAGTTAGGCACCCAAGTGAGTAATTAAATTTGAGTTAATTCATTGATTCAGTGAATAAGCTTAAGGTGAATGAGTGTGAATCAGTCAGCGAGTCAGTGAGTGAATTGATTTGGGATAATTGAGTAAGTCGGTGAATGAGAATTGGGAGAGGGAGCCAGTTTATGCCCCGTTCAGACCACACTACGTACTGATTATCCCTTAAAGCTGCTCCACATTAGTGCAACAGTGGTCACAATGGCAAAGCAAGAATGACCATGGGCGCACAACAATGGTCGCCGGGGAAACAGGTCCAGGTTTTGGGGGAGGAGGAGTGCAGGCAGATCGATCGGGCGGGTGGATGAGGGTGCAGGGCCGAGCCAGCGTCAGTCGAGGATCGGCGCGCCGGCTGTGCGGACATGTGTGGTGCCGAACCGACACGTCTACAAGGCTGTGGCTGTCAGAGTGCGGGTGCGCGGGGCCGTCGTTCGGTCGCGGTGTGACGGACGATCCAGCTGTTATGCATTCTTGTGGCTCTCGGTGCAAGGACAGTGTAGTAGTAGCAGAGAGGTTAGACACCAGTTTTTCTTTCTTGTATCAAGTAAACACTTCGCACAGACACCTCTACTCGAAAGGTCCCACTGTTGGAACGCACAATGAATTTTCGTCGTTTAAAAAAATTCTCAGCAATAGCCCTTTTCCTGAGATGTATCGACTCACCCCAAAGTTGCAACTCTCTTATCCAAATTTACTAAGTTGATCACAGACACAACATTGACAATTTATGTTGGGACGTTCCGACTAATATTTTGCGCACACTTCCGAATCAATTCTTAATTAGCTGAATACGTTTCTCCTCTTATTTTTCTTTACTCTTGCTCTCAGTGTAGAAAAGTGCGCTAGTCATAGAAAGAGAAGTTAGACACAAGTCTCCCTCTTTTGTATAAAAATAAAGTACTTGTCACGAACACCTCTACTTAGCGTCTCACTTCAGGAACATTTTCGTCCTTAAAAATCTCCTCGACAAGCCTTTTTATATACTATATCGACTCGGGAGCCAATCTAAAGAACCTCCCTTCCCAACGTTTTACTCATTTACATCTTCATTTAGTCACCCACTCTACAATGACAATTTGTAATAGAAGTTACGAAACAAAATTCTGCGCATATTTCTGAATTCATTAAGTCCCACTGAGGCATTAAATCAAAACTAAATGGGAATTGACACGTACGATTTTTTTTGTTTATTATACTGCGATTTTACTAGAGATAAAATACAACACCACCAGTAAAAATGTTAGAATACCGGTTCGGAAATATAGAATCGTTGAACTTTCTAATATTGAAATTCTACTTCATATTAAAGAAATTATAACCGTCTTCTAGTTACTCTGGGTTAATAAAAAATCTGAAAAATTACTATTTATGTAACCTTCTCCATTCCGACGTAAAATCGCCTATCTTCAGTACGTTTATTTGTTATATTTCGTAACGATTTCATTAAAACAGTACTTAAAATATTTGTTTCAGAGCTGCAAATTTTAGCTTCGAAATATTCATGTTTTCTCATTTCCACCGAGGTCAAGTAGATTAGAATTAGACCTGGTCAATACGAAAGAAAAACTACACATACAGGTATATTTGTAGTTGAAATGCATTTTCTTTCTGACCGAATGTAGAGAAGGTTACGTTGAAAGCAGATAACTTTTCTTGTTTTAACTTTTTTTTATTAGAAAATACTGTGACACTAAAATTAATTAAATTATTTCGATTTAAATGGAATTTTCAGCATCATTAATGCAAGATCCATTGTGTTTATATGTGTAGTCAGCCTGTCACTGCGTGTTTTGTATACAGCTTTATCACATGAACCACTGAGCGGATTTCGTTGGTAGTCATTATTTACGGTTTAATTTATTCCACACAAATATGCAGATGAAGTTATAGAATATTTGATACAAAAATAACCATATTATACATATATCATACTGCATAGTAATAACACAAAATGATGTTTTGATCAAAATCAATTCTAACAAATTTATTCTCTACTTTCAATTTCTGCATAAATTAAAAAAAAAACCCTGTCTAAAGAATATGCTGTAAATATATATATATTTCCAACACCTGTGATAGTTTATACATGTTTTATCTGTGCCTCTGTCTATCGGTGTACCTTTTTTCTCCCTGAATTATTCAAATTATTTATTTCTTATGCAGTAACTGTATGAATTTTGCAGAAAGGAACCAAGATACAAAGTTAAAGAAACCGAGCCAGACATATAATTGTGTGCCTCTACTCTAATTGAAAACCTATAAAGAATGATTTGGTGTCTTATCAAAATTAAAATTCAATTTTTTTTTATTTAACTTTCAGCATTATTGTGACTAAGCTTATATCTACGCAATGATATCTAGTTATGAGAGTTGCATCGGGAAGGAAGAAGATTAAACGTGACAATTTGCACTGGAAAAATTTTCGTATCCCTATGAAACACTCCTAAAAATAGCGCAAATTAACGACTTACACGAAACCATATCTAATTATTTCTTTATTGAAATCTTTCCTAATGAGAGAGTGCTTAGCTACGTTTGTATTTTAATTAAGAGCAATAATTTGTACCTCATATCCAAAGAATCTTCAGACATGAGCTTCTGAATTAAAAAGTATGAAGTTGGCCGTTCTGGATATGAAGAAAAATTATTACGTTTGTGTCATGCTAATTTTGATGAAAATAGTCACCTGCCACTTAACCTAGCTAGCAGAAGTGTTACAATTAAGTTGTAAGCCTTTTTCTGTAAAATTTATTCGGCTCGAATTTCAGTAAAATTATTTTGAATTTAATGTAACTGATTGGATGCCCTTCATTGTGTAAGTCATTTTTCTATTTTTGTGGCTAAATTCCTTTTACTGTGAAAATTCACCAAAATAAGGTACAGAAATGTCTCGAATTGGATTGACTTCCTTGAACTGCAATGAAATAGTTCTGGATTTGCTTTAGAAACGTCTTGAAGAGAGTGCGATAACGGATATAATTTCGCATTAATTAGCAATATTATTAGTGATTGTGTAACATTTATAATCAAAATGCTGTACTTACATTGTTTAGTTTTCGTTATATGAAGCGCGCGCTATTTTTCAGACAAAACGCCCCCGGGCGAATTTTCGAACTACTTCTATGAAATCGTGCCCGGAATTGCGTTGTGTAATGTTATGATGTCTCGCAACTGTCATTATAAGCCGGAAAGTGTGAACGTCGGAAATTGTTTGGTTTAAAAAATAGTTCTACGTAATGCAGTATCAATTTCTAGAATGACTAAATGGTATGTCGTATAATGGATTGAATTTGATCAAAGACATTAAAGATATGTGGCAAATTATTATTTTAAAACAACGCTGAATAAGTTTATGCTCTACTTTAGACACTGGAAATAATAGATCTTGATAAAATATGAATCAAATTGAAAAGCGCGTTAGACAAACGCTGTTGAACGACTTTAATAAATCTTTTTTTCCTGAAATTGTGTCTATAGCTATATTGCGTAACCTTTTGATGTCTTGTAATTGTCACTTAGAAGGAGGGAAGTGTGAGTTTCGTCAATTATTTTGTTAGAAACCGAATTTTATGTAGTACAATATCCATTTTCAGGAAGCTAGATGGATTACATTTGTTAGAAAATATTAAGGACTAAACGGAAATTATAATTTTGTAATAATGCTCAATAGATGTATGTTTCACGTTAGACATTCGATGCAGTAAACTGTGTTAAAATTTGAATCGAACTGTAAACATTACGTTAGGAAAACATTTGAAAAGTTATTGCGCATTAGTGCAGAATATTACGACACGAAAATTATTATTCTCCTACAAGTTACCAACAAAAGATTCTGAGAAATGTATATTTATTGGTTTTATATTGAAGACGTATAGTTTGAAAAGTCTGCGTTATTCATACTTTAATGGGTCTGAAATATTGCTGTGTAAGTAAAGTGACAGTCACTGGTTGAAAGAATACTGTTTGTGTCTGAGATGAAAGCAACAGTTCTTTTTTAGTCCTCTGAAACCCAGAAATATTTCCATCAAAAAATTCCGAGAAATATTTCCTTACTGGCAAACACAAGTTACAGAATTTTACGTACTCTCAATACTTACTGAGGCAGTTTCGAGGCATCTAAAATATTCACAACTTCGCCTCGTTCTTTCTGTAAGTACCTTCTCATTTGTCGTGACCGTGAAGTTGTAAGTATTGGTCATTCGACAATGAAAAGCGCTTTGTACTACGAATCCTATTTAATCGAAATTTTAAATTGCAGAGGAAATATAGAGAGAAATGAGGTTGCGATACAACTTTAATAAAGCATTTTTAATTAAGAATAACTAGGAGAACGGAATTTTGCTTAGAAAAACTCAACACCTTTTCCCAGGATAAACAGTATCTTCCTGAGATATAACCATAGATCGTCTTGGTGAAAATTTTCTAAACTATGTAATGGTCAACGATTCACATATAATCTAGATTCAATTAGATATCGTGACTATGACGTTACATGGCGGGACGGCACCATCCCTTAAGGTGATTCGGAACCTCAAAAATTACGAAATTTTGAAATTTTATTTTATGCTTCATTGTAGGCCTATTCTACATACTTCAGGGATTACAATGATATGACACTTATTGTTTTGAAAATTGGAAAGTGTTTTTTATCCTTTTTATTTGTGTTGCACCTGTCAATTGATGTTTCTTGTCAACTTTGAAGTTCCCCAAAAATTACATTTTTTATACATATGACCCATAATCTCAGCTTCTACCTGATATATCAAGCTCACATTTTTACCACGTGTTCTGCATAATTATTTCCTACTTTTAACACAGGGAAATGTTTCTATGTTGAATAGTTTGAAAATAAAAAAAAATAATAATTCTCTCTCTTTTTCTTTTCAAAATTCAGTTTCATAATACAAATTTTTAATTTCTGAACTTTTTATAGTAAGTAAACGTCCTTACGTCTAAATAATGAACAGGCTTCCACTAATATGTGATGAAAGTTTCATCTTTCTACATATGAAGGTTTCTGAGAAAATGGGTCATGAACTTGGTGAAATTTAACATTGTGGAGATAGGCGATTCCGAACCCTTTTAAGCACTTGTAGCACAACTAGGGTTATTGTACATCCCTGTAGAACGAGTTTCATGCCTTATTGTGCTCACCTGACGAGCTGACTTTGCCACCTGCCGTATAGCGTATTTTTTTCACGTACCGTTTACGTAATACCCTTCCCTAATGATCTTGCGTCACTCAAATCATAGTCGTTTAGAACTACCACCACTACCACTACCAATTTTTAGATATATCACGAGAACACGGCGTCGTGGTGGAAGAAAAGATCAGTACGAGACAAAGTTGGGGTCACATGTGCTCAAAGTTGGATCCAACGTTGGCTCCAACATTTGACTACTTGTATGTTTGCATCATTATTTGATCATGGATTCTGATATTCGACATTCGTGTCACGGCCATACTATGTGTCAAACGCTGGTGCGTCCAACGTTGGAGGGCATTGGACACACAGTTTCGCTCGGCTTTAGAATAGTGCTTTATTTTCTGGCCGGAGATGATAATAGGAGGGAGGATTGTGGAGAATACTGACGGTATAAAGAAGGAAAAATAGGAAAATCCCGGAAAACCCTCATAACCTTGACTTTGTCCACCGCGAACATCAAGTTCTTCGGAGCTGAAGATTCAATCTGGGCTTGATTGCGTAGCAGTCTCACAGGTGAACATGAGTTACTAAGGTGAACTGATTGAGTACCCTACTGAGCATTTTTCTTGAGTAATAGTTCCCTTTATGAAAGAGCGCTATCGAACAGTTCTCTGCCAAAGTTTTGGTTTCAGCCCAGCTTTTGCCTTGTTGTTTAGCTTCCTTTCTTACAGTATTTCGTCAAGTACGAATAATTTTTGGTCGCCCTTTATTTCTTGTTCCTTCTTGAGAATTCCAGTCCAGGACCATCTTTGCTGTATTTTCATTTTCTCTTCTAAGAGCATGTCCTATACACTTCCGTTTTCTATAGGCTACTTAATTTACTTGCAAATTTCGTTTTGTGAAGTTTTCTTCCACAAATTCTTATTCATAATACTCGATGGCCACCAGATTCTCATGATAAATCTTATTTATCTATTTATACTGACCGTCCACACCTGTGGATTAACGGCTAGCGCGTCTGACCGCGAAACCAGGTGGTTCGGATTCGAATCCCGGTGGGGAAAGTTACCTAGTTGAGATTTTTTCGGGATTTTCCCTCAATCCAATATGAGCAAATACTGGGTAACTATCGGTGCTGGACCCCGGACTCATTTCACCCGCATTATCACCTTCATCTCATTCAGACGCTAAGTAACCTGACATGTTGATGCAGCGTCGTAAAATACCCCACTAAATATATGTACTGACCTGAAGCTTATTATATATTTAATTTGTGCCTTTTCAAGTTTCACACCCATGTAATAAAACTGATTTTCAGTTTGAATTGAAAAGTCTTATTTTAGTTTTTAAGGTCATTTTTTTAGACTTCCATATTGGCACAAGCTACTAGAAAGCAAATTTTGGTTTCTTTAATCTGGCCTTTACATCAGAAGCACCCTTCGTTATTACTACACTTCTCAAATATACAAATTCATCCACACTTTCTATGTCTGTATTCTCAACTTGTATTTTTGTTTCTATATTCTCATCACTTTAATTTTATATATATTTTTAAGCTCGCTGCTACATTCAGATCATGAGAGTTTCCTTTAATATGTGAGAATCTGTGGAACATTAGACAAACATCGTCTGCATATCCTTTGTCTTCCAATCTCTAATCCAGTTTCTACTGTATTCTTCTACGCCTTCTGTTGCGTGCATTTATCATTACATTTTCCAAAGCTAAAATGAACAATAATGGTGACAGCATACAATCCTGTCTTTAAATTGGCTGAGGTGATTTTTTCTCTCTTGAGTTTCTCATATGTAATGAATAGTGCCAAACAAAACGGTACAGATCATATACGTCAGAAAAATTTTGTGTTTGACAAGTTAATAAATTTCTAAATAATTATATATTCAATAAAAAAATTTATGACATATGTCGCAATAATTTTATTTCAGTTAGGCTACTCAGAATTAGTAACAATGAAAGCCATTTATGAATCTAAGGAAGAAATAACAAATTGTAGCATTGCATTTGCATCATTCCGGTAAACATATAGAATGCAAAATTATGTTTATTGTCTTAAGTTATGAAAGGTTTTTTATTATTTTTGTTAGAAGGCCCTATTTTATTAAATTATTAACGCTTGGTAGTAAATTTCGAATTAACTTTTGAATTAAAAAGTCTTATGTTCTAAAAATTAGAAAGGAGTATAGTTATCTGTATTAATGTTTTGACTATGAAATATATATTACTAGTTAATGGAGCGAAACAAGCTAAAAGCGCTATCTGACGAAATTAATTCTGAAACTTCATTAAAAAAAAAAGAACGTTCGGGCTCCAAGTATCGAACTTATCTCCGTTTCCCTTCTTGGCTGTAAGCGAAAAATCAAATGCGGTGACTGCTGCTACATGATTTAATAAAATGTTAATTATGTAATTGGTGAAGTGTACTACTGTTTGCTGCTTAGTTTATTTAATTTTCTTGCTCTTCAGCTATTACAATGTGCATGAAGGTCTTGGGGATAAATAAGAAATAGGTTAGAGTTCATATTACCCTTTCATTGGACAGACGCTCTCTCGAGGACCGAGCTCATAATATTGGTCGGTACATGATGTGGAAGAAATTCATTTTATTGTAGTAATGTTTTCCGACTGACCGTGTTTTCTTTTTTGAAGCGAGTCCAATAGTTGGAGATGATTCAGTTCAATAAAAACATACAAAAGATGTTTGATCTAGTGCGCGAGCACACACATACACACAGTTTGGTATACTGATCAAAACTATTAAATCAAAGCTATAACATTATGGCATTATGAAAATACAGTAATCTACAAAGCGAGTTGATAGATCAAACAGGGATCTGTAATTGTCTCCGCAAGTCACTTCTCTGATATCTGTAATGATATAGGCTACTAATTGCTTCGGGCATATATTGCTCGCATGCAAAATGTTCATAAACAGAAATGTCCATAATGGCATATTGTCTGTGAGGAAAATATGCCCATTATCACAAAACGTAATCTTATATTTTAATATTGCTATTCAACACGTAGGACTCATATTCTTCCTTAAGAACTACTGCAAATCACATACAATCTAACTGCAGTTAGTCATCTAGTAAAGATTTATTACGCCAAATATGAGACAAATGCACAATAAGCTTGGAGCTCTCATAGATATCTCACAAGCAAACATTGTAATGGAGGCAGATAAAAAAGTTATTTGTTTTCTTCCACTATGTTAATAATGTAAAACAGGTGCTTATACAAATTTTGGCCACTCGATCGCAATTACGAGGGCCGTAAAAATAATTTTCCCTGGGGCCGTTTACAGAATAAAAACACAATTTCAATGGAAAAATTTATTGAAATAGATACAGCAACTGTTGAGCTATTTTTCAACATATTCCCCACCAGAATTGAGACATTTGTCATACCGTGGGATCAACAGAGAGGTGCAGAAACTGTCACACACTGGTTCCGATCCCAGGCGGCAGACTTATACGACACAGGGATATAAAAGTTAGTCTCACGATATGACAAATGTCTCACCTATTGAGAACTAGCGGAACTATTTCAAAGTTTGTCAATTTGTTATTTATCTTTGGTTCTGACTTATCACATGTTTACACGATCAGAGAATTGTAGGTCATATATTTTTGAACGTTAGTTTAGACGAGTGAAATATTACATAACATTACTCCAAAACAACGGAGTAGAGATTCAAATTTATAGTGGAAACAATATATTGTCTATAGAAAATCCATATAATAGACCGTGTAGTACTTATGTTCTTACAAGTAACCAACAACTTCAGACAAAGAGAGATAATATTCTTATTTCATCTGTCTTTTATCGACAGTAATAAAGCATTTGACACAGTAACCAAATATTTCTTGAGAACTGTACACATAAGAACTGGCATATATCATCATCATAGATAGGAAGTTCGTACCAAAACAGTAGATTTCAATTGAGTACAGCGAGGAGTATAGATATCACCCGTGCCTCACCCTGCTACCGCTTGCTACAGACAATACACAGTATGTTCACATAAACAACGCATAGTGACATTCTGTGGAGTTATGTAGAGTCGTGAATAGTTTCAAGAATGCTTTTAATTTTTATTAATATTTTAGGTTCTGAACATAGTGAGCTATTCTGTTATTATTTTATTATTTACGTAATGTTAATGTTATGCATGATTCCACAAAAGTAAATTCATCTGTTATTAAATAATTATGCAAACAGGAGTGTGCAATACGTTTATTTTTTCCCGGATTATTCTTCGTTAAATGTTGACGTCTCGTGCTGCTATGCATTCGGTTGCGTTACAGTCCAAGTTCAACATCGGAATTACGATTCGAACTTCCTAACTCTCATTACAATACAAATGAAAAATTTTCTTGAAAACAATTACGGTTTTAATATTATGTGCCACATACGAGATACACTATTAGATTCACAAAGTATTTGTTCACTGATGATAGTAAGATAATTATACTGTATTATATTTCAGATTTTCTCCAGTAACGTCTTGTGACGTAGAACGAATATTTTCAGAGTACAAATACTGTTTTTTTCCTGAACATAAAAGGAGTATTTCTTTTGATAAATGAAAATGTTCATTGTTATTTGTTATAATGAATTATAATTGTATAATTTGTATGTTATTTTTATAGACATGGGTAAATTATTTTAGTTTGGATTTACGGAGTTTGCATTTATAACTTATTATTTTTTTATATTATTTGTTTATTATTTTCTTCTTCTAAGGCTATGGACGTTTGGAGCACATGTTTGGTTACCACCCGGTTGTACATGTTTGTCGTTCTGGTTCACTGACATTGAGAGATACGCTATTAATTTTCATTCTGTAGAAATATAGTCCAAGCTCACACAACTTAACAGTCTTGATACCAACTTTCTAGCGCTGATCATTATCTTCTACTATTCTAAATCGCGTGGTCCATTTTGCACCCAAAATGAAATCGTCAGTTAATCGTTTTATTAATCGTCCAAGTCTTCTTTTTTCCTCCAAGTCGACAATTAAAAAAATGTATAGAGGTATTCGTTATTTTCATCCATTCTTAGTATATGTTGTATCCAGTTTTGCACGTAAATTCTGATTCTAATTCTTGTAAAATGTAAGTTTGTTTTGTTGGCATATTAATTAAAACGAAACAAAAAGATTATGAATTGTGGAGAAATATAATTTAAAATATCCTTGCTATCGATAAGATAGACACAGACAGTGTTCGATTTGTAACTCGGTACTTCGTGCAACATACTATTCCCAACGTTTTGAAATTCCGTAGTGCTTCCATCTTCACAGTAATGTACGGCTCAAGTATACCTCGTATATCCCAGTCGTCACTTAGACTCGAATGTAAAGTCGTAAAGTTGTTTTAAGAGAGAGAGAGAGAGAGAGAGAGAGAGAGAGAGAGAGATGTCTTCCAAACGCAGTGCACTGTTGGTTGCACTTCGATATGTGCAGACGATATTGAGTACCTCTTCCATTTCAGAATAGGACTGTAGCATTTCCAGACGGTTCCTAACTCTGTTAGTAATGATACACATAAAATATACTGCTGATTGGCTGTTAGTTTGCTCTCTACATTATGCATTCGGTGGAAATAAAAGTGTACACAGAGATACCGAATTCATGTCGTCTAGTAGCGAATCTACATATATTTAGCATACTCGATGAATGTATTCCAATTTGTAGTTACTTTCTTATAGCGTTGGCCATGTACGGGGTTATCTAAAATAGTCAAATAAAACAATTTTTTTGCCCGGTTTCTGGAACGAAAATTATTTATAGTCTACATATACGATATAATTGCCTAAATTGAGTTTATAATTATCATAGTTTCAACTGGTAACTGTGCCTGTATTTGTAGTTACCTGGCGTTAGTACTGATTCAAACAAATATCGATGTGCCGAGTCAAGATGTTACTATTTCGTAAACTATAATGATAATACAATACAGCAGTCTACAAAATTGTTTTACTTATTTCTAGGTTCAATATGTTAGAGTTTTCTAATGTAAGTTACCGTAAATCTTCTACGTTTCTATGACGTATTACAGTATTTTTGTGTTTATAGAGACAGTTTGGCGTTGTCATCTTCGTCTTCGTTTCGTTTTCGTTTTCCTTATCAACTTTGGATTCTATGTCTTCAGACGAGGAATATTTTATTCTATCCGGTGCTCTGACAATGCCATAAGTGTTTCGGGCTTCAAAATTTCAATTTAAACACGAGATGCGTTTGAAAAGTTCCTGATCTGACACAAAGATGGCATTGTAAACGTGTCAATGATGCCGCCATTGGTAACGGTCATTTTCCTTTAGTTCAAGCACGAAAAATCATAGCTAATTTTCTGTTGATTATATTTTGTGTAATTTAATTTTGAAATTAGCGCGCCAAACAGGTTGATAAAAATGTAAAGTATCGAGATTCGCGCAGTTATAAAATACAGTTAACTCTGGATATAGTGAACTCTGTTATAGTGAACATTCGGCTATAGTGAACCTAAATCGTTGGTTCCGATCCGCATACATTAAAAAGTACAGTAATATTTCCGTTTATAGTGAACACTCGCTTCTGTTATATTGAACGTTAAAAATTGAAGTTACAAGAGTTGTATCCTGACAAATTCTTATTTGAAGTCAGATCTTCTCGTATAAAATTGAAAGAATGTGTTGAGAACAACATTCTAAGTTTCTTACTCCTTTAGTCAAAGGACAAAGGTAGAGTTAGTGATTCCAAAGCAATGAGCTGTACTGTAAATCCAGGCACTACGTGACGACCTTGCCTCATTCCATTGTCGAAGGGTTGCCATTCTGTTCTCAGGCACACTACTGTACTGTTAGTTCCAGGGGCGGCTTTCGAAGAGGGGCTGCGGAGCTGCAGCACCCCCAGACATTTGTGGCTCTTGTCTCGTTTTATGTTGTGAAATACATTTATTATACAGTCTCTATTTAGCGGCTCGAATTAAAAAAAAAAATTCGCTCTCAATGACATGCACGCAATCGTTAGTGAAGTCATTTCCTCCCCTGGTGCTGCCAGAGCGAAACCAGAGACAAGGACTATAAGGTGAAGCCACTTCCTCCCCTGGAGCTGCCAGTCTCGTCTCGGATGCTTTGCGCGTTAGTTTTACCTCTCCTTACTGCTGCCCCTTGCCATGAATCCAGAGTTTCCAGGCGCTGCAAAATTTGCAGCAGTTTGTCAGTAGCGCGCAGTTTTAAATACATTTATTTTAATGTTGTGAGTATAACAAGTGCAACAATGTTTAATTCTGTACAATATTTACAGTCTATTCAGTTCAGTACCTTAACAATTCAAGAGAAATGTGAAATTAAGTGCCCATCAGTTGAATCTCATAATGGAAAGAGGCTAAACAAAATACAAAGGCTCGCATATTTTTTGATAATACATCCAGTATCCCTGCTTTCTTCTCTCGATCTGTATTAGATTAATGTGTTTCAAAGACAATTCCATCAGCTGGGGCAACAAGATGGATTTAAAATAATAACAGTAAATGTTGTTCATGAGAAGAAGGAGCCATTGCTAGAATGTTTTCAAACCATAATGGAATCTGAAACATCTAACATCACAACAAATGAGGCAAGCGCCCTGGTGCGTACTCTTGAAGTTCCTGAATTCAATTTCTGGCTCAGTTATTTTTTTTCATTTATTGATGTATCATGTATATACAGTATATTATACAACCAACTACAACATCGCCAACTAGATATTTCTAAGGTTCAAATCTGCATATAAAAAATTAAATTATGGTTTATTTAACGACACTCGCAACTGCAGGGATTATATCAGCGTCGCCAGTGTGCCGGAATTTTGTCCCGCAGGATTCTTTTAAATGCCAGTAAATCTACTAACATGAGCCTGTCTCATTTAAACACAACTTACAAGATAAGGCGCATGGAACTAATCTTTAAAGAAAGTAAGTTGCTTGGTTTATTTTTGTATGCAGCCCCCCTTAATTCAATACCCACGAGCCGCCACTGGTTAGTTCTAATCCTCCACCGTCAAAGGGTTGCCTTTTGTTCTCAGAAACATTTCCATTATGACGGATAACATCGAAACAACGTAAAATAAAATTGTCTTCTTTTATTAAAAGAAACGGAGCATAAATGAAGGTAAGATTCGGATGGCTTTCAAACTCCATCGACCCCCTCCCAGTTTCCATTAAGTGACCTGGAAAATTCTAAGGCTAAGTACGCAGTCACACCATAACAGCGTTTGTCATTAATACCTGATCAGTCTGTTTCTAGTGTTAGAACAGTGAAATGTACTGTATAAAAATGTCTAAGCGTAAAGTGTTTTCTTCGAACGATAAAGCGAATATTATAAGTGATTTTGAACGTGGTTTTTCGTAAGCTGACGTGGGTCGACAGCATAGTTTAAGTAAATCAACTGTGAGTAACAGTATGAGTGAAATCCATACCACAAAAATGAAAAATTTTAATTACTGTATATTATTTTATTTCCTTGTTCACAATTTTATTTATTACTGTCATTCAAGGTTGGGGAAGAGACACTTCGAATTTAGTGAACATCGGATATAGTGAACGAAATACACTGGTCCGCAGAGGTTCACTATATCCGGAGTTGACTGTATTTCGTAAAAAGGGGGGGGGAATGAGTCCAACAAAAATTAAAGCAGACATGGATGCTACATTGGGGAATCGGCTCCAGCCTTTTCGACTATGAAAAAATGAGCGGCACTATTTAAACATAGTCGAGAGAGTGTGGAAATACGACCGCCGCAGTGGACGTCCAGTAACAGTAACAAGTAAAGAAATCGTAAAAAAAAAAAAAAAAAAAAAAAAAATCCATGATATGCTGTTGAATTTCCGTCGACTGAAAGTGCGGGAGTCCACACCTGTGGAGTAACGGTCAGCGCGTCTGGCCGCAAAACCAGGTGGCCTGGGTTCGAATCCCGGTCGGGGCAAGTTACCTGGTTGAGGTTTTTTCCGGGGTTTTCCCTCAATCCAATACGAGCAAATGCTGGGTAACTTTCGGTGCTGGACCCCGGACTCATTTCACCGGCATTATCAAATTCATTTCATTCAGACGCTAAATAACCTGAGATGTTGATACAGCGTCGTAAAATAACCCAATAAAATAAAAAATAATAAAAGTGCGGGAATTATTAGTAACTCAACTGAACGAGTGCACCACATCTTAGTCAATGTCTTGTATATGTCCAAGGTCTCCGCAAGGTGATTCCGGAACTAAAGCACGTCCGATGTCAAATTTCGAGGGATTGTCTGGCTCGATTCGAGAAAAATACGCCCAATTTTTTGAGGCGGTTTGTAACCACTGATGGAACCTGCATCCACTGTTACATACCAGAGACAAAACATCAATCGAAACAATGACGGTACAGTGATTCTCCGCCTTCAAAGAAAGCAAAAGCTGTTCAATCGGCTGGGAAAACCATGGCGTCCGTGTTCTGAGATTCTAAGGGGATAATCATGATTGACTATCTAGCAAAGGGTAGAACAATAACCGGAGAAAATTCGCGAAAAGAGGTCGGGTATGGCCAAGAAAAAAAGTGTTGTTTCTTCACGACAAATGCACCTGCTCACACGTCTGCAATCGCGGTTGCTAAACTACACGAACTACGGTTCGAATTGTTGCCACACCCTCCTACTCATCATATATTGCATCCTCAGACTTCTCTATTTTCTCAATGCTCAAAACTCACTTGACTGGGAAGAAATGTTCGTCAGCAGCAGAAGGCTGTTTTGCAGATCTCGAAGAATTTGTTTACAAGAAATGTGTAGCAGCATTGCAGCACCAATGGACAAAGTGTGTGAATTTCAGGGGGATTATGTTGAGAAATAAAGATTCTTTCAGAATAATCCTATTTTAATTTTTATGTCGGGCTATAAACTTTTCAAACAACCCTCGTAAATTGAATCATGCACAGCGTGGCCCACCGAAGTGGAGTGCAACTTGAAAATGGATACCATTCCTACCATCTATCCGCAATATACGGAACCCGAATGACGTATTGACGGATGTAAAGTGGGTAGGCATTATATACACACGAAGGAAAGCATTCATATGGACGATAATATAAACTGAATATAACTTTGACATGAATATAACATGACTGCCAGAGCTGACTCCGGTTGCAGTTTCTATAGCGGAAATTACATTTATAGATCTCTCCAATACTGTTACTTATCTCGATGATCACACCAAATATCAATAATTATTATTGCTTTCTTAATCACATTAATATTGAGATGACTATATGTATGTACACGTATCACAAGGTTATTTAGTTAAAAATTTTGCACCTATCAGTTTTGCTACTACAGAAAACTTCTGCAAATAATAATAACTAGGATATATAAGGAAGAAATCGCTAACAAAATATTAATGGAGATATCTATGGAGGACGAGAGATACTAAATACGAAGTTACATTTAAATATTAATTCAAGCGCAGATAAGTCTGTATTTCATTTTCCGGAAAGTATTGAAAATTATCAGTGCTGTTAAATTTATTGGATCAGTTACGTAAGTCACTGTTAACTGACGTGTACTAAGTCGGGAATTCATAAAAACCATAATAAAAAAAATGTGCTATGCATATACTGTATGTATAGAGTCATACGAGTAGTGATGGAGGAAATAAATTAAATACCGATATATTGATATTGCAATATATTGCAAACCTAATTTCGATAAACAATATGTATCGCAGAAAATATATAGATATATCGAACGATTATCGATATATCCCTATTTCGTAAGCAAATTGCATTTTCAGGCGTACATTTACTGTATTACAATAAAATTACTTAAATTTTAGTATTTCTTTTTACCATTGAAATGAACATCATAACAGTCAAAAGCATAAATGTAAAATTGTAAGTTAATAATAAACCAGAGCCTTCTTCAGTTAACTAAAGAAGGCTCTGAATAAACAATACATTTTCAATACCATATGGTGGAGGCAAGGGAGCTTAAATTATATAGTGGGAAAGAGTTAAGTTAACTCTACATGGTTGAGTATTTGATATTGGAACACGATTCAGTTATTCTAATTTTATATAGGATTCAATCCAGGACACCTAACAACGTAATCATTTTTAAATGTTAGTAAACAGAACTTGCAATTATTTTTAAATGTAAGTAAACCGTACTTAGAATGTTACAAGTTTTAAAAAACTTCACAGTTGATTTGATACAGTCCTTCTATAGTAAGTTCCCATTGCAAGTTATTGTTACTCCAACATTCCAAACAAGAATGGTGATGATTATAGGAATAGAATTTTTATGCACTAAAAGATATAATAAGAAAACAGAATGTCATCACTAGGTTGTGCATAGAAATCAATGACGTAAAAAGAAGTCACATCGGTATTAAATCCATGTTTCTCTTTCCATTTCACAATATAGAAATAATATCCTTTTTGAGGTCAGAAGGTTCTCTTTCAGGGTGGGAGTTGCTCCTGCCTTTGAGAACATTAATAACAATATTAAAACAGTAGTAGATAAACCTCCCGTCTGTCTTACGTTCGATCACGTTGCATTTTGAATTTGGTGCTGCATATTAAACAGTTTGAATTCGAATTCCAGTCCAGCAAATTAGAACAAGGTATTGAGTGAGGTTGCACAATTATGTAACTGTCCACCTTCAGTAGCGCCATCTCTCGAGAATTATTGGAGTTGTCTAGTGTGGATTATGTTGTAGTTGATAATGCTAATACAAGTAATTCCACAAAAAAATCGATAAATTTATGAGAAAACCGATATATTATACGATATATTGAATCAAAATTTCTATATCGCTATATCGAAACAAAAATATCGGTATTTCGTAAAAAACCGACATATCGTTCCCATCTCTACATACGAGTAGACACACACACACACACACACACACACGTATATATATATATATATATATATATATATATATATATATATATATATATAATATAGCCTACAATATTTATGTTGCATTACGAAGTGGTACAGTGTCGGACATACTTGTAACTGCTGAATCGCAGTTGGAAAAAAAATGTGATTAATGGCGTTGTAAATGATTTTTGGATTAGAAGATTATAAAGTGTTCCATCCGATTCTTGCTCTGAGTATTAAACTTTTCCGCGTTTGGTTTCGAAGGGATCGGTAGAGACGGGCTGAAGCCGTGGTAGGATTACACAACTGTGCAGACGGCCAGCCTGTTCGCCACTCATTGTGCGACTAATTCCTGGCATGGAGGAAATTGAAGCGAACTGAAACACTGTTATCGAGCGGTACTCACTTCCGCGTTGGACACCGAAGCAGCTGATTGGACGTTAACTGGCCACGGAGACGGACGGACGGACGGACGGACTGACTAGTTAATGAACTTTCAGACGTGAGTCCGGCGTCAGGTTCATTATTAGGATAAAAATCAAGCTTCACAAGATTGACACAAGGCAGTATGCGTGTCTTTATAAATACAGAAAGTAAATACGTGCGGTATGTCTCTTCATGTGTACGTACCGTGTTTCCATCAATGGCGGCCGCTTTTGATGTGCAGATGAGGTATATCAAATCGATTAGGTTGAATAAAATTACATTTCCATTTCGAGTTTTAAGTGTACAATTGTGCATCATTTTGCCTACCAATATGTTTGCAAAAATTAACCAGTCGCTAGCTTGTTATTGTTCTAGAATCAATCATCGCCAATGAAACGGTCACGAAAAAGTGTTGTGTGCATGCATGAGTTGTGGGTGTCATAGCATTGCTGGTTGTATTTTTTTACTTGGTTATTTAACGACGCTGTATCAACTACTAGCTTATTTAACGTCGGTGGAATTGGTGATAGCGAGATGATATTTGGCGAGATGAGGCCGAGGATTCGCCATAGAGTACCTGACATTTGCCTTATGGTTGGGGAAAACCTCGCAAAAAACCCAACCAGGTTATCAGCCCAAACCAGCGTTGTCAGACACAGCCTAAACGGAGCGGAGCGCTCCACTATAACTCGTTGCGTGCTCCGGTGCTTCCACAGACATAAGCAAGTTCACGCTCCGACTGGACGTCTCTAGCACCACAACCGGTTTCGGAGCTTACAACTCAGACACTACTGGCCCAAACGGAAATCGAATCCGCGCCCGAACGTAACTCCGGATCGGCAGGCAAGCGCCTTAGCCGATTAAGATACGCGGTGGCTGCTGGTTGTTTGTATGTAATAATCCGTGGCGCTACAGCCCGTGAAGGGCCTAGGCCCTAGACCGACCAGCCGGCTGCTGGCCTCACGCCCACATGCCGAAGCAGAGGTGGATGATCATCCAACCAGAATGGAGGTATCGTGTGGTTAGCACGATGATCCCTCCAGCCGTTATAGCTGGTATTCGCAACCGGATTTCTCTACCTATCGTAGCTCCCCAAGTGCATCACGATGCTGGGGGGGGGGGGGGAGGCCACCGGTCCCAACACTGGCCGAAATTTCATGAGAAAATTTCTTCCCCATGAGGACTCGAACCAGCGCGCATTCCGTAACGCGAGTCCCAGGCAGAATGCCTTAGACCACGACGCCACGGCGCGGGACTGTTTGCATGTAGACTAAGGAAATATCAAATCAGATAGCTGTGCCCATTTAGTAAGTTGAGATCCAAACGTAAATTGCGAGCATTGAGCATTGTAAGACGTAATGTTTCTTCCTTCAACCCCTCCCACTACCACCTGCATGACAGAGGAACGATGGTATCAGTAGCGCTTGTACCTTCACAATATCTGTATCGAAGTCGTGGTATTCCGTGTCGATTGTGTAGAAAAGAAATCCATTCGCAATGGGAGGAGAAATTCTACTTTCTGAGGATGAAGGAAATATTATTCGTAAATACTTCATTTTCAGCAAGATTTTGCGTGGCTTTTCAAAACCAATATAAAACGTCATTATACTACTATCACTCCCAATATTCTGATTTAAAGGGCAACCTCTACCACCATCATCATCATCATCATTATTATTATTATTATTATTATTATTATTTGGGGCTAAGAGGGATGAAGTTACAGGAGAATGGAGAAAGTTACACAACGCGGAACTGCACGCATTGTATTCTTCGCCTGATATAATTAGGAACATTAAATCCAGACGTTTGAGATGGGCAGGGCATGTAGCACGTATGGTCGAACCCAGAAATGCATATAGAGTGTTAGTTGGGAGGCCGGAGGGACAAAGACCTTTGGGGAGGCCAAGGCGTAGATGATTTGAGGGAAGTAGGATATAATGATAGAGACTGGATTAATCTCGCACAGGATAGGGACCGATGGCGGGCTTATGTGAGAGCGCCAATGAACCTCCGTGTTCCTTAACAGTTATTTGTAAGTAATTATTATTATTATTATTATTATTATTATTATTATTATTATTGTTGTTGTTGTTAATAACTTCTTCATAACATTTCTAATGTTATATAGCTACTTAACTTGTTTGGAATATGGGTTATTATTATTATTATTATTATTATTATTATTATTATTATTATTATTATTATTATTATAACTGCTACTGCTGCTGTCACTACCACAACCATCACCACCACACTACTACTACTACTACTACTACTACTACTACTACTACTTCGACAAGTAACCGGTAAATTGGAACTTTTTTGCTAAATTCTCAACAAACGTGTTGAACGTTTTGTCAGTCCTACAATGAATAATGTTATTTCCTTGTTGCAATAGCGGAAAACCATCTCTTATATAAATAAACACATGAACAAGGGTAAATGCATTTATCATGTATGGAGAAATTAATAAATGTAAATTATGCATCAGTACTCGATAGTCATCCCGTCAGTCTGTATTTAGATTCCATTTGTTTACCATCATCTTCTACGTCATCGAAATGGGTTTGACGTCCTTCCCAATTATACAGTATATAAATTATAGATATTACTTATTTCTGACGATCTTTAAGGCGTCTCACATCTTCTCCCTTACTCTATGTCCTTGTTATCTGAGCAAGATAGGCTGTTAAATATGAACTCCATAGTCACGGTCTTCGATCCTCCATATTGGGTGTTCTGCTGTCGTCTGATAACGTACCAGGTAACAGTCAAGTACTCATAAATCAGATTCGTGCCTTGAGTGAAATTTCAGATGAGGTATTTCGGTGATAAGACGTACTCACTGAACTTTCAAAGCTGCTTTGCTGGCTGGTGCTAATGTGAGTCACAGCGTACGCGAGTCGTGCATTCATGCCTTCATTCCAGTTCTAAACTCCTGTAACTCATTCAAACTTTGCTTCTTAACTAAGAATTATTTTCTGCCGCTCGTAAGTGTATTAACTGTAAAACTTGAAATTTGCATCGAGTCAGAAGATTTAGCGAAGTTGGCTAATGCGCACACATAAGATGAATTCGCAGATATTCAGCGACTTAACTTCGCTCACTGTCACAGCTTCCGAATTTCCTGAAAAGTCTTCTTTGCATTGATTATTGCTACGTACAATCGCCGGGACGCAGGAGTAATTGCATGTTCTAGTGGCACGGAAAATTAAATAGTTTAATATTATTCATGAATTGTTTTCCAGTTCGATCTGATTTGTGCCGTGTGATTAGGTGATCTAGTAAGGCATTTTGAAGAGAAAAGATTATTAAACCGCTATTAATCAACGGTAATAGTTGTTTCTACCACGAATTCAATTATTCCCGATACAATTCCTCGCAGTGAAGTGGAGATTCATCTCTCTTCCATATAAAATTAATGTGTGCTTCTCGTCTTGCATTTCTTTTGTACGTAGGCGGAGAGAGAACCGTTTCCTTGGGGGGACAAAGCAAAACCATAGAATCCCAATATAACAAGAATATGGGGGACATTATTTACCTTCTCTTCCTGTTATAGCTTGACCGTGGTTCAGTAATCGGAATATGATAATTAAATAAAGGTATATTCTGGGGTCATATTTCTTACAGTGTTACATCCATATTCGCGATGGACCGAGTTGTATAGGGCTTGAACTGTAGGTCTACTATAAATTATAATAGAGCATAACTCCCTATTTTTTTCTCTCGTACAGAAACACATGCATACATCAATAAAACTACGTAACAGTGCTAACAGAAACTTTTTTATATGAAGCTTACCTCCCTGAAGATATCATACGAAATGTAAGTTCTAATTATTTTACTTAATCTCTCGTCTTTAAATTTACACATACTGGAATCACATTTTTTCTTTTCTGCATTGTTCTGCAGTATATTATTCATAATTCTCCAAGTGGCGGCCTGATCACATGCAGACTTCTAACAAATGAGTTTAGGCTGTTACAAAAGAAACATTACAGTGCTTCCATTCCTCAATGAGATGTATAAATTCTTATACATTCAGAAATTTAAAATAAATATTACAGTCCAGACACATGATCTGAAGACATTAATTCGTGAATTTAAGCACAGAAACTTGATCAGAAACAAAAGCAAGAAAAATATTTTTAATGCATTATTTTCTAATGCCAATAGAAAAAAAAAAGAGTTCAGACAAGTTTGGGGGGACCGTGCCCCCCGTAACTCCGCCTATGCGTTTGTATCATCTTAGGCGGTGGTTCTATGCCATATAACCACGTAGTTCCATTGTACAGATACGGAATTCAAAAAATGGACCTCTATGTAGGCAACACGCTCCGCACTACTGTCCACAGGTAGGATACATATAGACGTCCTTGTTTACTGAACATGTGCAATGCGTTGTATCTGGAACTTAATAAAATAAGATCGCCCAAATTTTGTTTCTGGGTCTGTACATTAATATCTGGTTTTCATTAACAATATTAACGAGTCATTGGCGTAGCTCAGCCAGTAGTCACATTTGTCTACTGACGCTGGGCTGCTCTCGAGCGTGAATCAATTCCCCGCTTAGTCCTAAACACTTGGGCCTTTATTAGGTCTTTCTCAATTGTAAATCGAAATTCAGGTAAACACAAAGCGAATATTCGGCCCTAATGTACGAAATACTGTGTGTATTACTAATTCCATTGATTTAATAATAATAGTAATAATAATAATAATAATAACAATAATAATAATACAAAATTCTAAGGTATAAGGAGCAGCAGAAGTCTACATTATTTTAAGTATATCTCTGATATCAAGAATCTCAATTCCTCTCTCTTCAGAAAACGGCACCTCATCATCTTCAGCATCAGCACCGCTGTGGAGTAACGGTTACCACGTACGACCGTAAAACTAGCAGGTCCGGGTTCAAATCCTGGTTGGGACAAGTTATCTGGTTATGTCTTTTACCGGGGTTTTCCTTAAACCCAATGCTGGGTAACTTTCGGCGCTGGATAGTGGAATCATCTTGCTAGCATTATTACCATCTCATTCAGAAGCTAGATAACCATAGCAGTTGATAAAGCTTCGTAAAATAGCCAACCATAGTCATCGTCACCACCATTGCCAACACAGTCGAAGTGTCTCCATTCTCAACTGATTTGTCTCCTATATCCTTTCCGGTTTAATTTGTGGTCGTTTCACGGCATAGGCCTAACATAGTATACATACATACAATATAGTACAGTGCATACTGTAATACAGTACATATAGTACAGTACGTACAGTACATGCAGTACAGTACATAAAGTACAGTACAGTACATACGGTACTACTATAGAGTACATGCGGTACTATAGAGTACATACGGTACTATCACAGTCTAGTATATACGGTCACGAAGCTCAATACGTAGTAAATATGCAAACATTAGATAGTTGCTCACCACTAGAATCGCTAATATCGCCTCATTACAGGCAATGCAAAATAGAACCGGCACAGTCTATTGTTTCTAGCACTCTCAAAACTCAAGCTTCGTGACTGTATATAGTAGACTGTGGTACTATAGAGTACATACGGTACTATACAGTACATACAGCTCATTACAGTACATATCTTTTCCGTACAGTACAGTACAGTACATACAGTAGATATAGTACATACAGTACAGTATAGTACATACAGTACAGTATAGTACGTACAGTACTGTGTAGTACGTACAGTACTGTGTAGTACGTACAGTACTGTGTAGTACATACAGTACACTATAATACATACTCTACAGTATAGTACGTATAGTACAGTATAGTACGTACTGTACAGTATAGTACGTATAGTACAAGTATAGTACATACAGTACAGTATAGTACGTACAGTACTGTGTAGTACATACAGTACACTATAATACATACTGTACAGTATAATACGTATAGTACAGTATAGTATAGTACGTATAGTACAGTATAGTACGTACAGTACAGTAAAGTACGTACAGTACAGTATAGTACGTATAGTACAGTGTAGTACGTATAGTACAGTATAGTACGTACAGTACAGTATAGTACGTACAGTACAGTATAGTACGTACAGTACAGTATAGTACGTATAGTACAGTATAGTACGTATAGTACAGTATAGTACAGTATAGTACGTACAGTACAGTAAAGTACGTACAGTACAGTATAGTACGTATAGTACAGTATAGTACGTATAGTACAGTATAGTACGTATAGTACAGTATAGTACGTATATTACAGTACTGTGTAGTACATACAGTACACTATAATACATACTGTACAGTATAGTACGTACAGTACAGTATAGTACGTATAGTACAGTATAGTACGTACAGTACAGTATAGTACGTATAGTACAAGTATAGTACATACAGTACAGTATAGTACGTACAGTACTGTGTAGTACATACAGTACACTATAATACATACTGTTCAGTATAGTACGTATAGTACAGTATAGTATAGTACGTATAGTACGTATAGTACAGTATAGTATAGTACGTATAGTACGTATAGTACAGTATAGTATAGTACGTATAGTACGTATAGTACAGTATAGTATAGTACGTATAGTACAGTATAGTACGTACAGTACAGTAAAGTACGTACAGTACAGTATATTACGTACAAAACAGAATAGTACGTACAGTACAGTATAGTACGTATAGTACAGTAAAGTACGTACAGTACAGTATAGTACGTACAGTACAGTATAGTACGTACAGTACAGTATAGTACGTATAGTACAGTATAGTACGTACAGTATAGTATATTACGTACAAAACAGTATAGTACGTACAGTACAGTATAGTACAGTATAGTACAGTATAGTACGTATAGTACAGTATAGTACGTACAGTACAGTAAAGTACGTACAGTACAGTATAGTACGTACAGTACAGTATAGTACGTATAGTACAGTATAGTACAGTATAGTACGTATAGTACAGTATAGTACGTACAGTACAGTAAAGTACGTATAGTACAGTATAGTACGTACAGTACAGTATAGTACGTATAGTACAGTATAGTACAGTATAGTACGTATAGTACAGTAAAGTACGTACAGTACAGTATATTACGTACAAAACAGTATAGTACGTACAGTACAGTATAGTACGTATAGTACAGTATAGTACGTACAGTACAGTAAAGTACGTACAGTACACTATAGTACGTATAGTACAGTATAGTACGTATAGTACAGTATAGTACGTATGGTACAGTATAGTACAGTATAGTACGTATATTACAGTACTGTGTAGTACATACAGTACACTATAATACATACTGTACAGTATAGTACGTATAGTACAGTATAGTACGTATAGTACAGTATAGTACAGTATAGTACGTATATTACAGTACTGTGTAGTACATACAGTACACTATAATACATACTGTACAGTATAGTACAGTATAGTACGTATAGTACAGTATAGTACAGTATAGTACGTATAGTACAGTATAGTACGTATGGTACAGTATAGTACAGTATAGTACGTATAGTACAGTACTGTGTAGTACATACAGTACACTATAATACATACTGTACAGTATAGTACGTATAGTACAGTATAGTACGTATAGTACAGTATAGTACGTATAGTACAGTATAGTACGTACAGTACAGTAAAGTACGTACAGTACAGTATAGTACGTATAGTACAGTATAGTACGTATAGTACAGTATAGTACGTATAGTACAGTATAGTACGTATGGTACAGTATAGTACAGTATAGTACGTATATTACAGTACTGTGTAGTACATACAGTACACTATAATACATACTGTACAGTATAGTACGTATAGTACAGTATAGTACGTATAGTACAGTATAGTACAGTATAGTACGTATATTACAGTACTGTGTAGTACATACAGTACACTATAATACATACTGTACAGTATAGTACGTATAGTACAGTATAGTACAGTATAGTACGTATAGTACGTATGGTACAGTATAGTACAGTATAGTACGTATAGTACAGTACTGTGTAGTACATACAGTACACTATAATACATACTGTACAGTATAGTACGTATAGTACAGTATAGTACGTATAGTACAGTATAGTACGTACAGTACAGTATAGTACGTACAGTACAGTATAGTACGTATAGTACAGTATAGTACGTATAGTACAGTATAGTACGTATAGTACAGTATAGTACGTATGGTACAGTATAGTACAGTATAGTACGTATAGTACAGTACTGTGTAGTACATACAGTACACTATAATACATACTGTACAGTATAGTACGTATAGTACAGTATAGTACATACAGTACAGTATAGTACGTACAGTACTGTGTAGTACATACAGTACACTATAATATATACTGTACAGTATAGTACGTACTGTACAGTATAGTACGTATAGTACAGTATAGTACTATAGTACAGTATATAGTACAGTACATAGAGTATAGTACAGTACAGTACATACAGTATACAGTACATACAGTATATACTGTACAGTACACCAAAGTACATATAGAGTACCGTAAGCGCATACAGTGCAGTACATACAGTACAGTCGTCCTCGGTAGTATAGTTGGTATAGCGCTGGCCTTCTATGCTCGAGGTTGCGGGTTCAATCCCCGCCGAAATCGATAGCATTTATGTGTGTTTAAATGCGACAGACTCATGTCAGTAGATTTACTGGCATGTAAGAGAACTCCTGCGGGACAAAATTCCGGTACACCGGCAAGCGTTGTTAAATAAACCATAATTTAAATTTTAAATTTGCATATAGTACATACAAACATAGAACTATAATATATAGGCTACCTATTTATTGTTAAAGAATCGGATAGACACTACTGCAGTTTTAATGTAGGCCTACAGACAACGTTTAGAATCATGTGCTCTATGTTCATCGTCACATCACAACTCGATACTCTGTTCATACTTCGATCAAAATTGGTTGCTACATATGTTTCTATGGTTCTTCATTCTTTAGTTCTGTCTTTAATCCATTGCTATTGCTCTGGTTTTATTTTTATACAGTTAATATTTCAAGCATTAAATACTGTCTCATGATAGGGATTCAGAATCTAAATATAGTTGAATCTACTTGTGTCAGAGTAATTATAAGACTCAGCATCATGAAGAGTAGTAGCCTAAATTTGTCTAATATGTAGCCACAAAAGAGATTTTCCCTGGCTTTCTTGTATTTCAGGGATTAGACGTATTGGCCTGTTCTGGCTCCAGAATAATCCGCCCATCTGTTAATTGGACAGCATCTCTCTCTTTCACTCTGTTTCTCTCTGTTTTTCTGTACATCCTCTGGAATGATAGTTAAGGATTCCTATTGTAAAAGTAAAACTTTAGAGTAAGTCTGAAGCGAGAACTGTAGAGAATTAATGTCTGGGCTACGACTAAGGAAAGTAAATCCCCGAAATAAAATCCTATCCCAAACAGTAAGCCTTTGTGTGCTATTCCAGCAATATCATTTACAGTTGTATCTCCTGTATCCTTCTTCAGCTCTCTTTTAAATTGCGGAGTATATAAGCCGTAATGACGATATTATTTATGCAATAGGAAACTGCTTTTTTCCCCTTGAGATAATTTATTGTTGCAAGAGAATTTTACGAATCCACGGCAACTGATCACTGGCAAAGCGTTATAAGGCTTTTTTCTTACCTACTACTGCTGCAAGCCTTTCCTCTCCGTGAAATTTATTGTACTCATTGAGCACTTCACTTGCATTTTAAATGTGCTAAAATGTATTACTTTCTACTGAATATTCGTTTCACATTCATGGCTAAGTGTATTCCTTTTGTAGGTCAATTTCACACATGTACCAGTTCCAGTAACATGCTGCTACTTGAAATACCGTCGCACTGGATAATAAGGTTTAAAAAGCTATAGATTTAGAATTAGGCGCTTTAAATATTAAACTAATATTGTGGTTATCTGTCTGCCGACAATTTAATCAGTCTACATTTTTTATTTTTTTTTTGTATATGTTGACGTAAGGTGTGAAACAAAAAGCAAGTTCTTTCCGCACGGGCACTTGAAATACAGTAGCAGCGAAACGAACAGAATTACTTGTGTCATGGTCAGAGATGGCTTCGTAAATTACATTATACATATTTTACGTAAATTATGCATTATTTACGTCAGGTAGAAAAACTGACTTTTACACAATTTTCTATGCAGCGTAATAAATTATTTTCATGGATGTACATTAATAAGTTACATGCTCTACTTTGTGCTTGCAGATGCTGTGTAGCTGTTTTTTTAATAATAAACGAGCCAAAAATATTTATTTTGCACAGTTTTTATTTTTGAGGTTTGTTGCAATAAAACTAAGTTCGTCATACTTGCTATGCAAAGATCTTACTGTGTATATGTCGTCTTCAACTTCTATTTTTAATACAGGATCTTACTAACTTCAGAATAACTGAATATTAATTTTTACTGAACGCTTCGAAATTATGTTGTGAACTGAAGTTGATTATGTGTAAGTCATTCTATCCTTTTAAAATTTCTACAATATCAGATCACAATATGATCACGAACAATCTAGATGTGTGTAGTAAAAGTCAAAGGTGCCGCCTCTAGGAATGTGTCTAAAGAGTTCATGAAAGGACAACAAATTCTGTGGTTTTTCCTTTTAATATTGGCCTCTGTGAACAGGAGTTCTTCGGTCAGCGGATAAAGGAAAAGCAAAGAAGTCATTATTAAACAGAAAGTTTCATAACAGACAACTTGTTATATAATCCACAGTTTGGAAGATAGACAGATTGGGTTTGCAGTAAAAACTTCACTTTTCACAGGCATTTGGTCCGTGTATAAACATCAGGGAGTTTCGCATAAGAACAGGAGTGAAACCACTTATGGAGGGGTGTTCTTAAATTTTTAGTAGGGGCTGTATCTTAATTTTTTTGTTGGTCACTTTATGTTTCGGCACATCTACTGTGCAATTAGTTTTTAAAGCCTAGTTCAAGATTTTAACTGCACAAACATCATATGACGATTAAATTAGCATTCCCCTCAGAGATTTTAAGCATCTTTTCCCTAGATTTTTAGGATTCTATCATAGCCGACTTATATCATTTTTCATGAGCAGAATTGAAATGGCTTCTCGTATTAAAATGTGAAATGTATGCCAGCACAGTAAAGCAGAGGAGGCATGAAGCTTTCTCATCTTCAAAGCCGCGAAGTACTTTTCCACGAAGTAATTATTTTTATTCAATTGTCTAATATTAAAACCACTTTTTTTTATTAAATTCGTACTGCCACTGATTATGTACGTATTCATACCTCAGCGGTCGTGAGACAACAACTACATAGACTATCTACGGTTCTTGCTGATATATCTGCAGTATAGGTCTTGTATTATATCTCTATATCTGTGCAACGTCACGTTTGCTGTAGAGGGAAAGAGAGATAACGAAAGTTTGCATTGTTTTTTAATGCTCTGACGCCCACGGCTAAGAGAAGTAATTTGAAATTTACCAGTCACTCACCGACAGAGATATAATAAAATAATTGTACGTCTTTAGCGGTGGTGGTGATGGTGGTCGTGGTCGTTATTATAATATACGTTGCATTAATTCCTCATCTTCACTGACTCGCAGAAACGTTTACGTAAGTGTCAAAATGTTTTTATTAGTGAAATTGGGCCAGACAGCTGCGGCTCCCATTCAAATGCTGATGGCGGATGTTAGTAATGACGCAGAGCTTTGATGAGACAATTGAATTCCTACATTAGGAAACAAAACAGTTCGATTGAATCAACTGTCATTTGGAAGTTGCTCTGTAGTTGGAATTGTTCCAGACAAAAGCATCATCACAGGTGGGAAGGGGGAGTGCGATAGTGCATAAATTAAGTGACGTGTAACGGAATCAGGGCTCTTCAACTGCTGACACAACCGGAATAAATTATTCCGAATTACAACATAGGTAGGTTGATTCGCTGTCGATGTATTTTATATTGGCGTTAATAATTTATATTGATAAATAGGTGGTTTAGTAAGCATTCCCAGATTATGAGATATCGTTTTGATTATCTCATTTAGCATTTTAATCAGGAGGTAAATATATTCATATTGTAGTGAAACCAGAAACATAAATCCCATTTCTGGGAACTCTGGCTTGCAGTACAGCAGTGCTGTGAAAGCGTGAAATAACTACATAACAGTTATAGGTTAATAATATAATGGTTGGTTGGTTGCCAGTGACAAAAATAGCTATCAATGCTTATAGTTTTAATATTAATATCTAGTTTCAATTTGTCCATTGCGAACTAATACGATTGCAGGTATATTTTACACTTAGAAGACTGTACCCAGTTATCCCTTCAATCGTTGTCCTGGAAACATGCCCACCCAGCCCAGGGCACGCTCGATTCCTGACCGCCTGTGTTCTAAATTCTCAAGTAGCCCTTGAAATCCTTTCAAGGGCAAGGGCCTCCTTATGAAACAAGGTGACTGTGAGTTAGCGATTCCAAGTTGCCAACATATCACAGTTCAAACAAAGTTCTTGCACGCTTCTTTTGTGTGTTGCCTCCAGTCTTCTCTGTTCTTCGCCGTAGCTGCCAAATTTATCTTTAAGTCGTCCTCCAATCTTCTTCTTTGTGTACCCGCGTTTTTGCGGCCGATTCTTAGATTCCAGGCTGTGGTTCGCTAAGTCCATCTGTTGGGATTCATTCTCATCACATGTCTTGTCCAGGACCATTTGAGACAACCGACTGTGTTTGTAGAATCTTTTGTCCCTGTTCTGCTCAGTTCTTGATTGTTGACTTTGTCTTTTAGTTTGATGCCTACTATTTTCCATTGAATTTTCCTTTGGCATATCCTCACCATTTCTTTATCTCTCTGTTTTGGCTCCATAGAGAAGTACTAGGAGAATACTAAGGTTCATTATTTCTCTTTTGATTTTGAATGCTTTAACCTTTATCCGTAATAATGAATTGGTCACTTCAAAATTTTGCCCATGCTGCTGATAAGCTCTAGACAATTAATTTTTCTGGTGCTATTACTGAAGGAAACTGTTTGTCGTCCTGGATATGTGTGTTCCTGAACATATTTTAGGTATTCATTGTTAACTACTGTGTCTTCTTGGACATGGTTTGTCATGAGCTTGGTTTTCCTATGTTGACTGTGAGGCTCTACTTCGGTACTATACCCGTGTGTTTCATTCCTTACTTCTTCCTTTCTTTTGCTGATAACTGCTAAGGGAACAAGGTCATTTATCTGTGAAAGGGAGCATTGTTTAATAGTTCATACGCAATTCCCTTATAAACATTGAACTTGCATTTCCGTTGTTCCATTTTCAAACCCGCTCTTCCTCTCTGTCTGCTAAAGTCTTCTCTTTTTTAATCAGATTTCCGCATTGTGGTTTGTCATTGATTTTTCCGACTTAACGTCGAAGCCAGTCAAAACTTGCTTTCAGTAGGAGGTTCACGGCCGCTTCCACCAAACTTAATTATTCCTAAACCGTGGTTAAATCGTCCGTATATGCATCGTATAATGTGCAAAAGTGATTGATGAAGCTCAGACATTAGAAAAATTATTATTATTATTATTATTATGATTATTATTATTATTATTATTATTAATTTGATTACAATTCATAATTGAAGACCTCCCCTAAATAAGGTTGTAACCAACAAAATTGTAATTCATGTTTCAGGAGAAATGAAAGTAATTTCATTAGGCCTCTATTTATAAGCAGAACCACTTGGGTAAGCAAGGATACAAGTTTATTCAGCTATTGAATGTGATAATTTATTGTTATAAATGAAGGCTTCAAAATTACTTTTTCCATCTAACTCACATCTCAGTATTGTGATGTTATATCATTTTTTTTCGATTAGGTCTTTAATTAACAGTACATTATCTGCACACGTGCACGCACACAAGCACATACATACATACATGCCATCATCGATGTTTTTATGCATATAGGAGGTTGCCTTCGGGCGTGGGTTCGAATCCCGCTTTGGTTGATTACCTGATTGAATTATTTCCGAAGTTTTTTCAAAACTGTAAGGGGAATGTCAAGTAATCCCATGGCGAATCTCCGGACTCAACTCATCAAATACTGTCTCACTGTTATCAGTTCCATCGATGCTTTGTGTGATTATGTAGCGCCGTTGGAATTATTGCTAGTTGGATAGTATTTGGTGAGATTAGTACCAGGATTCGCTTTTGCATTATCTATCATTCGCCTTAGAGATGATAAAACTTCGGATAAAATCCATGCAGGTAATCAAGTAAAGCGGGATTCGAACTCACGACCGAATCTACACTAGGAGCTCAGCGCTATGACAGTTGCTTTCATATGTCTTGAGCAATAGCTAAATCGATTGAGTAATTAAGCAGAAACGACAACTCCGGTTGAAAGAAGACGAAGAAGAACCAGACACTCTTTTTTTTTTTTTGTATCAGAATTTATGAAAATATGTATTTTCGTTAAAATCTCAATAGAAGTGTTCTGTAGTAACAAACTTTCTTCATACTGCTAATATGAACAAAATTTTAATGAAGATCAAAGCGAGAAGTGAAAACAATTCCGGTTCTCATTGAGATTTGGGTTATGACTAGAGGTAGGAAGTTCGTACCAAAAATAGATTTCAGGTTGTGTTGAGCCACGCATATAGATCATCTCACTAGTTGTCTGCTATGTATACTATACTCTGTTCACATAAGCAACTCACAGTATATCCGCAACTGTGGATGGATGACTTTCGTAACTATATTACAACAATATGCACAATAGAGAAGCAGGTTCATTACGTGCTAAGATTTGCGGTGGAGTTGTGTAGTTTAGTGGGCGGTTTTCAACATGGCAGAATTTAAATCTTCTAATCGCACTAAGTTCAATGCAATAATTAAAGATTTATTGGTAATCATACAAGCCTATCAGCAAATGGAGAAGCGTATTATCTGGAAATAATGTAATGTGCATACATAATGTAAAGATCGAATATTATTTCAGGGACGCTGTGCTACAAAATAATTATATGGAATATTTTTTGTATGAGGGATACAGCAATAAAGGGAAACATTTTACTTCAAGATCTGACTTAAAATATACATAATTTTTTTGCTTTCTCGACCTGTGTATGATGTTGGTATGTTTCAATATCCTTCAAACATTGCCTGCAGCAGTCACTTCGTCGTAATGTCCATGTTTCTGCCCCATACAATGCCACACTCCATAAAAAGCATTTCACTAGTCTCTTCGTTAGTTATTTTTTCCAGATTCTCCTTTTTCTATTAAAAGCTTTCTTTGCCATTGCTGTCCTCCTTTTGACTTCATGGCAGTAACTCATGTTACTGCTTATAGTAGACCCCAAGTATTTGAAACTGTCCACTTGCTCTACTGTCTAATTTAGAATTCGCAAGCTTATCTTCTGTATTATTCTTCCTATGACCATGGCCTTCGTCTTATTTACATTTATCTTCATCTCATACTGCTCACAGCTGTCATTTAGCTCCAGCAGCACATCCTTTAGTATCATTTCCTCTTTTGCTAACGACACCGTATCATCAGCAAATGTTATGCACTTTATTGTTCTTCCTCCTACTATCACTCCTCCCATGTTCTGAAAACAGTTATTTATTAAATCCCCCAAATAGATGTTGAACAAGGTAGGTGATAAAGAACATCCTTGACGTACTCCTCTCCCAATTTCACTTCCTTCTGACATTTCTTCTCCTATCCTGACTTTGACTCGTTGTTTCATATAAAGATTACTGAAGTCTTCTCTCTTTCCAACCCACGCCAATTTTCTTTAGGATCCTGGTCAGTTTATTCCAATCCTCTCTGTCAAAAACCTTTTCTAGGCTCACAAATACTACATACACTTCTTTATTCTTCTCTAGGTACCTTTCGCCGATTGTTCGTAGCAGTCCAATTGCATCTCTCGTACTTTTTCCCTTCCTGAAGCCAAACCGCTCTTCTTCCAATAGTTCTTCCATCTTAGAATATAAATGTCGATTCGGTATCCTCAAGAGAATCTTTGCCGAGTGCGATATTAGACTCATATATACCACTTCGCAGAAGTCTCAAGAGTCATTAAAGCAAAAAATGAAGTGTTCTTGAAACGAATTATGGGTTTAATGTGATGTGCCATATACGAACTGCACTATTATAGTCACAAGTTGCCCACCGAGTTGGCTCTGTGATAGCTCGTCTGCCTCCAGACTAGCCGGCATGAGTCAGAGATTTTCATGTAAAATTTCCACCTCGGGACTAGGAAAGATGGTAGTGCACAACTTCTAATTACTAAATTGTGCACCAATATGCCTGGGTTAAATCCCAAATCTCTCCGCAGTGCCTATGAAGAGAAGGCATGTGTCACTGTTGATAGTGATTCGTCCGTCGGATGGGGACGTTAAGCCTGGTGGCCCCCTTGGTGCTATTCGACAGGAATAGACTTACGTACCGGCACCAGATTTCCTCTTCTCCCTTCCTCACCTTCATCATCATCATCATCATCATCCTCGCTCATTCCCTACACTACACTTACACGAACACTTACACATACACTCACCCAGTACGCGACATAACTCTTCCCAAATACATATCATGCATAACGTGGCCCGCCGAAGTGGTATGCAACTTAAAAATGGGTCGAAGTATGCGGAAACCGAATTATGCAAGTGAAGTAGGTAGGCAATTGACACACTTATTCACAAAGCTGTTGTTCACTTGGTGATGTAGTAAGGAGTACTGTATCATATTTTAGATTTTCTTCAGTTACGTCTTGTGACTTAGAACGAACCTTCTCAAGGTACAAATAGTATTTTTCTGAACATAGAAAATTATATTTTTGATAAACTGAAAATGTAAATTATTTTTAATAGAATTGTAACATGGGTGAATACATATTACTACGTATTTTGTTTGTTATTTTTATATGTATGGATAATTTATTTTATATTGAAAATTACGAAGAATATAATTACCAATGATTGTTTTTTACACAACATTAATTGTTCATTTTGTTTCTGATTCTAAGGCCATGGATCTTTGGCACAGAGATACATTTGGTTACCACCTGACTGTACATGTTTGTTTCGCTGGTTTGTTGACGTTGAGAGCTGCGTCACTACAGTTAATTCGGCAGATAATATATAGTATAAGCTCATACAACTTAACAGTTTTGGTACGAACTTTTTACCTCTGGTTATGACTTCTGATCACTTTCATCACTCATACAGCCAAAGCATTCCGTTCTATATAACCACATAGCTGTTATTCGAATAGAACTCTCAACTGCGCGTGTATGACATTTGACACTGCCGACGTAATCACTGTAGTGACCGTCCGCGTTTGTAAATCAACGCATTTTTTCCCGTTGTGGGAGATTTGATTGATGTGACTCATCGTAGCATAGAACTCGTGGCGCCAGCTACATCATTAGTTGAGCAGGTGAGCCCATTTCACCCGCAACAGAATTTTAACAGACCGTTTCTCTGTTAAACACCGACATGGCAGCATGCAGACGTCGTGGTGTGAACTGCGCCTCGTGCGAGAGACAATTGAAGAGCTCGTATAAACAATTGTTTCCATGTCAGTGTGAAATCGTTGCTAGTCTTGTGTAAGTGGAGCTGTTTTCTGCCTTTTTTGTAGCAGTGAGATGTTTATGGCGGGAGCTGCATGAAGACGATAAAAGAACAATAGAATGACGTAATTCGATCCTCTCTCGCAATCTTTCTTGCTCTAAAAACTTCGGGGCATAACAGTTCATCCATTTGGAATTTTATTGTCGTGTTCACATATCGCATCTTGCAGAAATTTATACGCTTTTGGTGTGAGTATGTGCAACTGTGAACAGTTTATAATGCAGCCATCTGCTCTGTTTTTCATCTCAGACCACTCCGATGTTTTAGTTATTTGTTTCCGTTCCAGAAACTTCACGTCTTTTGACTCGTGCTTCAAATGACTTTTTTTTTTTTTTAGTTTTATTCGCTTATAGTTCACTTGTATACAATAGTTTCTCTTATTCTATAAAACTCTAGTTTCCTAGAAACTAGAATACATTGATATCAATAAGTTCTTTCTTTTTAACATTGGAACTTTAAGAGGACACCTTTTCGGGTAGAAGTCTGTTACCATTATGTAATAGTCTGGGAGCATCTTGCTCCTTGCTCTTTAGCGGATGCGCACTGATGCAAATCGCAATATATTAATGACCTTAGCGGCAATGGACCGATGCAGCCACTAAATATCATTCTTACACAACTAAATGGAGTTTGAATATCATCGTATGTCTATTTTTTTATTTTAGTAGGTTATTTTACGACGCATTATCAACCGCTTAGGTTATTTAGCGTATGAATGAGATGAAGGTGATAATGCTGGTGAAATGAGTCCGGGGTCCAGCACCGAAAGTTACCCAGCATTTGCTCCTATTGAGTTGAGGGAAAACCCCGAAAAAAGCCTCAACCAGGTAACTTGCCCCGACCGGGAATCTAACCTGGGCCACCTGGTTTCGCTGCCAGACGCGCTAACCGTTACTCCACAGGTGTGGACTCGTATGTTATTACATCCAAGGTATTACTGATGGGATGAGAAGCCATTGCGGTTGTCTAGTTTTTTCTTGCACTGGTTACGATATTTTAAATGTTCAAGTTGTTTTGTTTATGATTATGCTAATATGATCCTCATTAAACGGTGCCCTATAGTTATTTGAGATCACGCAACAGTCAACCACTTTTCAGTCCACGAAATTAAAGAGATTTTACAAATTCTCTGCCATACTTCTGCTATGAAGTTCACCATCAAAACATATCTAAGTTACATTTCGTCGTTTTTATGAAATTCCTATGTCATTTATGTCCATCATATTCACCACGTTATCTACCGAATTATTTCATGTTCTTATGGACGCCCATTGATTTTTAATTAATCTTTTCTTCATCCTAAAAAGTTATTTTCTGTACTATTACATAGGAGGTTTCATAAAAAGGATGACGATTTATTCCTTTTAGCGCTCAATTATAAATCAACATGAACGAAAATTATAACACAGACTGGAACATTGTTATACAGGGTGATTCAAAACCTCTGCGACAATCTCTGAGAGGTGGTATATCTAACAATAAGAAAACCTTTTTGTTAAGCAACCTATGTCTTTCGTTTCGAAGTTATCGTTGAAAATGTTTTTGCGCGGGCGTATGTCAATGTATGCGAATGTGTGCACCCCTATTTGTTGAGATGTTTGTAAGAGACGAGAAGGGTTGTTGTTGTTTGTTTACGTTTAATGTTCAATACGTTTTCCTTTCAGTTCAGTGTAATCATCAATTGAGGATGGATGTCTACGCGGTCTTCCACTAATGC
Organism: Periplaneta americana; assembly: GCF_040183065.1. Classification (NCBI taxonomy): domain Eukaryota; kingdom Metazoa; phylum Arthropoda; class Insecta; order Blattodea; family Blattidae; genus Periplaneta; species Periplaneta americana. The sequence continues at coordinate 53,192,421 of NC_091125.1, forward strand.
GCCGGGAGGAAGAGACCCATCGTCTCGAAGGCGCTGTTAAAGTCGAGCAAACATTGTGTGATGAGGGTGATTTCAGTTTTGAAACTGTTGTTGGGACATGTGGAGAGCTCTTCTTCCGTTTCCGCGAGCCTCCCCATAACACATTACCGTGTCGGCTAACTCGGGAAAAGTGTAGACATCCATTCTCAATTGATGATTAAACTGAACTGAAAGGAAAACGTATTGAACATTAAACGTAAACAAACAACAACAACCCTTCTAGTCTCTTACAAACATCTCAACAAATAATCAAACAGGGGAGCACACATTGGCATAATTGACGTACGCCTGCGCAAAAAAACATTTTCAACGATAACTTCGAAACGACGCGTCAAAAGGCATAGGTTGTTTAATAAAAAAGATTCCTTATTGTTAGATCTATCACTTCTCAGAGTTTGTCGGAGAGGTTTTGAATCACCCTGTATTCTTATGTTATTGTGCACTTACAAATTCCGTAAATTTTAATGCCTAACATAGGCCTATAAGCACAATAGGTTGTAAATAGTGTTATTTTAAATGACAATTCTTCCTAGTTCATTGAGTATAGTCAGATAATGAAATTTATTTTTATTTTATCTTCATAAAGTGGAATTGTGTAATTTCAAGTCGTTTATAAGAACATTTATATTATGAAAATAAATGAAAAATAACAACGGTCGTAGTTCACAGTCTCTGTTATTTCACGTTCACACTCACATTCTCTTTGTCAGCGCAGTAATAATTAACCATGTGTCAAAATATCTCAATATGCGTCATTTATGTAATTTTTTGTTCTATAACGGAATCTAGAAATCAATTTTTTCTGACATCATAATGCTGTCTCTTTATGAGAAAGTGAAATATAAAGTACCATATCAGGCAACGCTTTTTTGCAGGGCTATTACTAGTGCATAATCTGGTAAATCTTAGATCTTTTCACCGACAAAATCAACGCGTTATCATGAGCGACTAGTCACTTACGATAAATTTCCCGTTTTTCGTTCACGAAGAAACCCAAGTTAGATCAGTCGCGAGAATGTCGCCGTCTTATGAGTACTTTGTTATGGGCTATTCGTACTTGCAAGCTTGTTTTTATTTTTTTTTTATTTTAGTAGGTTATTTTACGACGCTTTATCAACATTTAGGTTATTTAGCGTCTGAATGAGATGAAGGTGATAATGTCGGTGAAATGAGTCCGGGGTCCAGCACCGAAAGTTACCCAGCATTTGTTCATATTGGGTTGAGGGAAAACCCCGGAAAAAATCTCAACCAGGTAACTTGCGCCGACCGGGAATCGAACCCGGACCACCTGGTTTCGCGACCAGATACGCTAGCCGTTGCTCCATAGGTGTGGATTGCAAGCTCGTGAAAGGGTCTAAAAACGTTTTTGGGTTCACTCTGATTTCGAAAAAAATAAGGGGAAAGGTGGTTCAAAATTATAAACGAATTCTTGAACTATTAACGACGTTTTAACAAGTTTATAGTTATATAGAGGGAATGCTTCTCAACCTCCAGAACTAAGTTCACATTGTCAGGTTGTTATTTTCTTGATACTATCCTTGGCATTGTTACCAAAATGTGAAAGCTTGCAGAACTGGGAAATATGCCGGGTTTGCTCTTCCATAAATGCACGTTGCGAAGATTAAAGCGCATCTGATCGCCTGGCAACCAACCCATTTGGTTTCTTAAGATTTATCGCTTGCTCATAAGTCGCGAAGAGTAAAGTGTTAAGTGGAAAAGTTACCTAGGTGATTAATCGCTTGATTGTATGTAGATGATTAGTTGCAGGTTTTGGTCGCTTCGGTGGACGAACGACGTAAGTAGAATATTTAGTTTACAAAATATTGTATGAGGCGAAGTTTCTCCCATTATGCTACTGGATTTTTAATAAGTCTGGACTATCTACATGTGAATGGGTAACCTGCCTCAAAATGAATGCCAATTTAGCAGCAGTTAGAGGAGTACCTGGTCGCTCTTTCGACGGATCCCGGTGCAGACATGGCTGCCCGGAGACTGAAACCCTTGCCCACGTCCAAGGTCAGTGTAACAGAGGTTTACTCCTCCGAAATGCCAGACACCATCATGTTCGATCCTTAATTGCAACTGCTTTGAGAAATAAGTCTTGGACAGTAGAAGAGGAAGTTTTTTGCCTTGCTACTAATGGCTCCTCTAGACGTATTGACATCATAGCGTATTCCCAGACTACCAAGAAAGGATATACAATTGATCCTACCATAAGGATTGAAACGGGGAGTAGCCAGCCGGAGGATGTCAATCAAGAAAAGATCAACATTTATCTGCTAACAGTTGATTACTTCAAAGCAAAATACCAGCTTGAAGACATTGAGGTGATTGGTCTTCTTATTGGAGCTCGTGGTGTGATTCCCAAGTTCTTTGAAAGCTTCAGGAAGACTTTTGAACTACCACAGACACTTACTGCTGACATCATAACTTCAGTTTTGAAACGCTCTTGCCAAATTCTGAGTCATCATATTCACTCTGTTTAATTTTTTTTATTTATTCACTTTCTATTCATATATGTTTATTTTAATTTTCTTTCTACATAATTTATGTAAACATTTAATATTGCAAAATTCATGTAGGAGAGTATACTGAGTCCTTCTGGGCTACCTCCAATGGGAGGCAGTTATTATTATTATTATTATTATTATTATATATAGTAGTAGTAGTAGTAGTAATAATAATAATAATAATAATAATAATAATGCTTATCGCAACGTTTATCCTCTATAAAATAATCTTTTATTATATTACAATGTTAACTTGCTTCCTATATTTAGTTTTTTTTTTAATTTACTGAAGCGTTTGAGTAAAAACTTTTATGTGAGCGAGTTACCCGCCTGACACACAACAGTTAACCAGTAGAACTGAGGTTGTTTCTTTGGTCGTTTTCATTCCTCTAGACTAGATAGGTTGCATCTCATGGCAGAAGACTACATTCGGCACTTGTCAAATATGGGTTCAGACGCTGCTTTCTGTGGGTCATACTTAGCTTTTCTTAAATCGAATTGAATTGAATGTCGGGAGAGGACACTACGACCCAGCACTGCGACTTTTCAAGATCTATTGCGTTAACCCTCAAGCTAGGGGTATTTCCAACCCACACCAACTGACTATAGGCTACTAAGGTTGGCTGCGTACCCACTTTTCGAGCTCGTCCCTAAGCCAGTCTACTTTGTGTTTCCATCCAGCGTTCGGAGAATGCTGATGGAATGAAGTGATGTTGATGGAATGATGAGATGCCTAGTTTAGGAGAAACGGTAGAACCTCGAGAAAAACGCCAATTACGACCCTGTCCGCTACAAATGTCACTACGGATTTTTCAATGAAAATCTGAGGCCATACCGGAACTAAAACCCAAATCGTCTGACCACTCAGCCACCGCAAGGGCAAGTTTCTCTCTCATCTTTCGGCAAGTTATTATTGCTAGACTTCGCAGATTAGATCGTCTGTGTCACTGATACTGAGGCGCTCCACTATGAAAAGCTGGTAACCCCTCATCAAATGAATATATATATATATATATATATATATATATATATATATATATATATATATATATATATATATATATATATATAGCCTAAATGGTAGAAACATTTAAATAAACAACTAGACAATATTTGCTAAAAGCGTTACAATATGTAGCGAAGGGGACGGAGAATCCTAAAATAAAGATGATGAAAACAATCCTTCGAAGCTAGAACAGATGCAAGTGTCCTTGTATGATGATGATGATGATGATGATGATGATATTTACTTTTAATTTCTTTACGTTTATTAAATAATTTTACTTGTTTGTTTAACCAGTATTATTATTTTATTATTTTATTAATTATTTTGTATTTTATTTTTTGTTCAGTTAAAATTATTTTTGGTGTTATTTTGTGAGATTTTATTCTTATTATAATTTTATTTCTTTCTGAGCCTGGGATATCTTCCACCTCATCAGTGTCTGCGATGTATAAATTCGACATGTTACACTTTGTATCTCTCATTTTACAAAATAAATTATCATCATCATCATCATCATAATCGTCACAATACATTTCAGGATTTAAACCAGTCCGGTTTGTTCCGCTTTCATAGATTTTAGTCTTTCGAAAGATTTTTTTATCGTTTTACATATCTTCTTCCGCTAGGTGTCTAGTAGGAGTAAAGTAGTCCTTAATGCAAGTACTCGACATTTATATTAAGTTTTATTTTCATCTTACTCTAAAATATGTGCTTATTTTTTCGTTTGAATTTGAAATGTTCAATGCTACTCGAATTTCGTCATTTCTCTTATGGTCCCTTATATTTTACTACCTGTAAGTGATACCAAAAGTCTCATTACGTGTAAAAATGCATGTTCCCGGACAGCTTTATATGCTGGAGCTCATATTTTCATTTTATTTTTCTTGCTATGTTTATGGGAATATGGTTAAAAAATTAGGGGGGGTAGCAAAGATTTATAAATTATCTTGGAAGGTTAATAAAACGTAACCGGGGAGATAAAATGCTGTATCATAGGGTGCTATGCATAGACATTTCGCTAGCCCGCGCTACGAGCGTGCTAAACTAGCCCCGGCTATCGACTGATTACTTGTACAGGATTCATATCGTATCATATCGCTAACACTGGTTTATGAATACGAAAAACGTTAGTTCACTGATCATCCACCGGAAGCCCGCGCTAAGAATGTCTATGAATATGGCCCATAATGTTTACTACTAATTTGTCAATATGTCCACGTCCACCATCTTATATTTTGGCCATCTAACGCTTGCTCGCTTTTAGTTTAAGTGCATCTTGTTTCTTTTCTCCTTGATGTACTTCTTTTCACAACACAGGAGTTCTCAGAACTTTAGTCCATTTGTAACATCGTGTGTTCAAGCCAGTGTCCCTTTACAATTGCATGGACTTAGTGAAAAGACGAAGAGAAGTGGTCAAAAAGGGTAGGTGAGTGATTGCTGAAAGGCAGAAGAAAATAGCACGGCCTGAGACTACTTGGCGATATTTTAAATGATAAAAAGGAAAACCTTCAAGACGAGCAGTGAAGAGAGAGAAGTTCGAAATTGCCAGTAATGGAAAATTTCAGGAAAGGGGAAAACATTATCACTGAACGAAACTTAAAATGAGACTTTAGGCTTTTATGGTGATTACTCAAAATCAGAATTTTAGATTTTCAACCTGTGTTCAGAGTTAATAAAGCCAACATTTCGGAAGTACAGGATGGATAAAAAACGGGGAATTTTTTAATAATCAAATGAAACTTTAAATATTCTATTAAATTAACTTTTATTACATGAAAATATAGAATATAGTATGCCATTTGCATATAACCACAACTTCTTGAAAATGACATCCTTCAAATGCCCTCCACCAACGTGCATACATTCTTGTAATCACTCTTTGAAGTTTCTCATTACATTTTGCAACATTTTGACCGTGATGTTTGAAATTTCTTCACGAATTGCTGTCTTCAGTTCAGTGTTTCGCGGTTTGTTTGCTTATATCTTACTTTATAGCTACCACCAACAAGAAATCACATGCACTCAAATCGGGAGATCGTGCAGGCCAGGGAATGTCTGCATTTCTCGATACGACATAATTCCCAAACAAATTTTGCATTTCCGTCCTAGAGATGGCTGCAGTATGTGTATTAGTTATATCTTTATTCAGTATTCGTCGTACACTAGCCTATAATGGCTCATGTTACATTCCAGAGCATGTCTCCGGACTAAACGCGTCGGACTACTCCCTAAAACTACTCTAAAGTCTCAATATTTTCAGGTATAGGAACAGTTTTTTCTTTACCTGGACGTTTCATCTTTAGTGCTGAGCCTGTTTCTTCTAAATTGAAAACCTAGGTTTTAATCGCATGTGAAGAGCGCACAGGATCATGACGACGGAGTTGAAAGTGGCGGCGAAACTTCCTACGAGCAGATTCTGCGCATTGATTATTTAGGTAATATTTTACACGAAATCCTCGTTGCTCACTAGCCCCATGGTCCATGTTTAATAAATTGCAACAATCAGGCTATATAACAATGACAATAAATCTAAGCATACTAAAATAATCCATGTACTTATTCATTCGTAGTGTTCTGGCCAAAGGCAGGTCTTTCGCTGCAAACCCAGCATTCTCCAATCTTTCCTATTTACTGTCATCCTCTTTGTCTCCGCATATGATCCATATATCTTAATGTCGTCTATCATCTGGTATCTTCTGCCCCGAACTCTTCTCCCGTTTACCATTCCTTCCAGTGCATCCTTCAGTAGGTAGTTTCTTCTCAACCAGTGACTAGCCAGTTCCTTTTCCTCTTTCTGATCAGTTTCAGCATCATTCTTTCTTCATTCACTCTTTCCAACACAGCTTCGTTTCTTACTCTGTCCATTTCACATGCTCCATCCTTCTCCATATCCACATATTATACGGTTCTATTCGCTTCTCTTTACTTCGTGATGTCCATGTTTCTGCCCCATCAACAACAAAATTAAAATCTCATGTTTCTTTGGCCCATCTGGTACGTGCAGGATCTATCATCAGTTGTTCGGGCTAACTAGACAAAATGGTTCCAACAGAATAGACGACTCTTCACGGATTTTAAAAATACAGGATGTTCAAAAATAATGCACACGCGTTTTATCGCCATTTATTTTAACAAATTAAGTGGACAGGCGTTACTTCTTCTTGTGTTTAACTCGAAGTTGAGGCTGACGTGCAGAGTAAGCTCTCAAATAATCCTCATTTATTACTACAACTACAACTACCACTACTGATAACAGCAGTGCAATATTGATAACAACGTACAACAGAGCGACACAGGACTATTTTTTTTTCTAGCGGAGTAGTACGACAGACATTTTCAATTTGTGCCTCATGTCCGGAAGTTACAGAGGAAAGAGAAACGGTAGTGGTTGATCCAGTAACAATGAAAGGATTTCAGTCCACGCTAAAAGAAATTAATAAAAAATCGGCAGGTAGAGAAATAATAATCAATGTATAATCAATAAAATATAGTGACTTGCACTTGAAGCTGGTACACTTTTTCAATATGTGTTGGCAAATGATCAAGATTCCAGATTCTTGGAACGATGTCGAAGTAGTGTCTATTTTTAAAAAAGGTGACAGGAGTAAATGAAACTATGGGGATATATGTATCCTCAATACTGGATACAAAATATATACAAAAATAATTAATGAAAGAATGAGAAAAACTCAGAAGGAAGATTGTTCAATGTTCAGCGCGGGTTTCGTAAAGGTCGTTCATATTTTGATAACGTATTTATTCTGAAACAGGTTAGAGAGAAACGACGCGAGTTAATCTGGAAACAGATCTTGCATTCACGGCATTGAAAAGACATTCGATAAATTAGATAGAAACAAACTATGGAACAACATGAAAATAAATGGAAATACTCAACATTTAATTTTATGACAGCGGTTCAAAGCTTAGGAACTAAGTAGATTTTACAACATTATAGACATTTTCGTAATTTCAGCATTTTAATATTGTACCATGTCTCTGATAACCGACTTGAAACTTATCAGTGACAAGGTGCAAACCAAAAAGTCCAAATAATAATAATAATAATAATAATAATAATAATAATAATAATAATAATAATAACAAATTTTATTCATCGTTAAATATTCAACACTATAACAAGTTCAGTCAAATATGATCTAACGTAGCATTACATTCTTAAAAATTGATCAACAGTATATAAAGCATTATCTTTAAAAACATTCTTCACATGACGTCTAAAGTTATTAACATTAGTGTTGTTTTTAATGTGTACATCAGTGGTCGGTATTTTGTGACTCCCGAGTCACCCCTTAAACAAGCAGGTCTGAGGAATAAGGCATGATCTCCCCCCCCCCTTCCTTTAGTCATCACTTGTTCTTCAATGTTAAACAGTTTGGGTATCCTCCCCCTCTTATCTTTCCCCTTTGCTGTGTATTGCGGGCTGCAATTTATATGACGTAATCTTTGCCGACCGCTGGTCTACATGCAGTTTATTGTAAAGTTTCACACCTAAGACAACATGACTCCCTTAAAGATTTTGATAAGCGACATGGAGAATTTAACAAAGCTTCTTCGAGCTCTTGTCTCATAATTGTAGCTACATATCATTAACAGTATACCGTACTTAGTTTTATCCTAGATCATATGGGCTATACCCAGATTGCTCGGCCTTATAGGCTTTGACGGTAACTACTTTTGTCAGGTTTACTATGCTGCCATCTAGTTGTTACATAAGGAGTCACGTCATAACTTCCATTTGAATTGCATTAGCAGCTGTACTGCCATCTTGTGTTTTTTACGGCGGTCGGGTGGTGATCCTAGCGGTTGTTCTCTTCAAAGTGCTACCGATTTTAACATAGGGATGACCAATCTGTTATATATGTGATCTGGGGTTTTATTTAAATGTATGTGCATAATATTTGCATAAATGCACAAACAAGGAAGGTTGAGAATTGAGAAATTTCTGCCAAATGGTTTACATGAGACTCTTGGTGCACTTCCTGTGTTATACGAACAAATCCTCTTCTGTAACCTAAATACTTCAGTTGAGCCAGTACTAATACAGTATATAAGAAGTCCGTACTTGTGAGTCCAGACAGATATTGGTCCAGGTCTTTTAGTCCATGATTAACGTTATTAAATATTGACATCGAAAGAGAATCGCGTAAATAGACTACAGTCAGGGGTACGGCCAAAATTGAAATTCTACAAAAAAAAAAAAAAAAAAAAGCATTTTCTTGTAAAACTATGTTCTTTTTTATTGTACATTTCCTGTTATTTTAATGTAAACAAAAAATAGACACACAACCGGGGATGTAGTCTGTCACATTGTCTCCCACGCATAGAAACACTCATACAAATCCTCTGCGGGTCGGGTTTTTAGGATCGAAATGTGCATCTGGGAACTCGCCCACATGGTAGGATTGACCTGCCATGTCCTCTGAACGCCTCCATGGCATGGTGCTCACTCACCCGCGCATAATCTTTGTGAAGAGACTGTAAAGCGTACGTTGAGCGCAGGGTCACACTCGCAAGAATTCCCTGCGAGCGGAACACATACTCCCTCTGTCGGTTTTGAGAGGAATCAAACCACGGCCTCCTGAATGCCACCGCATGTTGGATCGCGCCTGAAATATGTGATGCATGTAATTTCCCTACACAACAAGAGCTGTTATTCCAACACTTCGCAGAGCCAATTTACATATTGTTTCTAAGTCACGTATTCTAGAAAGTTGGAGACTTTTATAAATACTTTAAGTTGTGGGTATATGGGGTACTTTACTTGACACTGAAGCGAGAAAATGCACACACACTGACAACATGCTTTATGAATCATTTATAATGAAAGAAATATAAACCATACAAACTTTACATACGCTATTCAAGTCTGTCAAGCGTCTAACTGCGGTCCTTTACGTTGCGTGCTTAGATTATATTGTCAGAAATTTCCATTTTTAAATTTCAAAGATGAATAGCGAAAAATACTGAACTCTGTCTGTCTTAAATGTGAGTTGATCTGCCGAGATCAAAATTTTCTTCCGTTAGTAATAAGACGTAATTTTATAGCATCTGACTGAGAAATTACAGTACAGTATGCATAATCTATAACATTTTAAGACTACTTTTATTCAGGAACAAGAAAATCTCGTTGTTTAAGACGTTATGAGCCGTTTTAGGGCCTAATAATTTTTCCACTTACAGTTTGTTTTCGATTATATGTGGTGAATGTATCATATTATTGGTAATTATCTATATCGTATTTTTTCCCTTTAACTAATTGAAAATGGCTGACGTTCAAATCTCGGATATGGATGAAAAAATACGATATTTAAACCATTCAAAATAATTACTTCTAATAAATTCGTATGCTATTACTCGAATGCACCTGCAAATTCCTTCTGCTTTTACATCTCCGTGCTCTTCATTTCCATCTTCAGTCCCTTCTCTCCTTGTGAAGATAATTCACCAACACATTAGTGACTGCACAAGATTTAGATCTGCTTGCATTTCTCCTGTAAAATAACATGGCTACACTTGTTAAAAGTTAAAAATTTAAATGACGGGGAATAAACTGGACTGAAATCAAAAGAGCAATCGACTTCGATATAAATTGAAGTACACAGTAATCTACACTATTTTCCAGGCATGCGACTATTGCTCTACTGCTAATAACAATTCACTGTCTGGCCAATCTTTCTTCTCTTTTTTACCTCCCTAGTCATTGCTCCTCGATATTCTCGATAATTGGGAGAATCAAGGATGATCAAAGCTTTTAGGAAAAGAATTCGATACTTTTTAGTTTTTGAGGAGTTCCTCATTTATTTATTTATTTATTTATTTATTTATTTATTTATTTATTTATTTATTTATTTATTTATTTATTTATTTATTTATTTATTTATTTATTTACTTATTTATTTATTTACTTATTTATTTATTTATTCCTTTTTTCTTTTTTCTTCTTTTTTTTTCTTGCTTTCCGTTTCGACGATAGATTAGACTTATCAAATTTTTTGAGACCTTGTGGTATATCCATCTCCATTTTTTTTTTTTACAGAAATTAGTCTTCCCCATCATTCAAAAATACTTTATAAGAATTTGTTGCAAAATATCCTTACCCCTGGTAAGCAAAAAATTTAAATAGCTCCAGTCACGATGTTGGAAAATCCCTCAGTAGGAATAAAATTCGTGCCGAAATATAAGTTACATACTGTGAAAGATTTAATATTTCCACCGCCCGCCCGAATGATTCCGGTCAGAAAGTTATAAAGGTGCGAATGAATTATGTCCAATTACGTACAATCGCAAAGGTTCGGTATTCTCCAGAAATCTAATGTATTTAAGCTTAGGAACTTCTTGCCTGCCTCTTAAAGGCGCGGAGTATAGTAATGAAGTGTTACAAAGCGCAGACGAACCGCGACGCAAACAATTGCAAGCGCTATTGTTAAAGTACCTTTGTTACTATGAATGCAGGACCAACCGAAAGGATGGATAAAATTGTAATCAAATAATTATCAAATAAACACTTCCAGTCGCTTCGTAATAGTATCTGATATCGAAGCTCTAAAACGGATATCGTTATCAAGTATCCAGAAATTGAAGTATCGACCAATCTCTAAATATAAGACAAGGAAAAGCACTCAATCCAAATAACAAACAAGAGAAGAAAACACCCCGTTAAAATAGCAAGTAGGACAAGAAAATATGCTCACTCCCATTAACAAGGTAAGCACAAGACAACTCGGTCCCAATAACAAGATAAACACAAGACAAGGAAACATGCCCAGTCTCAAGAACAAGATAAACACAAAACAAGGAAACATACCCAGTCCCAATAACAAAATAAACACATGACAAGGAAGCATCCCCAGTCTCAATAACAAGATTTTATTTTTCTTTATAATATATTGATCTATTAACGCATTTAGCGCTATACAGACCACTTATAAATTAAATGCAAATACAATACGTTAGTTAATATAGAATTGAGGGCAGCCTATATTGCGCTTCTCAGTGAACATAAAATTGTTAATAAGTAATAAACTTAGGTTGGTGTGTTAAATTTTGATTATGAGGTCCATTGGAAGACATCTCTTGATTCAGGTGGGAAATGTGGACTTTCTTTCGAGAGAGTAGTGGACGACGCCTGGAACATTTTCTAGGTTGTTATATAACTTCTTAGCTTGTGAATGAATAAACTGTTTGATTGTGTCAATAACAGTTTCTCTGTGTAGTTGGCTGTTACGGACAAACTAAGGAGAATTGAGTGAAATTCGTAGGACTTAATTTTGAAATGGCTGGATGTGTTTAATTTCACTTATTGCAGCTCATGCCCAGACAGGACAGGCGTAAAGCAGTAGAGGTCGTAATAGAGATATGTAAAGTATCGTGCAATTTTGTAGCTTTAGAGCGCATATAATTTAGCGAGTCTAGAGTAGGCCAATTTAAGTTTGTTGTTGATATGATGTTTCCATGGTAGATGGCGATTTAAGTGCACTTCGAGGTATTTTACAGCTTCATCCTTTGGTTTCCACGGTATTTACATTGATTGAAAGATTTATGCATGAAGGATTAGCCGGACGATACAAAGTAAATGTCATTGCTTCGCATTTGTTGTAGTTTAATGCGATATGCCAGTTTTCAAGCCAATGGCTTATGATGTTTAAGGCTTCCTGAAGGTGATTTGAGGCTAGGTTAATGTTGCGATGTATTGCATAAATAGCCGTGCAGTCTGCATACATAGCAATTTGTGCAGTTGGTGTTGCAGGAATGTCCGAAGTATATACATTGCATAATATCGGACCTAAGATAAAGCCTTGAGAAACGCCAGCACTAATGGGCCTAACAGAGGAGTGAGTACAACCCACTCTGACTGAGAATGTGCGATTTTACAGGAAGGTAGTGATTATAGGTAGTCTGGAACGCCGGATCTGTATAATTTGTAGATACCGAAGACCTTTACAATAACAAGAAACACAAGACAAAGAAACATGCCCACTCTCAATAGCAAGATAAACACAAGACAAGGAAGTATACCCAGTCCCAATAACAAGATAAACAAAGGACAACGAAACACACTCAGTCCCAGTAAGAAGATAAACATAAGGCAAGGAAACACACTGAATCCAAATAATAAGACAAGAAAACACACTGAGTCCTCATGTAAAAATAACCAGCAAGACAAGAAACAACACTCAGACAAGGAAACACGCTCAGTCCCAATAAAAAGTTAAAAACACAAGGCAATAAGACACACTTAGTCCAATTAACAAGCAAGATCAGAAACCACACTCAGACCAAGCAACAAGCAAGATCAGAAACCACACTCAGACCAAGCAACAAGCAAGAAAAGGAAACACACTTAGTCTCAATAACAAGATAAAGATACAAGACAATGAAACACACTCAGTCCAAATAACAAGGAAGACAAGAAAATACACTCAGATCAAATAGCAATCAAGAAAGGAAAACACGCTTAGTTTCAATAACAGGACGTAGACAAGACGAGGAAACACATTCAGTTCAAATAACATGCAAGACAAGAAAACACACTCAGTCCCAATAGTACTAGTGTTCACTTTCCTGCTGTGAATGAATTTAAAGTCAGAAATTCCAACATGATTGACCTACTATACTTGAGTATAGTTATTATGCGTAAGAGTCACGTGAAAAAAAATATATGTAAAAATATATTTGAAAGATTTGAAGTTCTGTATAAAAAATATTAAACTCTTTAATCTTTAGTTCTGCTGTTACAGCTCTTCAATTCAACTATCTATGCCTTTATAACAACTTGAAAGTAGGAAATTAGCGGACACTTGAATGAAAATTTCTGTGCTGAAAGTTGCTCGTAAATTAAAGCACGTAACTGTATGAGATATAATGCGGTTAACGAGAGAAATTGGCTTAATTTGCGATTAGCAATTTTAAACAAATAGGCAATAAGTTCCAATTATTTCAATATTTCTTATCTTAACATATTGTAAAGCTGAGTATCTTATAGGGAGGTAAAGAAACGAACTAAGAGGATATCTTGGCTGCAAATGGTCCATTTGGTACCCCCCCCCCCAATTAAATCTGTAGCTGAGGACAGGCCTCTTCAGATGCCCACTCAACACACGATTGTGATGAGGCGCGTGGGCCAGAAGTTTAATTGGATTACCGATGAGCGTCTAATTGGCGTGGATTTTCTGTATAGGAATTGCTTTCGCTTATATCACAAATCCTCCTCGACGATTTTAAATCCATTGCAGAAGTACATTTCCAACAAACAATTGTGCATGAAATTCTCCTCTCGTTCTGGTTTTTTATTTCAAATGTATTCAGAACTAGAGGATTGCGACGTACTCTGTCAAGCAGTTACTTCAAAAACGTTATAGTTTTTGGTTGTATTAATACTGTGCACAAAGATAAGAAAGAATAGATAAGGGTAGAACAGCTCTGAAAATCTATTTACAGACATAATACAGGCGTAAGATAGGGCTGGCTGTTTTTAGAAATCCTTTATATTTTGACGACGCCATAAATGGCAGAATATTTTAACCAACCATTTTAAAATTAATGACACGAAAATGAACATTTTATTTGTGGATGACCAGGTAATAATGGTTGTTTATGAGGATATTATTACAAATTGCTGTGTAGACATAATCAAGAAAATAGAAGAGTATAACTTAATTATGAACAAAAATTAAATTTATAAAAAACTAGCTAATAAGACCTAATACTGTAGAAGAAACAAATAACTTAAACTACAAGTATAAGGTTTAAAAATTTTAATGACAAATTTGGGTACGGAGACGAAACTTAGAGAGATTTCAATTGGCATACGGTGTTACAAAATAAATTCTAAAAAAAGAAGGCAATCAAATTAATGAAACCCAACTGAAGTGTTAAAGAATATGGCTGTCCCTATGCTGATATATTATACAGGGTGTATGAAAATTAATAGCGAAAACTGAAACGGTTGAAAGTATACGATAACAGAAGCAAAAAAGTTCCAGTAAACATGGGTCCGCAAACGAGACGTTTGCGAGATAATTGCAAATATTTGGTTCCAAGCCGCCACTGACTTCATGGTTGTAAACATATGCTTTACTCGTTGCGCACAATAAGCGGTCCGCGATGTGCTAGTGTTCACAAAACTGAACATTGCTGAGAGGTGGAACACCTCTTTTAATAGGTAAGAGTGTACAGTAAATTGTAACATGTAACATGCTGAAGTAACATTGTATTCCTTGTTAAGGTAAGCCACGAATGAAATTTGAGTCAAATTAGATGGGGAAGTAAACGAAAAGTCTACATTTCAAACACATTTGTACTATACTATATCCGCTTAGAGAATGACTCTGACAGTTGCTTGCGACGTTGTCAATATGCACCGGTCGAAGCTACGGAGCTGCTCGGCTCGCGCGGCGGGACAACCGAAAGTGTTTCGTTTACTATTACCACCACCCACCGCCTGGACGCTTGGCAACGTGGCAACTGACCACGTTGTTCTGTTTCGAGAGACATGACAACGCCAAGCAGTTATCATGGAGACGTTTACATATCCCCGTAACGGGATAGGCCAGCTCAAGGTGTTTCATCTCTCTCGCTTCCCCTCTCCCTTCCACACGAGCACTGTCAGAGTCGTTCTCTATTTTGTTTTTAGTTTATTTTATTGGGTTATTTTACGACGCTGTATCAACATCTAGGTTATTTAGCGTCTGAATGATATGAAGATGATAATGCCGGTGAAATGAGTACGGGGTCCAACACCGAAAGGAGTCGTTCTCTAAGCGGATATGATATAACTCGGACGATATTTCATAATGAAGTCAGTGGCGGCTGTTTTATTACAATTTGGCTCAAATTTCACTCATGGTTTACCTTAATAATGAATACAATGCTTCTTCAGCACGCTACATGTTACAATATACTGTACACTCTTACCTGTTAAAGGCTCGTTTACGGATCCATGTTTACAGGAACTTTTTTGCTTCTATTATCGTGTAGGTACTTTCAACCGTTTCAGTATTCGCTATGGATTTTGATACACTCCGTATATCTGAGACAAGGATGCTGACGAAACGAGACACAAAACTCGAATCAACAGAGATGCATATTCTAATATCTGTTGCGTAAGTATACCTATACGATCAAAAACGTAGTGAAGACATCAGAAATCATCTAGGAATTTTCAACTTGATCGAAAAAATAGATGATAATACAATAAATTAGCATAACTCGGTAAAAGAATATCTGAAACGTGCACAGCAAAAATATTTACGAATTACAGACCAAGAGGACGAAGAAGTGTGGATAGACCTGGACTCATTTGTAGTAAACATTATTTGATAGGATGAATATTTTGAGAGGAACGGAACAGGTCTTGGGGCCTATGTCTTGTGGAAGGTGATTATTATTATTTTGTCTTTTATATTATTTTTTTATTTTAATGTACCGAAGTACATGTGATATGTCCATGGAGATATTCTGCGTCGTCATACGATGAATAATATATATGATATGCGTAAATCACTTCGTGATTTAAGACGGCGCTTATTCCGTTGAATCCCGGCCAAATAGTCACTCATAACGAGTGAACCTCAGCACATGTGTGGACTTTAGTCCTACGTTCATAGACATCTATGACGTAGTGCAGAGGGCGGCCACTAGAGGAAACCCAAGAGTTGGAACTTAAAACTGAGACGATTCTGTCCGGCGTGAGAGCTGAAAACCCGGGTTGAAATCCCGGCGCCGGAGAGAATTTTTCTCCATTCCATTACTCTTTCATCGTTATTGTCTTTTGCTCACTGGGGCAGCTCAGTCGGCAGAGACATTACCTCTCGTTATCATCAGATCCATCTACTCGAAATAGTCTATTCTCCTGCCGCTCTTAACGTGTGAGAGGAGGATTATACTAAACTTGTTTTTTAAGTTCGCTGAGAAATAACACGAAGTCACTAATTATGATATTACGGAAATTACAAGTAAATTTTAAAGTTTCCGTTCCAACAATTTTAAGGCTAGAAAGGAGTTCCAAGAAACGGGAAAGTTAATCATGTGAGTCTAATGAAGGCGGCACCTTGCGAAGGAATACATTAACTAAATTTGTGCTTTTGTTTACCTCCACTTTATAGTGAGAACGGCAGGAGGATAATAATTGATGCGGTCGTTAAATAACAATTTAAAATTATTATTGTTAATAATCTGTGATGTCTGTTGGTTGGTTGGTTGGTTGGTGGGTTGGGTTGGGTTGGGTTGGGTTGGGATGGAAACACCTCCAGATATAGGCTATGTAGTCGATGAAGACCTTGTAATGTGAGGAATATTTTCTCACTAGTCTTTCCATTTCGGACAGTTTCTCTCACGTGATTTAATTTATTATAGGGTACGAGATTTTCGACTTTATTGCCTTCCAAAGTAGTCGTGCTAAAACTTTATATGGCAGTTAAAACTCTATTACACTCGACCAGGTTTGAACTGGCTAAATTCGGATGAAAAGACAAACCTGGTAATCACTGCCATCGAGGACGACAGAAACAGATTTTTAAAGGGTCTAAATTTGTTGGTTGGGGATTACAATGTTGAAATATGTATCAGAGATGCTGGCTATTTAAATGTGTTTCCACGAAATAACAAATTTTTTGACGTGGACGATGAGCGAAAATATGGATTTACTAACTGGCTGCACAGGCAGCAAGCGGTCCCCGTGAGTCACTGTTCATGCAGATGGCTAGACAATGCATGAACTGTAACGCCGTGGACCGGAATGCTGATAGCATTGCATTAGCATTCATAACCTTCTCCAGATACATGCTGGACATCACGACAAAGCCAGCGTGACGTTGTGCCGCAATTAAGGGTAATGGGTATGCATCTTCTCTCGCTTCATGTTCCTAGAATGGCAATTTCTATGCATAAATATACTCATTGACAAATTAGATATCTCTTATTCACACATTCTTAATGTAGAATTAACTGAGCTGACAAATTCCGCCTGTCTGTTTATAAATTTCAGAATAGCTGTATTTATCGATGTGTTTTTTCATTCTTGCGTTTCAGTGGGTTACGGTTACGTCATTCGTTTGTTATTTTCTCTTTCAAAATACTTTAAATTCTCTCCGTATGAAATAATGCTATGTGTTTTGATTACACATAGCAATTCATTCAGAGTTCGAGAATCGTACGTAATATTATATTTATAGTTCGCTTTCATCACTTCTTGCGTTCGTTTGCTTTATAATTAATGAAGTAATTCATTCCTTCATTTACTCATTCATTCACCCATTTATGTTTATTTAAGTTAAACAGGGGTAAGCGGAACCCATAAATTTAAAAGCTCAACTTTGACACTTAATAACTTGCTGAACTGAAAATAAACTGCATCTAAAATTTGAACAGGTGACCATCAATACTTCACCTAACTATGGTGAAAAGGAAGAAAAATTACGTTATTAAGTTGAGATCCACGAACGCAAAACATATTGTCGGCTCATAGGATACACTTGCCCCATTGCTGGGGCTAATCTAACTTAGTACCTTTCTGCAGCAAAGATCAGAATATGTCTTGGGGAAGTACATCCTGTATATAATGAGAATTTTATATTCTGTGCATTTAATACACTGAAAATATTTAAATGATGAAATGACACACAAACTAAGTAAAAAGCAATCTTTACGTTCCTAAGAACGTTTGGTTACGACAAATTGAAAGAATCAAAAGACACATAGAATGAGAATTTTATATTTTGGACCTTTAATACATTGAAAATATTTAAATAACAAAATGACACACAAACTAAGGAAAAAGCGTTCTTTATGTTCCTATGAATTTTTGCGTAAGACTAATTGAAAGAATCAAAGGACACATATAATCAGAATTTTATATTTTGAGCGCGAAAATGTTTCCATTCTAGAATAAAACTGAAGTACCTTCTAGTAGCATGAACAGTCGATAGTTGGCGCCACTTTACAAACTCGCCTTTTTGCGTTTAATAGCATCGGTTAAAATTTCACCAAATTTACATTACCCAGGTTCACTTTATTATTTATTTATTTATTTATTTACTTTTTCTCTCTCTATGAGGATGGGAGGGGAACATCTCTGTGCACCGCGACCTGAGGTCTATTGTGCGCTCCTCGGATGAATTGCAAGCCCACCGACCCCAAATATGCCGAACCGACCTAACCGCTAACAATCTAACGACCAGTCCCGCCATCTTTCCAAATCGTGTACTATTCCACCCCAAAAGCCCTCCCCACATTCCCCCTCAAACGGTCAGAGGTTTAAGCCACCTCTCTCGTCGAGAGGGGAGTGGGTTCCGCTGCTGGTCACCAGCTACCATGTTTGACATATCCACGGAGGCCGGTTGGGAGAGCCAGGGGCTTCGGGGAGCCGCCGCAGGCGCGATCTGAAAACCAAGTAAGACAACCATAATGATGAGGAAAGGGTGATGAGAGAGGCGAGGAAGTGACGAGAATGAATGGGGTCCCATACGCCTGATGAAGTTACTTGATATTCATCCATAGTCGGCCTGGGTAGCGTAGTCGGTATAGCGCTGGCTTCTGTGCTCAATGTTGCGGGTTCGATCCCGGCCCAGATCGACAGGCTCATGTCAGTAGATTTAGTGACATGTAAAAGAACTTCTGCCGGACAAACTTTCGGCACACCGGCGACGCTAATATAACCTCTGCAGTTGCGAGCGTCGTTAAATAAACCATAATTTAAAAAATTTAATTTCGTCCGTAGGAGTGAGGGGGGGGGGGAAACCAGAAAAATCCTCACCCAGGCAACTCGCCCTAAGCGGGGAATCGAATCCCGGCCCGCTCGGTTCGGGAGCGAAGACACTACAACGAGACCACAGCGGTGGACAATTAATTTATTTGTGTATTTATTCATTTATTTATTATCTGATTTCAATGGTTATCTTAAAGATAAAATGGAAATAATAAGATAATAAACTTTTATATTTTTTAGTTTAATAATTGTATTTGTGTTAGCCGTAAATGATAACGAAAGCTGTTAAATAAATAGAAAATACCATAATATACATAATTAAATCTCTATCATTTTTCTTATTTATCTTATTGTGTTTCATCATGACTCGTCCCTCTAACTGGATTTTTTTTTTTTTTTTTTTTTTTTTTTGTCTTTTTAGACATCTCTCTTCATGATAATATTATCGCTTTCGACCAAGAGTTAATAAACGGATTTGTATAGTTCTTTGTACACCATACAATTGTATCAAATATGTTGGGGTAAACTATAGCATGGCAATTAAGGCGTTGCACTGTAGGCCGAAAGGATGCGGGTTCTGTTCCCGATGGGGTCATGAACTTTCTCCACCGATTACATTCTTCCGAGAATTTCCTTGAGAATAAAGGCGGCAAGAACGTAGGTGTGACATTCCTACTACTACTACTACTACTACTACTACTAACGCTTACTTTAAAGGTGGAAACCTTAAATTCCATTTACCCCGTGGGTCCTCAAAACCTTAATTTCTTTTATGAAACATATTTCTGACAGTGGTATTCGCGAAAGCATGATAGATCTTTAACATTCCATCGGAACCTTAGTCGTTTGTTCGAATCCTTCCTAGGATCTGGCTGTCTTCCATATATCAATACGTGTTATTTCAGAAGTGCAGTAGACTTGCTTGTGGATTCTCATATCAACGGCTCTCATCGCGTCGAGAGCCCAAAACTGAGCTTCGAGGAATCCCGTCAGAAGAAAATTTCAGAAGAAGAAGAAGAAGAAGATAACCTTCTAAATTGAGTTGCCTTTCTTCCTAATTAAATTGATAGCACATACTTGCGTTTAAAATTAATGATCCGTCTTTCAATTAGTTCTATATTGAGACCAGTTCGTCACTGTTGCTCATTGGAACAGTTCGCCTCTGCGTTATACCCCACGTTGTCGGAGAATTAAATGATGGGTCATTGGCGAAGATCAATAGCACTAACGGAACCTATACTAGTGTGCGGCTGAGTAGGATCGCTAAAATCATTAGAGGCACTTATCGGTAATGCTTGTGGTATGTCCTCTCTGACACAGGGGCATTCAACCATCGGGCCCCAACATACGCGCGGTTCGTATCTACTGCTTTGAGCGGTTGTTTCCAATACTTGATACGCATGCCGCTCATTGTCTTTGGAAGCCTCATTACCAGTGTAATAAATATTTCCTGGTATTATTGTAAACCCCAAAAATGTTTTGCTATGATGCAATAATGCTTAGTATTGTTACAAATCCGGAATTCAGGCTATGCCAATGGACATAATTCTTCCATGATAAGACTAGCGATACGATTTTATAATCTGTTGTTTCAAGGTAGCACTTTAGAGATAATAATAATAATAATAATAATAATAATAATAATAATAATAAAAAGTCGACGATTCGTGAAAATATTTCCTACAAATCTACGTATATCGTCTAGATCTATGATCGTGTCTAATCTTATCTTGCTCGCGTATCTACCCTCCCAGATCATATATATATATATATATATATATATATATATATATATATATAACAGATTCCTTGTCCCTATGTTAAAATCGATAAAACTTCGAAGAGAACAACCGCTAGGATCGCCACCCGTCCTCCGTAAACGAACAAGAGATAGCAGTACAGTCGCTAATGCAATTCAAATAGGCGTTATGACGTGACTCCTTATGTAACAACTGGATGGCAGCATAGTAAACCTGACAAAAGTTGTTACCGTCAAAGCCTATAAGGCCGAGCAATCTGGGTATATATGATCTAGGCTACCCTTCTACCTTCCTGTCTACTTATTTGATTATCCAACTTAGACTATACGTAATTACTCATTTACCTCTCAACCCTCTGAAAAATATTACACCTCTCAGGGATGTTCTCTGTTTTTTGGAAGTCAGTACTACTACTACTACTACTACTACTACTACTACTACTACTACTACTACTACTACTACTACTACCTGTATATTTTGAACTGGCAGATCAAGGTCACATACAACGTACAAAAATACAAACCACACACGAGTTACTGAACTGAAAACTGTGAACTGAATAACTGTTAATTCCTGCTGTCCCAGCTGACTTTAGTTGAGGAGAATGGTCCAGGATTGGGGTAAGCACACGTGGTAAATGCAATCCATTACTTGACCTTGAGCCGCTAGTTCGAAATGCACAGATACTGTAAGTTTTATTACTCGTACTAGTAGCCTATTAGTACTTACTGTTACTACTAGATTCTATATTCGTTTTATCGAAAATATTTTTAAGAGTAGCAATTTTATTTTTACAAATTGATGTTTTCCGATTAAATTTTTTGTCAGACTTCATCCAATTTTTGATCGAATTCCGACTTTTGTTCTCGCTATTTTGTAACAAACAAGTCCTGACTCAGCTAAAATTAAGATTTTAATGAAGTATATTTGAAATTTTAATCAACTGTAATTCAGAATTTAAGCAAGTATATTTGAGATTTATATTTTGGAGTCCATACTAAAAGATTCTATTATAAAACTGCCCTTCACATAAAAAGATAGCATTGTAACTGTGCCATGTCCTCTGCCTAAAATGTAAGAAAATAAAAATGAGTTCCTTTTAACTTCAGTAATATCACTACGTTGTACAAGGAATCATAAATCTGTGTTAATGTCACAAATGACTGCTTATTAATCCTGTGGGGTGCACATCAAAATGAATTATAGTGTGTTCGAATGTCGCATTTTATATAATCTTTCCTTACGATAAGGTTGGTGGCCTCTGAATTTGTCCATTCAGCCTGTCTCAAGCTCTCATTATCTCTAGAATTGCACTTTTCAACCAAATTGGCAGTTTCAAAGAGCTCTAGCCTTACTGAAGTGCCTTGATAGCGTTTTCACTCACAGTAATTGAAAATCTTTTGTATTCTTCTACTCGTTTTTTCCTATGTCACTTCGTAGTAATGTCCAGCATCTTTTCCGCTCTCATAAACTAGAGCGCAGTCGCGTCTAGCGGGCTCAATATGGCCGTGATAGAGCATTTCGCTTGTGTTTTAGCACCGATATACAAGTTTTACTGTTATTATTACAGCTGCACTGCGGGGGAGCGCAATGAAAATAGTCGTTAACATCAGCGCTCCAAGCGGCAAATATCACCACTATGAAGAGACTGTCGCTTGTTTCATGTTCACAATGGAACCGTTGAAGTGGCTCTTAATATTCTTCCATAATTAATGTTCAAAACGTGGATTTTATATGTTAATAATGCAAATTTATCTCTGACAGCGCATCAGGTAACAGAGGCTACAAAAATGTGCTCATGTGAAGCATTTTAAAATTACGTATCCTTGTTTCGCGTTACGTGGATTGCTCGAAATGAATTACGCAAAAGGAATACAAGATTTAGCAGTAGAGTGGCATACGAAATGGCGTTTAATTCCAATGCCGCAGGTAACTTTAGCTACGATCTCATTAAAGTCTCACATTTATTACATTTCCGGATGCATGTGCTTCAACGTGTATTTCAATAGATGAAAACTACGAAACAGTGAAACACTTGTTCCAACAAAACTGTATTCGCACAAGGCGCGTCAATTGTCTTTGTTTAATTACTTCAATTATTATAGTATATAACTCAAACTCCGGTTCAAAGTTGAACTTAATTATTTGATATAACATTTTCTTCTTAGAAACCTTACTAAATAAATACTTCTGCACTACAAATACTTTGACCACTCCAATTTCGTAGAAACTTACTTTCAAGGCCAGCGATGTAATAATATAACAGGTTGATAATAGGTGAGAGCATTTTTTGTTTTCCATATAAATAGAACGTTTGTACAATTTTGGGGGGGGATTCGCCATGTGTCAATTTAATGTCATAGAATTATGTACTGAAAAAATCTTGATTTTTTATGCTTAGTATAGGCTAAAGAAAATGGAATGTCAAGTAGAAAAAACTAACATTATTTTCTGACCTATCCTTTTGAGTTTAACCGATAAGCGTTTAATCGTTTTACTTCACGATGATCCACATGAGTCAACTCGCGAATTTGATATTATAAATGAATTGTGTATTCGGTTGAGAAGCTTTTGTCATCTAGTCTGCTGTCAAAAAATCTGAAAGTTAGAATTTATAAAGCAGTAGTATTACTAGTTGTTCTGTATGGTTGTGAAACTTGGCTCTCACTTTGAGAGAGGAACAGAGGTTAAGGGTGTTTGAGAATAAGGTTCTTAGGAAAATATTTGTGGCTAAAAGGGATGAAGTTACAGGAGAATGGAGAAAATTACACAACGCAGAACTGCACGCATTGTATTCTTCACCTGGCATAATTAGGAATATTAAATCAAAGACGTTTGAGATGGGCAGGGTATGTAGCACGTATGGATGAATCCAGAAATGGATATGTTAGTTGGGAGGCCGTAGGGAAAAAGACCTTTGGGGAGGCCGAGACGTAGATGAGAAGATAATATTAAAATGGATTTGAGGGAGCTGGGATATGATAATGGAGACTGGATTAATCTTGCACAGGATAGGGACCGAAGAAGATGAAGAATACAATGCGTGAATAGATAAATTAATATAGATTAACTCTACAACACCTTTACTGCTGACCTATAGGGAAGAGATGACTATGGAGGTATCTAAAATGTATGACAAACGACATTCATTTTGCTTAAGGCTTAAGCGAACCACATGGTCGTCCACAGCCGTGGAGTAACTTTTATCATGACTAGGTGGGTCCGCGTTCAAATCCTGATTGGGTTAAGATACCAGGTTGGGATATTTTCCGAGGTTTTCTCTCAGCTAATTGGAACAGAATTGCAGGGCAACTTTTTGCGTTAGATCTCTGACTCATTTCGTCATCATAATTACACTTCTCTTTTATCATCACTGTTTCTTGCTCCGACGTAGAATCGGCTGCAGGCCGTCACCGAACTTTGACCAGGTGGTATGTAGTCATTAGTTGCTGATGGTAGTGCTGTGTTTCGTGGGCACATCCCTGGTTCTTAGTGCTTGTGGAACTTGGAGTTGAGGTACAGCGGTGATCCCTACGCGGAAATGTAAGATAATTTTGTAGGCTTAAGGAGAGTTCTGGAGTGTACCGCAGGGGAATTTGTAGTGCGGGAGTCTTAAGGCATGCATATCGTTAAAATCCCGATTGGTACAATGAGCCCACCCAAGTGGTCTAAGTGCGAGGACAGTCCCTAGCCCGTGCCTCTTACCTCTAGGGGTACTAATAGAATAGAACGTGGTATGAAATTCGTGAAGAAAAATGATGATTTTGATGGTGACAGCGATTATAGCGCGACTATTCGTTGGCTGTTTTGCTTTCGTAGAATATCTTATTATTTCACTTCGAGCCTTTATTTATTACCATGTTTTATTCTGTAGTTGTATAGAAATTTATGAATAGAACTGAGTTTGTTTTCATGTCTATTAATATGAAAAAACATTGAGAAATTTTACCAGGTATGGATTAAAATTTCCAGCCGCTGATATAATTAGAAAGTTCAACAAACAAAATTTGTGAAGCGGACGGACGAAATCTCATTGAATAGTCCTTCATTCTAGGAAAGCAGCAAAGAGTCGTACTCCTCTCAGGACTAAATGTATCTTTAAACAATGAACATTTTAGACACAGTTCACACGATCTCATTTGCTCCATTCCACAATGTTGGATTTCCTTGGAAAATGTGAGATTATTTTTTCGTTATTAACTAAATTCATCTAATTCAAGTACAGAAGTTCATCCCCATTTTAAAGGCAAATGAAAACATTGCTTGACTTGTGCTGTACACAGACCTTTCTCACTCCGTGCTAGTCTAAGTCGTTGCTAGGAAATAATCCCATTTCATTAGACTTAATCTCTTTAAAAAAGTTAAAGAAAGCCACATACTTATGTATTAATTTAGTTTCTCTAATAATGTCTGCATATCTGAAATGTTCTTACTAAATTTTGAACGCATACATACATACATACATACATACATACATACATACATACATACATACATACATACATACATACGTAAGTGTTCTGTCCCAGGGCAGGTCTTTCACTGCAAACCCAACATTCTACAATCTTTCCTGTTATCCGCCTTCCTCTTTGTCTCTGCATACGATCCATATATCTTAATGTCGTCTCTCATCTGGTATCTTCTTCTGCCACGAACTCTACTCCCGTTCACCATTCCTTCCAGTGCATCCTTCAGTATGCAGTTTGTTCTCAGCCAGTGACCCAACTAATTCCTTTTTCTCTTTCTGATATTGTATACTAAAAAACAACTGTATCTTTCAACATTCTTTAAAACTTGGTGGCACGTTACAGGTTCCGGCAGAATGATCTTCCCGATTGAAACATAAACAAAAATAGCAACATAGATGATATTCAGAATTTTATTTTACCATCTTACAGAATAATGCTTGCCATTTTCACATCATTTCGTTTTAAAGATAATATTGTCCAAATGCTTTCCTTCACGAGCTATACACTCCTGAAACAGTTACTGTTCGTCCTTCTTTCTAAAAAAAAAGTGTGGCTGTATTATTCCAAATTGTGCAACAGCATACCGAACAGTAACATGCTCGCTGTAGAGAGATCGCTGATGGATTTCTTGAGGATTTTCTGAGGCTCAGTAGCGAAGGTTTTGTTTGTTGACACATGGAAACCATTCGCCAATTGTTTGGAAGGCTCGTCATGTCACGTAACGGTCACATTCCATGGCCTGCGAGATTCCCTGGTCTCAGTGTTTGCGATTCTTCCTGTGGGGACATCTTAAAAGCGATGTGTACCGCACACGTCCTGCAACCATCGCTGAACTAAAACAGAGGATTGAAGACGAAATCACTGGCATTCCTCCAGACATGATACACCGAGCATTCCAGAGTTTCCACACCAGACTATCAGAATGTGTACGCCGAAATCGAGCACATCTTTCTGATGTCATTTCAAGATTTAACATGATAAGTGACATTGTGTAATAATGGCAACATAAGTGGCATATTATGTACATGCACTTCCATCAGTAAATAATGTTTATATTATATGTATTCGTGCCATTTACGTTAGTTCAGAATTTTCCGTTTCCATGCGTCAGCCTTTATTTGAGATTCTGTACGGATTTCATAAAAATAAGCTGAGAGACTTTGTTTATATTCATTAATTAATTATTAATCTATATATAAACATGCACATTAAACTCAACAAATTTATTTTAAAATAACATTCATGTATTTAAGAACTTTATACCATAATATCATGATGTGGTAATATATTAAAAACAGCTCTTGCAATTTCTTTCTACGCATAATAAATAATGTCAGTACAACAGTACAGATCATACGGTTGCTAAAATTTAAAATATTAGTTCATTTTTAATGAAATTTGTCATTTTTTCCTTAAACGTCATCTTCGTTCGTCGTCGTCGTTGATTTTTATAATAATTCGCATAGGCCTATCACAGAATATTTTTAATGTCTATACCTAATGATTTAGGAAAACAAATCCCTGTTTTATATTTAATGTTACTTCCAGAATTCCTTGGTCAAATATTGTATTAATTGATACAAGGAGCTAAACTAGAGCCACGTTGCTCGATCTCGTGTAATTCGAACAGGGGACAGCACTATACCGTCCATAATAGAAATCATGGACTTGTCTCTACGTCAGTAAGCAAATACTGTAGATGGAGATGAGAAAGCACTAAAAGAAGAAAGAAAAGACAGATTGGAAGCGAGGAACGTCTTGATGGGCAAATAGGATTTTCAAAATTGAATTATAACGGGGAGATGGGATATAATTCGAAGAGATAAGGATACGAAAGGAAATTTCGCTTTACTTCTTTTATGAAACGAAGGATGTAGGAAAAATGTTCAATATTTTGCGAGATATTTTCTTAACTTGCAAGTCGTAGTTTAATAAATTGCTAAGACACAGCTTTAGCGTTGAGTTCGAATCCTGCCTTAAGTATAGATTTTAATCCATTGTCGATGTGCTGTGGTGTCTGGCATGGGTTGATGAAACCCAAAGTGGGGTTTAAATTCAATCTTATATTATTGTCCATCCAACTGAAGGGTAAAATCTGATGTCACCATGTGTTGTGTCTCGCAGCACACCTGTCGGCGTAAAACAATATAGTTCGATACCATACTTTATATTTTACCGTTTATTGTTTGTTTTCAAATAAGCGAGTCGTCTAGTATTACAGTTAGTTACATTCACATTTTTTTTCAAATTGAGTTTGCTGTATTTGCGATCTCTTAATTTTTTATATAGATCTGTGAAGAGTTAGGTTGCAAAATGTGTATCATTCCGTTTAAATTGGAGGTTGATATTCCCGATTAGGTGCAGAGTCAGCTACATCCACGTATGCAGATTTCGCGAGCATTTTATAACAAGTATTATTAATATTCTGTAGCCTGCATTGTTGTCCACTTGAACTCTCTCCGTTATTTTTCACCAGCAATCATTATTGTACCATTTCCTTCTGTGTAATTAACAAATTAATTAATTCGAAGGCTATAAAAATATTGAGAATAATTCAATTCCATTTTTGAATATTTGAATATTTATTTATTTATTTATTTATTTATTTATTTATTTATTTATTTATTTATTTATTTATTTATTTATTTATTTATTTATTTATTTATTTATTTATTTATTTATTTATTTAATCTGACAGGATTAAGGCATAGGCGAAGAGAGAACCGTTTCCTAGGGGGAGGGGGGCAAAGCAAAACCATATAATACCGATATAATGAGTTGTGGGGGATATCATTTACTTACGCCCCTGTTATAACTTGACCGTGGTACAGTATACCGGAATATGATCATTTAATGAAAGTATTTTTGGGGTGCATGTTTCTTATAGTGTTACACCCATATCCACGATATTTCGGACCGAGTTGTATAGGCTTCAACTGTAGATCTACTACAGGGACATCATTTTATTTTTACTTCAATTTTTATTGTACCTGAGTTTTAGAATGTACTTCACTCCCACCCCTTCTACTAGTAAACTTCCAACCGTTCACGACACAGAAATATATTCGCGTTTTCCAGTAACGAAAGAGCTTTCAATATTGAATCATATTTTCGTACGGGTACTGTCGTCCGTTTCCCTATGTCGCATCCCGGTTTCCCCCACCTGCTTCTGTTCGCCCCTTTGTAAAGTCGAGTAGCTGGGCTATCTTAGCTCTTTTCTGAAAACAATAATTTCTGTTAGGAATTGGACGACTACGTAATATTATTAAAGTGTTTAAAGTAACTTAAATAAAAGGGCCTCCTTAAGTAATTAACTGTCACGTGATTTCCCCTCCCCCTTTCTACAACCCTGCGACAAAACCACTTGAACGGACAGTAGATAGCATTTCTGAGTGATTTTATTTTTTCGGATCGGGCAGAAGTGAAGATTGAATTTACAGTACGTAAGGTACTCTTTTATAGAGTAGGTACAGAATTATTTCAACATGAGTTACTCGTACGAAGGACGAAACTGGTAATTGGAATTAGGTACAATAGTCTATAGTGCGATAATATGCACAAGAGAACTGAAGCCTGTATCGAAATGAACGGCCACCATTTTCTAAAATGTGTTTAAATATCCATATTATAATTATTTTTCAATTTAACTTCATTCTCTATATAGTACGCTAATGTGCTGTAACAGTACAATATACACTGCATAATTAATACTTCCGAATGGATAGCTCAATTCGTGTGTAAAACACTAAGTGTTAATACAGTACTGTATTTTGATTAAACAAAAACCTAATGAAAATTATCAACTCAAAATTGCGATATTTCCTAGTTTACATAAATGGATGAACCACTTTTCTTCCCTCCTATACCTAGTAAAGTGATTTGTATTTTACGCCAGTATCATCGAACTCCGTCGTGGAAAGGGTAGCAAACGATGTTTCCTGTTTCAATCGTTAATAGAAAGGTATAGCCAGGTTAATATTAAAAATGTTAGTAAAAATAAAATGATGTCCCTGTACAAATTATAATAGGGCATAACCATAGGCAGAGTTATGGGAGGTTATGTGGGAGCACTGCCCCCTCCCCAAATTTGTCTGAACTCTTTTTTTCTATTAACATTACAAAATATTGAATTCAATTTCTTCCTTTTGTTTATGAATGGGATATTATTTGTAAATGCTACCATCGTACCATCTTCCTGGAAAATGGCTGTTTTCACAAAAAATCTTTGGACTATGATTGTTTTATGGAAACTACTGAAAATTTTCACTCCTTTAACATGGCACTATGGTCTTTCTTTTCACTACACATAATTCAGTAGCTGGCAGCTGCAGACTTCAAACACAGGAGTACAGGCTGTTGCAAAAGAAACATTACAGTGCTTCCATTCCTCAGACGAGGTATAAAGATTCTTATACATTCAGAAATTTAAAATAAATATTATAGTCTATACCAGGGCTGGGCACATTACGTGATTCTGAGAAATGAGCGCTCTGTGCTTTAAAGAGCGGGTCTTGCGAGCGCTCTGACGTATGCATACTGTACGTCATTCAGTGTCTGTGCAGTGGTGACTCTGCAGTACGATGGCGAACTTTGAAGACGGAGCTTCCGCTCATACATTAAAGCGGCCCGCTAGTCCCAATGCTTTTAATGTATCATGGGAGGAGGAGTTCTTTTTCGTAGAGAGCAGTGGATTAGCAAAGTGTTTAATTTGTCATAAAACTCTCCAGCATATTAAGAAGTTCAATATCCAACGGCATTATTCTTTACAACATGCTACTGAATATGACAAATATGTTGGTAATGAACGCCATAAATTAATACAACTTAAAGAAAATGTTTCTCAGGTACATTATATTAGAGTATCTATTTGATATATATATTGCATTATAAGTTAGTATACATTTCGTAATATATAATTTTAAATTATACAAGTATTGTGATATATCATAGTATAATATATTAAAGTTCATGATATATCATATATCATACATTATATTATATTATATTATATTATATTATATTATATTATATTATATTATATTATATTATATGATATTATATTATATTATCATGTCATATATCATATCATATTACATTATAATATATATTTTGTATTAACAGGATGATAATAATGCACTTAGTGAATCGGCTATGAGAATTAGCTACAAAAATTTGCCACGAAATTGTAAAGGAATTGAAAACATTCATGAAGGTGAATTCATCAAGCGATGTTTAATTACATTGGCAGATGAACTCTGTCCACAGCAAGTAGGGAAGTGGAAGTCATACGCCTCTCTCGTAGAACCGTGGTGAGGAGATTGCAGTAGGTGCGTATGGGTTATGTAAATAAGCCTAATAATTTGTGTGTGTGCATAGAGCGAAGTTTATTCCATTAAATTAATAAGAGTGTTATAAATTCTGTAATGTACAATGGATTGATGTAATGTCCTTATAAACTATTATGTACATAGTAACAGACTGAATGACTAGAACAACCGTGGCTCTTGCTATATTAATGCAGGGAAGGTAGCTGTAATGTGAGTCCGCCACTACATAAGCGTTCTGCTCTGGCTTGCCTTGCGGAGCGAGAGTAGCTCTGGCCTGCTATATGGAGCCGCTCTCATGTCCGGCCCTGGGCTAGACACATGATCTGAAGACATTAATTCCTCAATTTAAGCTCAGAAACTTAATCATAAACAAAAGCAAGAAAAGCCTTTTGCATTCAATATTTTCTAATGTTAATAGAAAAAAAAAAGAGTTCAGACAAGTTTGGGGGGGGCAGTGCCCCACATGCCCCCCATAACTCCGCCTTAATCCCCTTCCATCCTACCAGATAGCACATATATATACAAAAGAGAAATACAAAAACTGATGAAAATAATACAAATTAAATTAAAGTCCTATAGAGGGTCATAGGGTCAAAAGAACACTATCAAAGAAGTAAAGTTGTGTTTATTTTTTCTTAAATTTAATTACTTATATTGAACAAGTTTGTATTATCCATATGTTGCTTCACTTGAAATAATTAAGCAGTTAATAAAGAATAGGCCTAATGGTTTGACTTTTGTGCATAAATACATTCTAGCATTGAAAAAACAGCTAAATCCACAGTGGTGGGTTCAAAGCCTGCTACATCGATATAAAAATGTATTTCCCGCCAAATTTCCAGTATATGTTTGTCTATGTTGTAACTTTATGGTGCCAGAGTAACGAATCTGTTTATATAAAATCCGTTGTTGAAATTAGTTTTTCGTTTCTCCTGTAAAATTTTATAAAATGGATGTAGCTGACTTTGATATTAGACGACTCAAGTAATGTTATACAATAATGAAAGCTATGGTAAATAAATCATTGCCCTTTAATTTTAAATATATTTACCATGAGATGACATCATTTATAACCAATACATTCATCGGCCGCCTCTAGATAACTTCATTCGATAAGGAAGTGAAGACACGTACATTGGCTTGGCTTTAGGACGGCTGGACTCGGGACGGATTCCTATACTTGGGCATGCTTTGACCCTTGTGCACCCTATGTATGCGATGATTGTTCAAGTCAGACAGGTGACTTGGGTGGCATTCGTGAATTCAATGCTGACAGGTGAGCCTCTGATAGAGAAAGGTTCCGTTTCGCGGACGAGTATAGCCTGATAAGCCCAAGGGGCTCGGAGCCTCAAGCCCTTTCCATATCAGCATCGGAAACCCGTACCACCTTCAAGACATCACCAATCCTATTTTTACTATTGCAGATGTTGAAATGAGGTGAGGTGGAGTGTTTTAGTGGAATGATAGAGGGAAATGCAAGTATACCGAGAAAACCCCCTGCAGCATCTGTTTGTCCACCACAGATTTTATCACGACCTGACCGGTGATCGAACCAGGCCGCTTGCTAGCACTTGAGCCACAGATGCGGCAAGACGAGGTATCATAGCCTGCCCCACAGTTGTGACATTATGGCAGAATGTGAAGCAGGTCAAAGTGTTGTAGTCAAACATAAAAGTGGTAGAATGGAGAGAAAGCTACTGTTTTGGATGTTTTCAATACTTTACTCAAACGCTATCCTATTCTCGCAGTAAAAGACATTACTTAGTTAACGTCGGAAGCGACTGGTGTACTGAACACATAATTTTGTCATGCAAGGAATGTTAGTCTCCACCAGCAGCCACCGCGTGTACGTTGATCCCGTGGAACGAGTAACGGCTGAATGAGAGGTGACAACTGATTACGCGTGTATTCTCTTCTCTCATGCTATAGGTGTTAAGAAGTTGTTAGTGCACTACCGAAAATTATAACTTTTGATTATCCGAAAAATTCATGTTATCCAAAACCAGTGGCGTATACTGGTTTAAAGGTCTGGGCTACCACTGACCCTATTATTACACAAAATATATTTTTAAAACCCTATAATAAAATTCCTTACCTATTTATATGTGAATTCCAGACGTCTTGATTGGCACGAAAATACTTTGATGACTTCGTCATTGAAATTACAGTTGGGCCTCTGCAAAGTTTCTGTAGAAATGACTTTTCAATTGACATCAGTGCCAAGCCGGATACACGTCCTTGTGTATGAGTTGATCTACAGTAGGATTTTATTCTCTTCAACGCAGAAAATGTTCTTTCTACCGATGCTGACGTAGCTGGTATTGTCACAATTAATGTTGCCAATTTAAGGACTTCAGGAATAACTTGGTTCAGCTGGTTTTCATATATGGCAGATAATATTTCGTGGATAGGTTTGTTCGAAAAATCAAAGACTTCTGCTGAATATATTACACTTAATTCATTTTTCAAACGTACTTGATCAAAGTGACTGTTATAGGACTGAAATAATTTGTTTAGTGCCTCATTCGGGAAGTTTTCTCTATAAGCAGAAAATTTTTGAGAATCTAGAAGATGTGTGAACTGAAGCTTTCCATAATCAGAAAATCTGTCAGTAATTTCCATGTGCATACGATCTAGTATGCTGTAGTACAGCTGCCTGTATTTCAATTCATCATCTCCTTTTCTTCGCTTTAATGGTGGTTCCATTGTATTGTCTGAAGAATTTTCATTTTCCATATTACTCCATATGGACGGAAACCCACTACGTCTGAACTCGGATATAGTATGTTTTAACTTTGATACCTCTTGCAAGCAGTATGCTATGTCTAGACTTTTTGTCTGAAGAATATTGTAGAGCACATCTGTATGTGCGAACACTCTAGCATAGACTTCAAGAAGAAATATATTCTGAAACTGTGTGAAAAAATACAAATATCCTTGAGCCTGCACAATTACATCATCATCCCAGTTTTCTTCAGAGTCATTACAAATGATATTTTCAAAGAAAGCAGTCAGTTGTTTTCTGTATTCCTTTACTGTATTTACAAGCCGAGATGTAAAATTCCATCTAGTTGGTGCTACTTTTGGGAGTTTATTTTTCATAAATTCCTTGAGTTTTTCTGATCTTTTAGGAGATGATGAGAAAAATGCAGCTAAACCCGACAGTGTTTTGAAAAAAATGCGGCATTCTGGAATGGATAAAGTAGTTTGTTGCAAAACTAAATTGAGAACATGGCTGTAACAATGGACAAATAGTGCTTGAGGATACTTTTCTTGAACTTTTGTTTTTAAGCCATTAATATTTCCCGCCATAACTAAAGCACCATCGTATGTCTATGCAATTAACTTATTGCCGACATTGTATTCTGCTATAACACCTGCCACATGCTGAAACAAAGCAGCAGCAGTTTTGCCCGAACTGACATTTGTGAATCCTATAAACCGTTCTTGAACATTGGCAGTACTATCGACGTATTTTAAAACAGTGGACAATTGACTCTGATTAGAGCAGTCACTTGTTTCATCAACAACAATGGCCGCAAAAGGTGCTTCTTCTATTTCAGATTTTATGTTCTTTATCATAACCCCACTTATAGCAAATATTAAGTCATTCTGAATTGCGGGAGAAGTACCACGGAATACTGTTGAACTCTCGAGATGATTGGCCAGTAAATGGTCAAATTCACTTAAGGAACTTAAATATTCAATATAATTTCCTCTATTGTCTGATTCCACACTCTCATTATGACCCCGAAAAGCCAATTCTTGTTTTCCTAGAAAGCAGACTGCGTTAATAAGACGCAGTAAAATCTCCCGATTTTTTTTCACAAGAGCATTGTGTTGGTTGATGTGTAGAACTTTTTGCTTATCTAGCTGTAAATCAATTCTTGTCTTCCCAAAGTTTGCAAAGTTCATGCTACTATAAATACGAGCTTTTGATTTGTCGTATTTTAGGACTGCCGTTCGAAGGGAGTTCATATTAGAAAACCCCTCTTTTGACCACACATTAGTTTCGCGGCTAAATAACAAACATGGCCAGCAAAATAGTTTAGACAGTTTAGAACTACCACACAACCAATTCCACTTGCCATATAATGTTGAAGTGAAATGGCGTGTGTACTCACGCTGTTTTTCTTTTACGTCCATGGACAAATTTAACTCAGGAGTTGGTCTTTCCATTTTCACAATTTCAACTTTCTCGTTGCATGTACGACGGTTAAAAGGCACTTTTAATAAACTTTCTATTACACAGTCATTTTCAACACAAACCTCTCCAGAAACTTGTTCTGCCATATTTTTCACAATATCACTTAATTGGGAAATTAAAAACTTAATAATTCACAATTAATATAACTCTTAGACACTCGAACAAATCACAAATTTAAAATACTGCACTGCAAGAACACAATCACATTAATGAGCTAGCGTACTAAGCATATTGTTGCTTCGCGCCATCCAAGAAACCGATCACGAGAGCGGTAACTCACCCACCTACAGTGCACGATAGAAACTGAAGGGAGCGGGGGGACGGGGAGTTGTGCGACGTGAGCGGAACGGTCACAGGCTACCCTTCGTACCAGCGGTTTCTCCAGCGATGCCGCCTTGACAACTTGTTTCTTTTCGAGAGCAGAGAGCGCATATAAATCTAACAATTACTTTAATTTTAATTACTGTGGTAAAACTAATACGGTAATACAAAATTATTACATTATGTTATATTATAAACTTTTTCTTTTGTAATTTCCTTGGGCTACCGCCGGTAGCCCCGGTAGTCCGCAAAATACGCCCCTGTCCAAAACGGCCTTTCTGGGTCGGTAAATTTGGTTCTGTACGGCGGGATCAGAAATTTTCATGTAAAATTTCTACCTCGGGGCTAGGAGAGATGGCGGTGCACAACTTCTAATCACTGGATTGTGCACCAATATGCCTGGGTTAAATCCCAAATCTCTCCGCAGTGCATATGAAGAGAAGGCATATGTCACTGTTGATAGTGATTCGTCCGTATGTATGTATGTATGTATGTATGTATGTATGTATGTGTATGTATGTATTTATTCACACTGCAATGGGTATATACCCGGTGGCAGTGGGGACGTTAAGCCTGACGGCCTCCTTGGTGCTATTCGACAGGAGTAGGCTACGTGCCGACACCGGGTTTCCCCTTCTCTCTTCCTCACCTTCAACACCATCCTCACCCATTCCCTACAATATACTTACACGAACACTTACACATACACTCACCTAATACACGACGTAACTCTTCACAGATACACATCATGCATAACGTGGCTCGCCGAAGTGGTGTGCAACTTGAAAATGGGTCACAGTCCTGCCATCTATCCGCAGTATGTGGAACCCGAATCACGTTAAGTGAAGTGGATAGGCATTAGACACACACACACACAGATATATATATATATATATATATATATATATATATATATATATAGATCCTAAGAAGACACCATTTCTCTATAGCACCCTGTGATATTCAGAAATAATACTTGCTGAGGCGAAGTCGCTATAGAGAGTGATGCCTAGAACCAATCACGCTCCTTGAGTGCGGAGTGATACATACTGCATTGTTTACGTGACGTTCCTTTCTTGAACTGGATTGAGTTAGGAGCATGAAAAATCCTTGCCAAATATAAACAACGTAGCCTAGAAATAATTTTGCGAAGAGTAGTGTCTGTGCTCGCTATTCATGGTGAATGCCAGCAGTTGGCCACGCTCATCTACCATTATTTCAGCAGACACGTAAATAATACTTGATGGATCTTAACTGAACCAGACGATTTTAATGAAACCCTTGGGGAGGGGACCTCGTGTCACTTGAGAACACGTGCCGGTAATGCTAGATTTTGTAATCTCTTTCCTTTCAACATTATGTGGAGAGAAATCGGTGCAAATTCTAATTTTTGTTATGGTGAATGATGCCAGTTTATCAACAACTTCAGTAAGTATATGCTATTTACAATATATAAACCAAGCATCTTAGTTTAAAGACTAGAGTGCTCAACTCTACTCAATTCCAGTTTTAACTGACTACCTGACTGAATTTTTTCCAAGATTTCCTCCATCTATAAGGCGAATGCTATGTAATCTTATGACGAATCCTAAGACTCATATTGAAAAATATCATCTCACTATCAACAATTCCACCGATGGTAATAAGCTCGCAGTTGATACGCGTCGTTGAATAATTGTTTAAAATACATGAACATAATTGTGATTGCTAGCAAGTCTTAACATGTCATGTTTGTAAACATTACTGAAAGAGCGGTATTCTTTTACCCTTCTAAAAAAAACTATAGTTAACCTTTATGGTCGAATTGTTAGGATGTTTGCCGTTATTAACGAGCTTCGCAAATTCAAACCCGCCTAAGTTTGATGGATTTTTAGCTATCTTCAGACAAGTAAAGCCGGAATTTTGTGTCGTTTCTCTCCCTGATTGAGACAGCTTTAGACATAATTACTGACCAACGACTTCTCATCCCACCAAGTTTCTGGGGGCGAACTACT
Organism: Periplaneta americana; assembly: GCF_040183065.1. NCBI lineage: Eukaryota > Metazoa > Arthropoda > Insecta > Blattodea > Blattidae > Periplaneta > Periplaneta americana. Next base: position 53,229,778 of record NC_091125.1, read on the forward strand.
CGATTAAGACTGCAGATGTTTTTCTCGTCTTGTATGACCGCCATAGCGACTCACTGGTGGGGAGGGGAGGAAATGGGAAAAAAGAAGAAAACATGAAAACGATAAGCCAATATGCTGCAGTATATTCTGGGCTAGATAGCAAATGAAGAGTCTGCAGCACGAGGGATATAAGTATATTTTTCAAAATATTTGAGTTAAATGTAAGAGCGAAGCTAAAATTCCCATTTATTCAGCGCACAAAGGCTATTACGTGTTACTCAGATAGTTGCTGCAGTATAGAGATGTAAAGGAAAACTACTTCACCAGTCAGCTCTTTGGTTTGGAGCACAAAGAAAATGTTGCAGTTATATTCATGGTGTTCCTTTCTTTCCTTTAGGATGTTACATGATTGTAGTCTGTTTCCGATCTTTGAATGAATGAATGAATGAATGATGCCCTAGATCAGTGGTCGTCAGCACTCTCTGAAATGGGTAAAGGGTATTCGGTGCAACATCATATACCCCGTCGTGCATCAGGCAGAGAGAGATAGAGAGCATACTTGCCAACAGCTACGGATGCACCATAGTGCAGTCTCTTATCCGTGGGTAAGATACGCTAGCCCGAGGGAGCTCTGTGCTGATGACCGCTGCCCTAGATCGACTTAGTGTTGCCTACTAAATGGATGCTCGATTCAATGTTATTGGCCCTTGTCCTTGGTTGTTTGGCTAGTGAGCGAGCTGTGTGTTGCGTCATAAGAAAGAAATTTAATCACAAATGTGCATAGGAGGGGAAGAGGGAACAGGAAGAATGAAAATAATATCTATGCTCGAAGCTGTGGGACACTCTTGTCAAGAAAATGTCAACATACGTAGTGGTTATAATAACAGGAAGTGTGGAAGAATATTGTGTTTCAAGACGGAGTGTACCGCGACATGATAAGAAGGAAGTGTTAGGTGTTATGACTGCGCGTCCTGACCTGTGTGACCCAGCCCGCCAGTTGTGATGTGTAACTCGCTCTTAGTCTATCTACTTACATTTTGCAGTGGCCAAAATCCCTGAATCAAGCTGTACATGCATCAATATTACATTACTGTATGTCCTCTGGTGTTGTTGGAACATTTCGATAAACAGCATCCTTGACCGCCCCCCAAAGAAAACAATCTGGTGACGTAATGTCAGGAGAACGAGCAGGCCAACTGATTTACTACGTCCAATATACTTACTTACATTAATTTCGGTCCAGATCATAACAAGCTCTTAAGGCCTTATGTGCTGGGCATTCGTTATGCTCGTACCACATAACCATTCTGTTCCTCAAAGATACCGGTAAAGCCTTCAAAAGATGGGGAAAATGGTTCTTAAGAATCTGGTGTGTTATCTGCTATTTGAGGTACCATTTATGAAACAAGGTCCATTAACGGTATTGCAGTGCTACAAAGTACTACAACGTATCATTTTATTTCGGACTTAAAGTGAGGACGTACACTATGAGTTCCATAACTTTGCACCACTCAGTATTTTGTTTATTAGAATGGTACATTGTGATTCATTTTGAACTCGCCTTGAAGGGGTTAAATGATTTATCAAATACAATCTCATTGGTGCCTTTAAAAATGTAGTCATTACTGGTATCTCCTTGATGAACAGGGTTATAAGGAAGATATACCCATAGTATTAATTTCCTATTGCACTTTTTTTTTTTTACTAATTTCGGCACCACAGTCTGAGTCTTATTGTACCTAGACCCACAACTCTACTAAACACACGCACACACTGCAGGACTACCCCATTTAATGGATCAGGGTACCTGGGGGCCCACTGCGAGACACCACAAACAGTCCCCGCGAAGGGGTCCGAATTAAAATCCCCCTGACTTCACGATCGGAAATCAAACCCGGGTCGCCTTGATCAGGAGTCCAGCACGCTACTTCGAAACCAAAGAGGCGGACGCCATTGTACTTAAACAACTTTTGTTTAAAACAGTTTCCCCATTTGGCGTCTGAGAAGAAAAATTATTTTGGGTGAGCAAATTAAATGTGACATTCGTAAGATTGTTTGAATTTAGATAGTACTTTGTAATTTACACATTATTTTTTACATTTAGTTTGAATCCTTATGTAATCTTCAAAATAGTTTGGAACACAAGAAGTACAAGTGCAACGTCTTATTATGAAATGGTTATTTTTAATATCTTAATTTTTAAATTTCTTCAAAATCTGCAGTGAACTAGTTCATAAGACACATAACGCAATGTGTAAGCACAAGAAACGTCGTAGACTTTGCGTACAATTTTTCATTGTCACTTAACTTTAAACTTATTTTGCTTAACATCTTGTTTATGTCACTTATATACCTTGTGCTCTAGACCCCTCGAATGATTTCTGTAAATAAAAGTATAGCATTATTCAAAAGATTTGAAAGTCATGTTTGTTAAGAAGTATGTCTAGGTAAAGAAATTAATATTAATTTATATATAAAATAATTGGGTTCATTTAGGTATAGGCCTAAATCAATTTCGAAATATTTAGATCACATGGTCTCCTTTTTTTTCCTCTGTCAGTAATAGCCCCTCTTCTAGTGAATTAACAACATTCAGAAGAAAATCCTGCGGAATAACATTATTTAGAAGCTTCTACAATGACAATAAATTTCGGGGGCCATACCTCAATCCATTTATAAATCTAAATTTTCTCAATGAACTGTAACAATCTCTATTACATTGCTAGTAATAGTGAATAAGACCAATTTGCATATGTACAGGCAAAACCATTATTTCCTGGTATGAATTTACAAAACGAAACGCACAGCCACATTAACTCACTCAAGAATAGCTATTACAGTTTATTTCATTTTCCAAAGCAACAGTAGTGAAACAATTATTGAAACAGGAATTTCTGTGAAAATAAAATACTCTTTCCTAACTTTTCAATAACACTATATATCGCCATTGTTTTTATTTGCTCAAATATCAGAGAAAGTGCAGCAAAAGAAAAGCAAATTGATTTTCAAGTTGATTTACGATTATTTCGCTGTATGTACGAGTAATTTACAGTGAATGGAGGATACATTAGAAGATCTCGGTGCAACAACATGGAAAGTTACACACTGAGATCGAGATTTTACTGTAACTTTGTGGCAAACCTGTATTAATATTATGTGTATATACAATAGACTGTATTGTATCACTGGTTTTGTTATTGCTACTTTATCTATAATAATATTATTAAAATAAGTAATTTTACTTGTCACCTTTCCACCTTGGCTTTGGGTATGTAATGATATGAACGACAAGAAGAAATCTTCAAAGATGTATGTTAAATGATAGAAAAGATGCAGCTCACTTATATAATTTTATATCTCCTGTAAAATTATGAATGTGTGGCAACGAGCTCTTTATTTATACATACATGTTTTATTTTATTTTAATAGTACAGGGAAACGTTTTATTGTGACGAATAAGAATTTTATGGACAAAACTGTGCTTACTTATAAAATGTTCCGATTTATCCATATTGTAATTCTCAATAACAGTCATTATTTCTTCCTGCCAGTGTGCCAAAATCCAATTTCCGCACTTCAAATGTAGCTGTTGAATCAGCTAGAGATTAATTGTGGATATTATGTAATCATTCGCAGAGATTTTGAGTACTAATACAGGCATTAATACATACGCTGAGTTTAACTACACTAATACCAATCTCACACCCATAAATTCTCACGTGATTCCGTCATTTCGTACTTCAAGTCTTATATATATATATACCTCATACATACCGTAATATGATATGGTTGCATTGAAAGTTACAACATAAGTTAATAGTTAATATTTTTATATTATTATAAACAGTCTTTGCCCTATATTTTTTCCTTATTTAATATTTCTTAGGCCACTGGTCTGGTCAAGATTTGGTAGTGATTGGCGTTTCGGTTCTCAGATTGGTTCGCTCCCATCAAGAGTGTCCACCATGCATCCCTGTCGTTGGCCTTTTGTTTCAAAATGTTTATAGTTGATACATTGTGCGTCTTCTATAAGTTTTGCTATCCAAGTATTTCGAAGTCGTCCTCTTGGTCGTGTTCCTTCCACAGAGTTGTTTCCGATCTCTGATAAAGAATTTGAACGACGGCATGTGTGTCAGGAGTCACGCGACACCTGAACTGTGGCGCGAGGTGACAGACCAGTAGTGAGTGATCTCATAGTCAGAGTGCACGACGACTCGCAGCAAAAATTCCCAAGAAAATCAGCATTTTTGAGAGGGATACCGTTGCCAAGTACAGTTAAATGAAGATAAAAGAAACTTGCAATAAACGAGATTTCGTTATTTCCAAGAAAGTCATTTTCTGTGTACTTAATAAGATTGGTGAAGCTCGAATGGAATTAATTTGTATCATCTCGTGGGGTGCGACGATTTGTGACGGGGGGTGGATTTGCTTGCTTTTTCCACTCTGGAATTAATCCCATCCGAGCTTTGCCAGTCTTATTAGGTACACACAAGATACCTTTCTTGGAAATAACGAAATCACGTTTTTGCAGGCTCCTATGATGTTCACGTAACTGTACTTGGCATCGGAAAGAGTTGTTATGTACCCCTCCCAAAAGGCTCGATTTTCTTGGGCATTGCTACTGTGATACACCGTGCACTCTGATTATGAAATCACTCACTACTGGCCTGTCACCTCTCGCAGCAATTCAGCTGCCGATGTGATTCCTGACGCACATGACTTCATTCAAATTCGTTATCAGAGATCGAAAACAACCCTCTGTATATTCCATACATAATATGATATGGTTGCATTGAAAGTTATACTGGTCACTGGCCTGGTCTAGATGTGGTAGTGATTGGTGTTTCGGTTCTCAGATTGGTTCGCCCCCGTGAAGAGTGCCCATCATGCATCCCTGTCGTTAGCCTTTTGTTTCAGAATGTTTATAGTTGATATTCTGCGTCTTCTATCAGTTTTGCTATCCAAGTATTTCGAGGGCGTCCTCTTGGTCGTGTTCCTTCTATTCGGCCTTTGATCACATCGCAAAACAAACCTCCGTGCTTGAGTGCGTGGTCAAGCCATATTAATTTGCCGTTTCAGTTGATTTAAATCATGCTTATTTCTCGTCCAAGTCTCTGTTTCTTAAAGAGCAATCGACCAGACGGATGTTTTAATGAGGCGCTTCCGTAATATTTGAGAGATAGCTTTGTTTATACAGAGTGGAAGTGAAATAATCCTACAGCTTTTCAGAGTGAACAGCTCATGTTGTATGTAACAAAAAAAGTGTAACACCTTTAAGGTGGAAAGTTCATAGTTTTCTCAGATTTTTTTTTCAAAAGTTTAATACTCTCTTATTCGTTAACTTTTGCGAGTAGAGTCGTGATTTTTCTCCTAATCGATAGAAAATCTAATAAAGAATCATTTATTCCCCTGGCGGATTTCCATAGAGTGGATGGTTTTCGTGTAAATTAAATTTAATATCATGTCATGAACATAAAAATGCTACCGTACGTATGAAGTTAAGCTTTATTCCATAAAGAAGAAAACTATAAGCTACAAAGACTATCACGTACATAAAAAGAGCTGTAAAGTTCATGTTGTTCTGAGTATATAGGAAGATTGTAGTTGTAATAAATTCATTATTCAGCAGCCATTTGCTACGAGTTGTATATCTCCTGATTTCTCGTACGACAAACTACAATTTACGAAGACCGACAAAAGTCAACGAAAGAACTCAAAACATGCGGCAAATATTAACCTCTGAAGTATAAAAATAAATGGCGTTATTCAGAGAAGAAAATTAGACAAAAGAGTGTGGCAAGATGATTGAATTTCCCAGCGAGGAAGGAAGTATTGAGAAGGGAATAAGAGACTGAATAGAGGCTGAAATTAGAGATCCATTGTTGCTTGTAGTTGCCACGCGACTGCGTAAACAATTTCCCTCTCCCATTTCTCCGCTCATTAGTAGGGAAAACCCTCGCTAGAGTTTCCAGTCCTGCAATTATTTGCTTCGATTCATAGGAAATAACAGCAGACAATCGATCCGGCGTGATGACGTTAGATTTAACGTAGTACCAGACTGACAGATAGCGTGCGTGAAGTAGGCCTATTATTAGGCCAGCTATTAATATACATAGATAGTAACGCCGGGCCAAGCTGCCCTTTATGTAGACAAAAGAACAAAGCTTCTTTATGCGGATTGAAACATCCCTATATATTTTTATGTGACCTTTTATGTTTATTTTAAGTACAATGGAATTCTGATGGTATTTTTAGGAAAAACATGGAGGGGAACATGTACTGTACATAGTACAACTCACGCTCAGTTGGATAGTGGTGGCCTTAATTCAACCCCTGAAGTTAATTACATGACAAAGACTACAGTACGAAATTTATAGATTGATAAAGAGAATGTATGATTCCATAATTATAAATATGATCTCTAATTGCATACCTAAAGAAAAATGATACATGAATACCAACCTCAGAATTACAAAGAAAACGTTCATCTAATGAAATAAAGTTTAATTCAAACCGTCATAATTACATTATTTTACAATTTATTTATCTAGAAAAAATCAAAACTCGAGTGGGATTTAATTGACTATTACACGATTATAAGTACTATATAAACATTAGAAGAAATAAAGTACTCTAATACAATAAAATATTAATTGACTTACTAAAATATGTACTAAACTATCTTGAAAATGTATTATTGTACCATCTCATCATCACAAATATTCCGCTAGATGGCAGTAGTGTGTTATGATCTGCTGTTCTCTTGTTCCAAGTTGTTGCAACTATACAATCTTCATATATTCTATGGATGATTACTAGTCAAGAAGGCTTTGTTCATTCAGTTTCATTTTTATTAAAAGGTTGCATTCCACTTCAATTATCAATATGTATTAAACAATCTCTGATAGTGACTATCCATCTCATATAGCAGAAGCTATAAAATAACCTAAATAATATAAACAAGATAAATGATGGAAAAATTTTAATTCAGGATGATGGCATAAACATAAATAATTTTCAAAGGTACAATTATTGAAAGTATAATGTTGGCAAACAAAGAAACAAATTCTAGGCAGATAATAAAACAAATGCTAGGAAGGTGATAAAATTGTAGAATTTGCAGCCATGATTAGTTGAAACACGTCGTTCCGTACAGGTTTATTGGTCAAAAGTAGTATGACGTAGTAAAAGTGTAATAGTTATTGTAATTTCTTTTAATTAGTCCGTAATTTTGAAACTGCATTCTATGAACATGGATAGTATTCGCATATTAACATTATGACAGTTCTTGCATGACATCTGACGTGACAACCATAAGAAACATCGCTGATACAATGAAATCACTTTACAAGATGTTCGTCACGTCAGGCTACCCTCAACAACCGTGACAGCTACTTTTCCTGATAATACATGCTCCGCATGTTTCCAGACAACACCAATTATTTTATAATTATCTACCTTTTTAATGTAATTAACAAAATACTCTCAACTTTGTATTTTAATAATCCAGATTTAATTGGTACGTAATTGTTTTTTTAACTCTTTGTTTTTGTATTTATGTGTATGTTGTTAGACACTTTATACTTGTGATTCAAGTGCAATTTGTACATCTCAATATAATGTCATTTGCCAACATGTTAAATATTGTATATAGGACCTGATGATGCTGAATATAATGAGCGGACCGTTCGTGCGAAAATAGTGTAAAGTGTTTCCTCTATTGATTAGTTATAGACGCAAAATTTCATTAAACAATAGACTACAGTAGTTAACTTATCGTAACTGTAATGGCAACATATTACAGATCGATGGATGGATGGATGGATGGATGGATGGATGAATATTTATTAACTACGAATGAGTTTTCACCTGATAACAGTTAGGTAACAAAAAAAATATAAATGAAACAAAAGAGATCAATAAATGTAAGAATAAAAACAAGAACACTACAGATCTAAACACTTATCAGTACATTATCTAAATACTTATGCATACACATCTAAATACTTCCGTGTATAATTCCAAACACTTATCAGTACATATCAAAATACCTTCCAAGTCTAAATATAAAACTTTGCTTCGTTGCCCATAGTTTAAGGGACAATCCCGGGTTTTCCTGGTGTGACTGAGTGAGACCAGAAAAACTTCAGCCAGAATTGTCGCCCTCGGGAGATCGAATTCCAGACCTCTGGATTTCTTGGTACTTTGTCACCAGACCTATCACTCTCGGTAGATCTTAACATATATTCGATTTTTTTACATTTTTATTTATTATTGCAAGCAAAATTACATACAATAACAAAGATTTTACAATAATATTGTAATACTCGTATATGAATATACATAAGTCAGATTTATTACATTAATCATACATGGACGTGTATAATTTGGCACATATAATCATTCACCACACTCATTTGATTCTCACCTCATTCTGTACTGGCACTGACACTTTCACTGCCACTTCGAAAACTTTTCATTGCCACTATACCACTAAAATTTCACTACCACAGTACATTTCACTGTCGCAATAGTTTTAATTTTAGGAGATAGAACCCAAAACCTCCTGATTTCTAGTCACTCAATTTCCAAGGCTATCATGCTCGGTAGATCTTAATACATTTACAGGGTGAACTGTAAATAATATAACGTTTCGTTCTGCAAATAAATTTTACAATGTTACATTTGTTCGGATGAAAACTTCTTTCAATCGTTTAATATCATAATACAGTGCTCTTTTAAATTGATTGAGCATATTGAGAATTCAGTTAATGACTTTCCCAAAACACGCTTGAAATATTTCATGTAAAACAATTTTCATCTCGAAAAGGAAGCAAAAACGAGCAAAATTTGTATTAAACTGTTTTGTTTAAAATATCTCAAAGAATAACCAACTAAAATTAATGATATTACTTACGGTTCGCTCTGTGTACATGAATCAGAGGCACAAAATTGTCCATACACGTACGCGTATATTATAGCACACACGATCATTCGCTTTAACCACTTTGCTTTCGCCTTACTGCAATGACACTGTAACACATTTCACTGTCACAACAGCTCAAATCATTCTTCATATTTGTCATTTCTTAATGCAAAAATAATTTACACGACTATTAGTAATAGTTTTAAGCTTGTTTTAAATACCTTGACGCTTCTTGAAAAAAAAAAATATTAATTCGGCATGTAAAACATTTCAGTCTCTGATAGTTCGGTTTAAAAATAAATCTGTTTGGACGTCGTTGTGTATGTGTGAAATGGGCCTAGGCGTTTCTAGCTTTCAGCAGTTGCCTCTAATGCCCTCTCGATAGGGGGGAGCACACAGCCAATTGCGATACTTCTTCGATAGATGGCCGGCCTGTCGCGAAAGGAGAGAAGAGGACTTATGATTATGTTATAAAGGACTGTAGGATTGAGACGCTGACAGTGGCCTTACAATTTATACTATCCCAACATTCGTCTGAAGTCCACACCTGTGGAGTAACGGTTAGCGCGCCTGACCGCGAAACTAGGTGGTTCGAGTTCGAGTCCCGGTCGGGGAAAGTTTCCTGGTTGAGGTTTTTTTCCTTTGGGTTTTCCCTCAACCCAATATGAGCATTTCATCGGCATTATCACCTTCATTCCATTCAGACGCTAAATAACTTGAGATGTTGATACAACGTCGTAAAATAACCCACTAAAAAACATTAGTCTGGAAAAACTTGGGAAACCACGAAAAACCCATATCAGGATAGCTGGTCTCTGAGTTTAAATCTCGAGTCTCCTAAAGTGGACGTGTTAAATACTAGAAATGAACAACGATCGAGAAAACGAGATTAACAGCGCCCACAAAACAGAAAACCCGCACGACAATGTTGTATTACGTCGCGTCCTTGACGTAAAGATTGGTTGTGAGTCTTCCGAGACTCGATATTGATGTAGTCCCGAAGACAGCAGTTGTTTATACCTTACTGAACTTTTATCTACTTTGGCAACTATTACATATGTATAAACAATCAAGTAGCCTATTTGAAACATCTCTACCTTTCAGTGTATAATAATCCGTTCCCCAGTCTTTATTTAATTACTAGGCCCTTATTAAAAGGCTAGGAATTTTCTTTTCATATGTTTAAGATCAAGTGTGCAATCTCAAGTAAAAAGATATTAATGTCATGTTTTATGTTTCTTATAAATGCAAATTTATTTGAGAATTTTTTTTATTTATATAACCGTAGGTAGGTAATATCATATAATAGAACCAGAACATATTGATAACTAAGATACTGGTCTGTTTTGTCTTTTTGTCTCATTTAAACATTTATGTTATTTATTTCAATGATGTATGTTATTTAAAGTTACGAAATCTTTCCACGCCGACCAAATGCTATCTCGAGAATAACGAGCAAGACTCGAAGCGCAGCGAGAATGACGAGCAGAGACTCGAAAGACAAATGCAACGAACACAGCGAGCGAGAGCGGCAATTAGTTTTGTTCATCTCTATTAAATACCATCAATTTCCTCGATTAAAATTAGTTATATGAAAGAACAATTATTTTCGAATTCTAAATATGCTTTCAATTCAAGTAGTTGGTCGGATTATGTCTGCTGTGTATCGTAGGATATAGAGTATTATACTCGAAGCTCGTGAAACGGTGGTAATGAGCTGGCGACGGATTTCGTAGTAACAGACTGGAGAAACCCTCAAGTTTATTTTGATCGATTTGAATATAAATTGGATTCAGCGAACTAAATCGAATGCACAAGTAATTCAAATTCATGTTGGGCATCGCATCAATTTGTAGTTTGATGAACATATAGTATTCTTCTTTTATCTCAGAAGCTGGGTAAAGTTTCATTAAGTTGGCTGCCGCAATGCACCACCCCACTGTTATGAAAGAAACTTGTCCTAATACGTGGAAAAGTAAACTCTACACAGTTGCAAACAGTGAAGAGTCGCTCTTAGTGACAGTCGATAAGACGATGCTTCTGTTGTTGTAGGTGTAAGGACAACTACAGACCCTTACGAACTTTCCAACCTCCTTCCTGGAAAAACAATTTCGAAAGAAATCAGAGCATCCCACTCAACACAGTAACTACATAACTACCGAGTTTGCGATCTGCACTTAATCTCTTCATCATTGAAACACTCTGAAATAACTTTTTTTAATCAAGCAGTTGCTTTTAATATTTTCTAACAATAAAAGAATGTACCTTTATCCGAATTAATAGCGACGACTTTTCAGGTTGGAGATACCTATTTCAATGTTGGCGAGTCCAGATAGAACTAAAGATTCTCAAAAACTGTGTTGGAGCAAATTTCATTAGAATAGTCTCCAGTTCGCTTCTCTGTTATGATCACCAGTTCACCTTTCCCATATGTATGGCCATTTATTGGATTTTTTTGACATATTCTCATGAAGACTACAGTATCAAAATTGTATGAAGTTTTGATCACTGCGTGAACAAATTGTAGAGAAATCGCTACTCAGCGACCCGGCTGTCGCTTGTTCGCATTCTCCGTTTACCCAGAAAGGCTACTATCGGTGAAATGAGTTAAAACAGCCTAAGAAACTTGAATCTGTTACTTGGTTTATTGTTTTGTTCGATAATCCTTGTATTTTTCCACCTACCTACGTGTATGTAATTCAAAAGGTTGTCTTTTTTTTTTTAAGTCCCTTAACCCTTAAATTCAGAAAGTATTCTATAGGATGCAACAGGATAATAGGCTATATGCTATAATTTTAATAGAACAATAGAAAAAAAAATTGGTAGGAAAATTAAATTTAACCAAATTTTAACAATTAACCTGCACGATGATCTCTGTATTCCTGAGGTGACGGAGGTCCTAAGACACAGCTACATCAGACTGTACAACTCCTTCCTAAACCATATGAATCCGCTACTTCAAGTAATTGTCACTAATCCACTACAAGATCCAGCCCACAGAAGATTAAAAAGAAAACGGCATAGTGATATGAGGCTATAGGGTACTTTTGGGATTGCCAGTGGGCAATACCCATAAACAAGTGTCAAGTTATTTTTTTCTTTTGTTTTCTTTTCTCTGTTTGTTATTCTCAACTAGCCTATAATGTATTTATTTATGTACAATAAAGTTTACTTCAATTAAAAAAATTAACAATACTGTAACATTGTATAACATATAAAATATGGACATTGCGATAGTTGTTTTCTTTACAGTCCGGCACGGTTTAATAAACTAGTGTGAGAAATGAAGTTTTGCCAATTTAAGCACAGTCACGAAGCATGAGTTGTGAGGGTGCTAGGAGCAATAGACTGTGCCGGTACTATTTCGCATTGTCTGTGATGCAATAGTAGCGATCCTAGTGGTCAGCAACTATCTGTGGATGCATATTCCCTACGTATTGACCTTCGTGACTGTATATACTAGACTGTTATTTATGGGTTAAATATCGAAGCGTTCAAAAATCTATTCGCCTCATGTTCATTTAGACCTACCTTATCGCATTATAGATTTCCAAGGCGATTAGATTCTGAAATAATAATTTGGATTATCTATCGGTGTATAGTTTCCAACGTTCTGAAATATCAGAGGCAGTAAATCTCAAGATAGATTTAATATTCAAAATGCTTCTTCTACTCTGTTTTCTATTTTTCTCGCCTCTCCTGTCTCGTAAGACTCCCTACATTAGAAGTCTCAAGCTATATTCTTAAAATAGATAAACCTGTTGGGACTGTAAATAACTTGCTGGTAATTTTGCCTAGATAAATCCACGGCATGGAATACAAACATTAATTTCCCTTCCGTGGGAAGCCACGTTGAGAATTTTTATCGCACATCATAAATCATTATTCTTTGGCCGGGTGTGAATCCGCCAACTTGTCAATAAGCAACGACAAGCATATCAAGCGTATGCCACCGAGGGTATCATATTTCCCCTAACTTTTCATTTATACCACGTTCTCAAGGAGACTGAGAGGCTATAGATTTCTACAGCGAACGTCCTAAGGAATTAGCATCAAGGCTTATTGTATTCGGATATATCACCATAAAAACAAGTTTTGTCTTATAATTAAACCATTTTCTTGCCTCTTACCTTAAATATATGGGTTCAAATTCTGATGGGTAGATATGTCTATATATTTTTGTATAGCGTTTAAATGTTTCAAGATTTTGTTAAAATTGGAGTAAGAGCACAGTGATGTTACAGCTCGTGCATTTTGTCAAGACACTCGCGATATGCAATACGGGAACAATGTTTCTGTGGAAGGGGTAGGAGTAGAAGGGAAGGTCGGGCGTGTGTCTACCGAGTTCAAGGCAAAGGCTAACCCATTCCCATATAATTTGTAAGTAGACTCATCTGATCTCGTGCACAGCTCTGTAGGAAGAGTGGGGGGAGTGCCTTCACAAAATGCATGAGCTGTACATGAAGGCGTTGTAGAAATGAAGAAGGAATTTCCTTACATAGATTTACCATACATTAGAAGAGCTAGGCGTAAACTCCTTGTCAACTATTGACTAGCTCCCGAAGGTTTAAAGTGGAATAAACCAGCCAACATAAGTTCTTACTTGTCCCTTATGTTCCCTGTTTAATCCCCGTGAATTGATTGTAGATAGAATCTTTCAATTAATACGTTCACGCCCTTAGAACTTTTTACGTAAGTGGGGGAGGACGAAGAGGATGAGTAAAGGAGGGAAGGAAGAAATGATGGTAAAAATTTGCTAGTTTCATCTTCAGAGGTGAAGTAACGGTTAGCGCGTCTGACCGCGAAACCAGGTGGACCGGGTTTGAATCCCGGTTGGGGAAAGTTTCCTGGTTGAGGTTTTATCTCAACTATCGGTGCTGGACCCCGGACTCATTTCACCGACATTATCACCTTCATTTCATTCAGACGCTAAATAACCTGAGATATTGATACAGCGTCGTAAAATAGCTCACTGAAAATAATATTCAGAGACTGAATCTGTTCAGGATTTTTCACACCCGTTGCAGAAATTATATTTTGGACTTTTATTGACTTACACTTGATAAACCCAGTAGATTCCCAGGATGTAAGATATGTAAAACGCTGGATTTTCATGAAAGACAACACAGGGTATAATTGTTTGATTCACAGATGTTTACTATCGAGACATAAGCAACTCAATACTGTTCACCTTACTTTTGCCAGTGAAGAGCGGCGGTTCTTATGTGTGTATTAGAGTTGAGTCCTAGATACTCGTACTTTGGACACTCGATACTTATGAGTACCGGTATCGAGAACATTCGATACTTTGTTGTATTCTGCACCTTTAAAAGTATTTTATAACAGTAGGTTGTAAAAAATAATCCTCGCCCCTAATGATCCAAAGCTCGGATTTCGTTGCCAACTCTATCGGAACTGACTGTTTTGAATCGATAGATGACACCAAACAGAGAATCACGATACTTAAAGAAATGCGATCTTACAAACTGAAACAATCATCCTTATCGAAGTACATAATATCAATAAGCCTCAGGCTGCGGGCCTTCGGGCCCTCCTCCGTAATAAAAATGAATAAAATAAAATAAAATAAAATAACTTCTGTAGCCCCATATGTGCGGTTAGAAAATTTCTCAGCAGCGGTTGTAAAAGGTTTAGTATTGCCACTGCCTGCCCAGAATAGATTTGGTCAAATATAAGACGTGTGAATAAACTCAAGATACCTAACTACAATTAATAAGGTCCGGAATTTCTCAGGAAAATAATTTATTTAAACCTATGAATTCTTACCTGTTTCTAAAGTAAGGGGCGCGGAATATAAGTGCTATGAAGCGAAGACAATCCGGCGCCGCAAACAAATTGCATGTGCTGTTGTTTAAGTATTAACTATCTTCGTTACATCGAATACGAGACTAACCAAAATGGCGTAGAAAACTGCAACAAAGTAATTCTGCGACACGCTTTTAAAATCTTAGTATCGAGTATCAAAGCTCTAGCTAAAACTGGTATCCGTATCGAGTATTTGAGTATCGAATGTCTAGAAATTGTGGTATTGACCCATCTTATACGTACAAGGTATAGCATTACGTTTCTGCTACCTACTCGATTGTTTTTTATGATGAAACCAGTAAAATATACTTTTGACAAATTGAAATGTTCTATTTCGACATAGGTTAAAACACTTAAAAGCTACATCGCAGAAAATATGAATTCTACTATGGAGCAAAAATATAATGTTCACAAATAGCACATAGAAGAAGATTTCTCGGTTCTCTTTTCCCGTGTCGCCATATTATGTTCTCGTAAAATTTCTACAGCATTATATTGAGGATACATTTAACAATTTTCTGTGCGTTTTTGCTAGCAATGTTTATTCGAAATATCCCTTGATTTCAGTTAAGATTTAGTAGAGGTGCATAAGATTATAAAACTGTAATTGAAAGAAGAAACAAAATTTATTAATAAAATTACTCACTCCGTTTTCTTCATTTTACTTCAGACATTTTCCAGGTGACTTCTGGATAGACTAGTTCTCAGAAGAAAATTAACCAACACTTGAGATATTACGTAAGACATAAAATATTACCCAAAGAACAATGACCTATTGCACAACTATTGTTCATTAATAATCTTTGAAACTAACCTTTCCCACGTTCAGGAACACGACTATTTCTTCTTCCTTTGTAAAATCGAGTGGGAGACAAATTTCCATTAGATTAATTAGGCATATTATGATTTGTTATACTTGATATCATACTTTTTGTTTTAACTTAATTTAAGACTTGAAAATTTATTTCAGCTTACTTTCTGAGTTAGAATATTGGCGCAGTTTTATTCGAGTGATTTAACTTATAAACAGAAGAAGTGACTAACGTTTAAACAATATAGCAAACCGTTAAGTGTGGAATGATATGTGTTGTGTATGTGTTTTCAACGACATCTAGTGACTTGCCTCTGCGAATCCGTGTGAATACGGAAACGCTCCAACGATATCTTCCGTCCGTTATTTGGTGATCAGAACAATTGGGCTGCATTACTCATTCAAGATTGCTCGGTCTGGGTTGGGGCTGAAGACGTGTCCCAAAGTTACTCCTGCGACCACGAGGAGACGAGGCAGTGCTAGCAACGCTGCAGCTGGGTCACGTGACATCTCGCCTTCTGGAAATGGTGTCACAACACTAGCGACATCTGGACAACATGGTGGCGGCGGCAGCAGCAGCAGCGGCAATAATACAGCATGGGGTATGTGGCAACTGAGGTTTGATAATATTGGCAATGTTAGATTTTGGCTTCATGTTCAATAGGCCTAATTCTTCTTATAATTATTACAAATCAAATCGATCATGTAACGCTAACGTAGGAAACTTAGCACTTGCAAGAAAATTTTCTTCTTTAGACTTTTTCGTTTCAAATTGATTTTTCATACGTTCGAACTGAAATGTAGTTATATAAGTTGCATTACAACACGTGAGAACTGACTTCCAGAGTCTAAAAATACACAATCTACGAAGAAGTAATTGGGCATTGTTTTTGCCCCTTTAGAACCTCATGGTACCACGTCTTGTTGCTATAGCAGCAGCCACCCTGTCAGCATGCTCTCCACTAGTTTGTGTAGGATATACACTGGAATGTGTCACCATTCTTCTTGCAACATGGCACTCAGGTGGACAATGGAAGTTTGCCCCTTGTTTCGGCGGCTACTATTCAGTGGTATGGAGACAATAATGTTCACGGGTTGGACTGGCCTACACAGAGTCCTGATCTCAGTCCCATTGAGTACCTTTGGGATAAATTAGACCGGCGATTGAGGTCTCAGGAGATGCGGCCAACTTCCATTGTCCAACTGAGTGCCATGTTGCAAGAGGAATGGCGACGCATTCCAGTGGATATCCTACACAAACTAGTGGAGAGCATGCCTGACAGGGTGGCTGCTGTTATAGTAACAAGAGGTGGTACCACAAGGTTCTAAAGGGGCAAAAACAGTGCTCAATTACTTTTTGGTAGATAGTGTAATAGTTCCATTAAACACAAATGAGATTTTATTTGCTTCCTTGTTGCAAACATTTCTTTCCAGCAATTCTTTACTTAAATTAACTTCGCATGATAATTATTGTTCTCGATGTTTGTTAGGATGCTTTCTGGCGGTTGTTTAAATAAGACCTGTGATTTTTAGTCATTTCTAGTTGGTTCTCTTCGTAAGTTTCTTTTTTCGTTTATAGCTTGTTATTCCATTTTTGTGGTAAAAATTGAGGAATACAAAGTGCTCAGTGCAGGACATCGCGAAACAGAAAAAAATCTATAATCGTCGTTTTGCACACAGTAAAATACTTTCAAGGTGTGCATACAAGCTTTGCAAATGATTGATTATTTCACACTAAATATTGATAACATTTAAATACTTTCTCAATCTGAGAACGAGAACTGTTATTGAATCTCATGAACATGATACATTTTTGTACAAATGAGGAATTCTGAACTCAGTATTCGTTTTTATGAAGTCAAACGACTGTCGGTGCATTCATCTGAATGACAAGAAGTGTGAGAGACAGGTTGAATCCCAATTCCTGAAGGAGGGAGGAATCTTTGAATTCGACTAACAATAAGCTTCCTCGCTAATGGAAAGGAACTTATGTCGCTCACATTTTGTTACGTGTATCCCTTTTCCCATTTATTTGCCCTCAGGTCTTTTTAATTCAAAAAATTATTTACACTAATTTCCCAACTTTCACTGATATAAGAGTGCGTTGGTCTGCAATGTTTCGTTCTAAGCAGGACCAAGAAATTCGTAATTACCGAAGTCCTGAAGACTTAATTTTTCGTTCTTTAAAATAAGAAACTTCACCACGATCTGCGGTAAATGAGGCAATTGTTGTAAAATATTCAGTACTTAGAAACGTAGCTCGTATTATGGGTTTATTGAAACTTTAACCTTTCGTTTCTTTCATCTCGAATGTGAACATGAAGCCAAAAGAAAACATTTCATTCTTTGAGGAAATATTCATGCAGTTGGCAACATTAGGATGTTATAAAGTCACGAATACTGAACGTGGATGAAGATCCATATGAAATACATTGTTTCAGTTGTTTACTACCTTACAGACTACACATGATATACTCTTAGTGATCAAAATCATCAATAGGGTCATTTTGCATTTGCTGAAGTTTAGCAGAATTTTTACTTATGCTGGCTTTATATTACGTATGTTAATATTTTAATTTCTTTATAACTTTTTCTTCATACGAAAAGTAAATGAAAGGGTTTTGGTAATGAAAAATATTGGTAACAAGATTTTCTCAGGAATTCACTTTATGCACCCATAATATCTATCGTTTACTGCACACCGTCAATTTTTGTCTGTCTATGGACAGTAATTTCTAACAAACTGAGTCTCTTCCACTTGTATTTCAGATTAGTAACTTGTACCTCAGAAAGCGTCAATTTTATTTCAGACTAGTAATTTGTATTTTAGAAAGCGTCAATTTTATTTCAGATTAGTAATTTTATTTCAGAAAGAGTCAGTTTTATTTCAGATTAGTAATTTGTTTTTCAAAAATCTTCACTTATATTTCAGATTATTAACTTATATTTCAGAAAGCCTCACTTGTATTTCAGAAAGCGTCAGTTGTACCTAGTATTTCAGATTATTAACTTGTATTCCAGAAAGCGTTAGTTATATTTCAGATTATCAACTATTATATTAGAAAACATCAATTGTATTTTAGAATGTTAACTTGTATTTCAGAAAACCTCAATTGTATTTCATATTATTAACTTGTATTTCAGAGAGCGTGAATTGTATTTCAGGATGTAATAATTTGAATACATTTTAGCGTCTAACAACATGATGAATTGTACTGTGTTGTACACTATTACCACCAGAACAATTCTCTAACGAACCTTGACTATGAGTTTTCTAAAATACGAATGATTATTTCTGGAATACAAATAACACTTTCGCAATTAAAATTGATAAATCTAAACTACATTTGTACTTTCTCAATTAAAACTGTCAAATTTGACATATTATTGGCGCGTTTTGTAATACGATTCACTATCTGATATACCATTTCTTTTTTTCTGAAAACTAAAAAGGCTTAGTTGGTGTATTTTGTCGCTAAAGCAGTATCTCAGAATCGATTCATCCAGTAATGGTACTTAGATGTGAAATATATAAATTAATTCTTAATTTTAAAACAACATAGAATTTCGATCAATCAAAGTCAATTCTAATAATATTTTTTTAGTAATATCTTTCTTACGTAAAACAAAGAGTCATTATTTTTCTTACATAAAACAGAGAGTCGAGTTGAAATATATATGCCGTATATCTCTGAAGATGGTCTGGAGGAATAATTATCTAAAGGCATAGGCCTACCTCCAATCAAAAATTTATTTAGAGGAAAGTGTTAGTGCTTACAGAGATCTACGTAAATTTCTTTGGAACACGAGTGTAACTTGGGAATTACAGAGCTAAAATAAGAAATGGCATTTATGCTCTTAAGTTGATTTTATGATAAGGAAATCCTGACTTGTTTCAGATGACTGCCATGCTAAATACTTTTAACATGCCTTTCAGAATTTGTAGCTCTTGTTCGGGTTTAAAACCGGGGATTTTGGATCCAGTCGTGAACATTGTAATTAAGAGACTATAGAAGACATATTCTTCTATTAAAATCCATCTCTAGTGTAGGTATTTGAATGTACTTCTTGGATTTAATTTGTATAACTCGGAGCGATATGGGTCTGTCGGTTTTATTTTAGCGTTGCAGATTTTTATTTTGCCACAAACTAAGTTTACGCAAACATATAGTGCTTCCATCTTGAATCTTGCGTACACACTTTTAACACTTAAATACAAATGATTGATAAAATGGTAAACTTACTAGTGTTAATTATATAAGCACGTGTGGCTTATAGTATACACCGAAACAGCTGTAAGCCACACGTGCTTAACACTAGTAAGTTTGCTATTTTATCAATCATACAGTGCTTCTTATTTATTTGTAGCTGTTGCATTTCACTCCTTTGAGCGACATATATTGAATGTTATTTCATGTAGGTCTGTCATATTTTTTAAATACGATTTTTCGATTATTATTCGTACAGACTCCGAAACAAAATTTGGGCCACCTGAATTTTCCAAGTTCCAGTTATAACATATTGCGCATGCTCAGTAATCATTGGAAAATTGAGGTGTCCCAAATTTTTTTTCTGGATCGGTACCCTCCACAGAAATCAATATTGTGCTCCTTCCAGATTTGATCCTTTTAAATGTCTCAGTCGGTAATATTTGTAATTACAAATCCAAGTAACCTGGATTCTTTTTCGAGAAAAGAAGTAAAAAATTATCTTACTCCCTTATAAACTGGATGTTTGTTTCTTTATTAATTGTACGGGACGGAAAAAAGGGCCCGTCCTCAAAAATAAATGTTGATATTTATAAATCTTAAAGAGATTTCAATCCCACGCCTATGTATTTTGTGTTTATTTGCTTCAAAATATCTAAATGTTGGTTGGTGTATGTAGAGCAAGTAGTGGAAATTGTGACACTTTCTTCAACTATGTTGAACTCATCTATCATGTTCCCTCACAAAGCAGCTGTGGCATTAAAAGCAGATCGATATGTTAGTCACTCACATTTCTGACCTCTATAAAGACTCTATTCCAGTGTAGGCAAAAATAAATCCTTTGAGAGTATCGTGTTACCCGTGTCGCTTTTAAATATTTTCATTACTTGAGAACTTATCCCTTTACATTGCTGATTTGATCTCATTTTATATCAGACTTATTCTTCCTTATAAATTCCTTGTTAATCCGTTCTTTCTAAGTGACTTTTCCTTTTGTGTTAATTTCGTGCTTTCAGTTAGATAATTAAACTTCTGACCTCATTGCCTCTAATCTTTTTATCATATCATCATGCACAGTGTTTGACCATTCAGCCTTTTTCATTTCTATACTGTAAAGATGGCCTTTTCATCCTAGTCGGAGGAACAATTCTCTTCTGGTACTATGTATATGCATGCAAGAAATTTTTCAATGACTGTTAGGCATATCTGTAATTTTTACAGTAATATGGTAAGCTTATTCACAATAAGCAATACAAAATAAGATAGAGCATGTCTAATAACTGCCACCTTGGTAGTGCAGTCAGGAGAACACTAGCTTACAATGGCTGCTGATCCGGATTCGAATCCCGGTGATGACGGAGCCGTATTTGTGGTGGGCAAAGCCAATGATCCTTAGGGTTCTTCTCGGGATTCTCTCGTTTCTCTTCATAATTGTACCTTCACTCTTCATTTGAATAGTCATTATTAGGGACCGTATTTTATCCCAGGGCGTATGGAGATGAAGTTAGCTGTTTATAGACTATAATGATGTGACATCATATTTGATGCGTGCTACAGCATCTTGTTATGCTGAAGTTGACATTCTATTCATGATTCAAAACTAGATCTCATAGACAGTTTACAATGTATTATAGTGATGAGGACTGATACTATGATAATGTTTCCTACAATTTAAGTTATTTCTTCATGTGTTTAATTTATCTATTTTCACTAGCAGAGTTAAGATCATGAGGTCTTCTCTTCCACTCAACCAGTAAAAAATGAGCATAAAATGTAACAGCAACACTGAAAACAATGGAATAATGATGATGATGATGATAATAATAATAATAATAATAATAATAATAATAATAATAATAATAATAATAACAAAATGTAGATGTGTTTAATTACCTGTAATTCTAAGAGTTAAAATATTGCAATTTATTGTTAAATAAAACAATATGTATCAAAGAAATGATATTTCATAATGAAGGACAGTGAAAAATATGTGAAAAATAAAAATCATATTCCACAAAAGTTATGTTTAAAGCAATATATTCTGGAGACGAAAAGCAGCCTGCTTGACAATCGGCTTTTGAAAGTAGTCAATGTTTGAAGCCCCTTTATGCTAGAGTATTGTATACTATTTACAAAATGGCTATAATATTATGAAATAACATACCTTTCATTACAATACTCAACACTGTGCGTAATAGTGTAAATAATGTTCGATCAATTTAGGCCTACATTATTTATCATAATGTGAATAGTAAATTCAAATTCAAATTCAAATTCAAATTTATTTACAATTTACATTTGAATTGAATACATATGAATAGATACCCGAAATGAGCATAATGCTCGTGCTCGGGTACAGACCAGTAGTCTACATAAATTTTACTGGGTTCAAATAATAATGCTGATGATATAAATAATAGTAATAATAATAATAATAATAATAATAATAATAATAATAGAATAATCGTGACAGAAATGACACAAAGATTGTAATACAAAATAATTCATTAACAATAATAATAATAATAATAGTGATAAAACAAAAATATTTACAATAATAAAATAAATACTAAGACGGATAAAATACAATATAAAACTACTAGCGAGAGTTAACACAACTTAAATAAGCATATAATAACCGGAAAAAATGCCAAACTCGAAAATCAACAGAAAAGTTCGTTGCATCGCAGACGACAGCAACCGTCGTATTGACATTGTGTTGTGCATTAATGGTAGTAGTGGGGAGCTGAAAGTCTACGTAATTGCCGTTCTCTTCCAATCTTCTCGTAAAATCATGGGAAGTTAATGCTGAAAAAACAAAATGTCTATGAGTCAAACTGTTCATTATTACCAGGATAAATACAAATAATACTGAAATATATTAATCGAGTTTCAGTTATAGATCTCTATTTTTGTGCAAGAGTTATCATATCAAAATATTTTATGAATGGCGGGGAAAATATAAATTTCAATAACTTTCTAGTGACAAGATATAGTGACAAGTACAATCAAGTGTATCTGTGGCGATGCTAAGGAATCATTTATTGGAGATATACACTGTTATTAATTAAGAAAATGATCTATTTAAATTTATTACAATGTTTTATCTTATAGGGTACATGCATCAGATAAATACAATAAAAATTAGTACCATATAATGCTAGTAACACTTAAAAAAAGTTATAATAAAATTTATAAAATATCATACAAACATTTTCACTTTATTTTTTAAAAACAATTAAAAAATTGCGTATTCTAGTGTACATAGTTCAGGCCTACATAATATAAATTGTAAATATAAGTGTAATTGTTAAAGTTTTGCTCTGATCAACTTGACAAAACAGGATTCGCGTGAGCAGACAGAAATACTTCGTTTGCTACATTCACGCACTCATCCAATACAGTGAAAACTCCTGTAATACTTAAACTTGTAGCCTTGTGGGTCCCTAGTCATTATCATAATTCTGCAATGCTTAGGAAACTGGCATAAGTCAATTTTCACAAAAAAAAATATTAGTTTATTCACAACTTACGGAACATCTGCTCGCTTTGGGAAAAGAGACATAAGTATTTCTCCCATTAGAATATTTCATACAGAAGAAAATTAAATCGACATAAACCAGTGTGAAGACAGTTTTTTCCTTCTCCTGTAAAATTAACATTTTTGAGCTTGTGCCACTTTCCCGAGCACTACAGAATTGAAATAGTATCAACCAAAACATTGTCGACATGATGTAGTATTGTGATTAGCATATAGAATGCATCAGTTTGAGGAGGCGTAATACGCTTATGGGGAGGTGGAAGGGCACTCTAGTGGGAATCCATCTGACCTTTTTTTTAGCCTATACGGCTGAATCGGCAGATGGCATCACATAGATGACCCGCGGCCATCCGGACTCCAACAATCATTGCTAAGTAAAGTAGCAGTAGGGTCTAAGCTGGTAACATTCCAGTTCCAAACTGTAAGTCATACTGTTAATCTTCCTATTGGCATTAACTCTAAGTGAACTTGACAGTCACTTTACGCTATTTCATTTATTACTTTAATTACTCACAGATTCTTTATGTGCTATTATCATCATCAGTTTCGTATCTGAAAATCTGGCTGAAGTCAGTAACATTTACAGCAGATATTTACAATGAAAAGGCCCGATATAGATGAGAAAACATAGCATAGCAATGTGAACTGTCATATCCACTCTCACATAGCTGATGTCCTTCGGTGATAATCGAGTACAACTTGCCAGAAGCTCTTCTGCAGTGTGTACAGATAGGCTATATCGAAGACAGATTTTCACACACACAATTGGTCTTGCCCAACTACTGGATCTCGTAATAGAAAACTCGTAGCAGAGGCGTTTCTGGACGTGTAATCCCATTATAATAATATCTTTTTTTTACCCCTTCTACAAACACCATAATTCTTAATGATAGTGACGGTAATAGTTAGAATTGTAACAGTGAAATGCGGCTTGTTCCGTTCTTTAATAATGTGATCATTCCGCTGGTATCTAGGAAACTTGGAACTTTCAACTTTTCCTTAAATAATAATCTTATTCGTTTTGTTGCACATTAAACTCCTTTGTATATGGTTTCGATTCGACCACTTTTTCAACTTAATGGTTAATTGAAGCTCAATACAGTGATATCGAAATATATATTATTTTCATAAAATTGCACCACAGTTTCTCTTCTTATTCGCTTCTATAATGTGTAGGGTTATCAAGTCACTGAAGATTTGAAAGTCCTTTAACTTTGTTAAGACGTAAATGTATAGAAATAGTATATTACGATAGCAAGGTTGGGAAGTGCTTTTTACAATATCAAGAAAAAGTTTGAAAAACGAGTACGATCATATTTTTATGCTCGACCATGCCGAAATGTAGTAATTGTACACCTGGTAGTAGCCCTTTAATGCACCTCATTAAAGTACTCCTATTCATTATAGTTCAGTTGTTCAGTCAATGAGAAATCACCATTGTAGCATTATAAAAGCGCAAGTATCAATTATTCTCGGATATGCAATCGAAAGACAACTAGCGAAACGTCACGGAGGCTGGAAATCCAATACTATCGCAGAAGGTTATGTTCTGTTACTATAATAATTAGCGTTAATTGTAAATAATATTCAAATAAATTCAATTTGTCATCTCGTTTTTCAATGTCTAAATCAATTTCCAGGTTATATCAAGATTAATGTTCATGTTATTCTCTAGATTATATAAAGGTCAATGACATTCGTTCCTCGGAAAAAATCAATACTTTCGCGTCTGCGCACATCTCACAATTTAGAAGGTCAGTTCCGCTCCTCACTTAGATAACCATAACATGAATACTTATGAATAAGTTCAAGTTAGAAATGTGGTCGAGCATAAAAAGTCGTATGAAACTTGCCTATAATGGTAATTAAGAAGCTCTTATGAAAATTATGAAACTCGCTTGCGCTCGTTTCATAAACAAATATACTCGCGTCTTAATTACTACCATTATAGGTTCGTTGTGTAATGTACTATTAAAGTTACAATATATTTTCCATTGAAAATTTAGAATAACATTATTCCAAAGCCTTCCCAAACTATACTGTAATGGTAACTAAGTAACAATAAGTGAATTGGTATTTGTTGAAACAACGTCAGTCACAATTTTTGTGATCGTCAAGTTTGTCGTTATTTCGGAATATGTATAGTTCAACATATCGTTTGGTGATTTATGTGTTCATAATAATTAATCTACAGAGATCTAAAATACTTTAATTTTGTTTAAATAGCAATTGTTTTTAAGTTTCCTACAAGTCTGGATTTTATGACTGATGTTTTAACAAATACCGATTCAAGTGCACTGTAATGGGTCTATTTCAGTACAGTTTTATGTTATGAAGAATGGTTTCCCTAACAACAAGTTCCTGTGTGGGAATTTAACTTTCAAGGCCTAACAACAACAGCTGTAAATACAACCAAAAACACGATCATGCCAAAAATAATATTACAGTTTTATTCATAAAAGAATGGGATTTATTTTTGCAGAAATTTCTGTTTCATTTGTCTCACTATTGTTGCTATGACAAATAAAATAATAAACAGCAATGCAAGCTATTTTTGAATTAGTTAATGTATATGGTACCAGGAAGTAATGGTGTTGCCTCTAAATACGAATTGGCTTTGTTTAGTGTCACTATGAATGTAAAAGAATTTGTTCTAGAACACTGAAAAGACTCTGAACTCTAATATTATATTGAGGAATGGATCATGCAATTTGTTCTCATTGTGGAAGTTAGTAAAAAAAAATTGATGGTATCGATTCCGTTACCTAAAAAACATTCTGGTAGACCTAAGTCCAGGAAATTATATAAAATTTAAAATACATATATATTTTACTAATGGCGAGTCCTTGACTGTTCGTCATTCACCCGTATGAAGTCAGTTACGCAGACCAATTTACCGACAGGGTGCATGATGGGAGGTTGGGCTACGCTGCACCCTATGAGATAATGATATAGGTTTATTGGGATGCCAAAACTATGAAACATGCAATATAAATCGAGTTGCAGGGCGACAGCAGACGGGCTACTCAACAGTGTGGCGTATTCTGAGAAATTGGTTTAGCCTATACTTGAATAAAACCTACTCTTTAGTGAACAGAACTGTATTGTTACTTTTCTATAAACTTACTTTCTAACAAAGTTAGAGGACCGAATCTTTAATGGCTTTTGAATAATTCTGTATAGTTCCTTGCGATCAGTATGCGTATGTATGAATATGAAAATCATAATCTTCGTAGCGGTCGTATGGATTTTTAAGTGATTATAACTGTAAAAGTATTCTAATGTGATATTAACAACGGTTTTTTGTTCTGAACTGAAGTTTATTACTATTTTATTTATTTTAATGCAATTTGTTTTAAAATTTTCATGCGTGAAGCTTTAATTAAAGATCTTTTCTAAATATAGGCCTATGCAATTCAGAGCTATATTACAAATATGCATTCCTACTTAATTAGTATTTACGCCTCCTCTCAAAGCTAATTAAGTCCACTTGTCCGTCTGCCTGAATGAAGTGAACTGGTAATGAATCTTGCGTACAATTGATGTTTTATAATTCCGCGAAAATTCATTCTCTTTCAATTAAATTCAATTCGGTGACGATGCGCAAAAACTGTCTGTTAGGACATCTGCTAACGAGGTGCGTTACATAATCATTACCGCTGCTACCAACGACTTGTAGCTATCTGTAGTAAGACGGTAATAGAATATGACTTCTTTCCATATTTTTAGACACTCCAATACATTAATTCCACATCGGTTCCTGGCAGTCTGGTGCCTTCATAACGAGTTGAGGAAAAGTACGTAAACACGTTAAAAACTTACATAACTTACTCAAAAATTTATATCAGCATTACCTCACTTCATACAACTCTAATAATTGTTGATTGAATTACAAATGTTGTATCTTCTCTTCATGCAATGCCATGGTAATATAAACCTTAATTCTTTATTTATCGTCCTTATTCAGCTATACAGCTGTTCAGAGTCGAAGAAATAGGGATTTAATTAAGCAATAGTCGAATGAAAATGACAGATGAATCCGTAGAACATAGAAGATATGTTTTACGTCAACTTTTTGTAGCCTATCACAATAATCTCATAGGACATCCCTTGGCTAGAATATTTACTCCTGCGCCACAAACCGTCCTTATATCTGTATTGTCAATTGGCCTCATCGTCAGGTATGAGGGACAGTCAAATGAAATGGATCACCATGCGTATATCTCACGGCGGGCAAGTTGGTACCACTGGAATTTGATTGCTGAACTGACAGTTACAACCTCTTCTTACACCTAGTCGTTCGTTTATTGTGCTGGAAGTGAGGTTAGAGATACGTGTGTTCGTCCAACATCACTAATGGAGGCAGGTGAAGGAGGACAGCGAGGTGTAGTGCGATTTTTGACTATTAAAGGAGTAGGAGGACGAGAAATCCATCGTCGCATGTCTGCTGTTTACGGCGAACACAGCATGTCATGTTGGCATGTACTGGAATGGCACAAGAGATTCCGAGGGGAACACGTGTCACTGCAAGACGATGCTCGCCCAGGACAGGCTCTTCGTGCCATCACTCCTGCTGTTATTGCTGAGGTTGATGGTCTTGTACGGAGAAATCGAAGGATCACTGTGAAAGAACTTCGTCATTTGGTGGGAATAAGTCACGGTTTCGTACACGTCATTGCGACGAAGCACCTGCATTATCGAAAAATCTGCGCGCAATTGGTTCCACATCAGTTGCCTGAGGAACAAAAAAAGAAAACGGAATGGCTGCTTCACTGGTCATTTGCAACGATACCACGAGGAATAGTATGCATTTCTGTCCCGTATTGTCACTGGGGACGAATCGTGGTGTCACCATTTTGAACCGGAGAGCAAACGGCAGAGCCAACAATGAAACACATGGATTCTCCCCCACCGAAAAAGTCCAGAGCAATACACTCCGGTAAAGTCATGTTGACATTCTCCTTCGATTCTAGGAGTCCTCTGCTTGTTGAATTTCTCGAGCATGGGACCACAATCAATGCACAGTGTTATGAAGAAACTTTACAGAAACTGAGACGCGCCATTAAGTCAAAACGCCCTGGAATGCTATCGAACGACGTTATCCTTCTTCATGGTAATGCCCGCCCACATACTGCCAACTTCGAGAGGAATACGATTAAGAGATTTGGTTGGGAAACGCTTCAACATCTCCCCTACAGCCCAGATCTCTCCCCATGCTATTTTCACATTTTTGGAGAGTTGAAGAAAGACATTCGTGGACTTCATTTTGCATCGGACGAAGACGTGTGTGACTGGGTAAAGAACTGGTTCGGCAGACAGCCCTTAAGCTTTTTATAGAAAGGGATTGATCGTCTTGTCTCGTAGTGGGATAAATATATATAATATATAATAGATTACTTTTGAGGTAATAAATATATTCTATTATACTTTTTGGCATCTGACCGTTTTCATTTGACTGCCCCTCATAGAATACATTATTGAAGTCCCTCATTTTACATCAGTAGGAAATTACAAAAAATCTAAAATTATACTAAGCTTACAAAATATTTGGTTCTTGCACCATGTTATGCAGAGAGTTTCAGCGAATGTTGACGTAATATCCGTCGGCTGACCTGCGCGAACGCTAAGGCCTGCACGTTACTGCAGCTGTTAGCCTTAGAGAATATTCTGTAATATTCAGTCATGGATACATTAACAGTATGAGCTGTGGCATTATTCTACTGAAAATACGTCATGAAACGTTACGTATTTATTTATTTATTTATTTATTTATTTATTTATTTATTTATTTTATTTAACATTCTCTATGAAGATGAACTGCACAATCTGCATCATATTTCTTTGATGAGTGAATTTGCTCTAGAAGTGTTGGCCGTTCCTTCAGGAAACTATAGAAGTCCATGCAAGACACATTTTTTAAAGGACATTTTGTGATTAACATGGCCTTTATTGAATTCATTACGGTGACATCTGATAGAAACAATATAGAATTAATCAATGTTTTACGGGATTATTAAATAAAATTAAAGAAAAAGAAATATTTCAATAATAATTAAGGGAAACGGGACGCCATTTAAAAAAAAATGGGACATTTGGCGTTCCGAGCATACTTTTCTCGGGACAGGGGACAAGAGGCTGAAAAAAGAGATAATCCCGTTGAAAACGGGACGTCTGATCACCCTAGTTTAGTCACTTCTGCGTTTTCCTTCCTTAAACTCTGAAGTTCGTATTAGCATTAAACCATTAATTATATTAATATAAATATGCCGTATTACACACTCTGTACTCATTCGGCTTAAATGTCTATTAAACGGTGGTAGTCCTTCAGTTTTATTTCCACACGATACTGTAATAAATACACTCAATTTTACTTGCCAATAGAATTGGAGTATTTTTAGTGTTGATTTTTTTACTTCTTTATCTGGTTATCCATTGATTCTGTCGCAAAACATTTGAATGTCCCAAAAACCAAAATAGAATCAATTAATCTACATTAGCAAGTTCATATGATTTTCCATTGCCAGTATTTTATCTCTTGTGATAAAATGAAACAAATCAAATCTCAAATGGCGATTGAGTTAGGTCTCTCAAACGTTGCCGCCTTGTAATACCTGTCGCATCCCGTTATTACGGCATCCTCAGGCTTCGAAAACTTTTATTCTCGCATTGAAATCCAGAATGCTTTGCGCTGGCGTCCTATAGATAGTTTCTAGTTGAGTTTCTGTGAGATCTAAACTTTTCGGTCTACTAAGACCTATACCTTCGTAGTCACATGTGATATTGGTCTGTTCCTTTCAGCAAAGCACATTTTCCACTTAGTTTTTTTTTCTTATTTACACCCTAATAGTGTGTACGAGTAAATGTTCCCTGACTTCACAGTGCCCAGTAAATAGCTCCGCCACCGTTTTAACTTTCGTTCCTCTGAGTTCCAGAATTCAGACGTTGTTTTCTTAGAGAAAACTTTTCCTACAACATTTATTCTGTCAGAACTTTTCCTCTTCCACGTCAAGTCCGAAGCAGTCTTGTGAGCGTCATTATGCCACAAACAGACTGCCTCACACTTTCAAATGTCTTTTCTTGTTTTAAAGTAGTGAAGCACCAGTTAGCATATGCATGTGTATTTCGTAGTAAATTCATTTTAACTGGGCTTTATTAAAATTAATTTTCCTTTAGAACTTTACACGGCCGCTCGTTCTGTCGTTCCAAAATACCATAATTTCTGGTATTCGTCTTTACCTGGTTGAAGAGTCCGGTAGTCGTGCTTTTTTTCTAATGACTTTATTCCATGACTTTTTTTATCTACCTCTCTTACGCCTATGTGGTAGTACTCGCACATACATACATACATACATACATACATACATACATACGCCCTCGATAGCGCAGTTGGTATAGCGCTGGCCTGCTATGCTCGAGGTTGCGGGTTCGATCCCAGCCGAGATCGATGATATTTAAGTGTGTTTAAATGCGACAGGCTCATGTCAGTAGATTTACTGGCATGTAAAAGAACTCCTGCGGAACAAAATTCCGGCACACCGGCGACGCTGATATAACCTCTGCAGTTGCGAGCTTCGTTAAGTAAATCATAATTTAAATGTTTTTACATACATACATACATACATACATACATACATACATACATACATACATACATACATACATACATACATACATACATACATACATACATACATACATACATACGCACACATGCGCACACGTTTTGGAAATATTCCGTCTTGTAACATGTCCAAATAATTTGTTGTCCTTCTCAGCTCTTTCAATCAGAGTCCTCTGTATTTAGAGATCTAACAACCTCATTTCGCACACTTTTAATTTAGGATACACTGGCACTTCTCACATATTCCACGTATAATACACATACGACCAATAATCGGGTCTTATTGTGCTTTTCCAACGTCCACACCTTGAACCCATAAACAATATTGTTTCTGTAGTAGGCCTAGTTATTCAAATATAGTACATTAATTGTTTTAATATGTAGGCCTACTATTCCGCAAGGTACAGTTCAACTCATACAGAAATGTAAACACATGAAACACTGTTTTTCTTATTTCTCTGCGTCCAATTCCTTAATGGGATCTTCTACTGGTTTAAGTAGTATTTTTGAATATCAGATTTTGTAAACAGTTCATTTAAGACATATGAATGCTGTTATCTAGTTCTCGAAAGTCTTGTTAAGTATTTATTACACTAATAATATCATCACCACCATCCTCCTCCTCCTCCTCCTCCTCATCATCATCATCATCATCATCATCATCACTATCACCACCACCACCACCACTATCACCACTACCACTACCATCAACATCAAGAATTAGGCCAATACGAGTTAAGGCTTCATTTCTTCCTCAGACTTTCAGTTTTCCTTTTCCTTTTTCCTGGTAATTCAGAATTTCTTGTGACTCTGATCCGTTTTTAATTTAAAAAATGTGTAAATGTAAAGTCCTCTTATGTTATTATATACATCTTAAGCGGATATAGGTTCACATCATTTTCAGTATTTTCATTTCTCATTCTAATCATCTAGGTAACACGGGAGATCTGTGATCTTCCCACATATCTTTTATAAGTTTTAAAATAATCTAACCCTCACATATGAACAGTAAAGTTTAAAAAATACACGAGTAGTTGCGCGGCTTGTGTAAATTATGGTACAATTAAATCTAAACTATTCATATGCGATGTCATTACTAGGAACATTCGAGAACATGCCGCACAAACATTCACGTACCACCTGTGGCTTATTAACCAAATGTTGCCAACTTGCTAAAAACTAATGGTAGGGGGGACTAAGTGGACATGATTGTTGCGTCACAGCTACGTCACAGCTGCCGCACGACTGGCGGCGCCTGGTGGGCTCCATCAGGCGCCGGGTCCGCGGCAAGAACCCCACCACTGCTGCTGCCGCCCCCAGCAGCGACAAGATGCCGGCCTTCATGACATCATCCGACCCGGCGGTCCGCGACGACTTCCTCCGGGCCACCATGAGGATCTTCCTGGTCGTATCGCCTCCCATGGGTCGTCTCCAGGTGGTGCACAGGGTACGTTCAATGTCATCTGCTGTATTTAGTGCGATTAAGATAACTTTGGGATTGAAATTGAAATTGAAGTCAAAATGTTTTCATGGCAACTTTTGGGTTAGTACAAACGAATAAAATTGTTGCCTTGAAAATACATTACTACTTCTTAAGACCTAAACTGATTGGCTTCTTATGCAGCACTCATTTCTAATAACGTTTCAGCTCTCTTAGAGCCACGAGGACTACTGCATTGAACATTTAAATCAAATTTCAGTTGAGCAACAACATTTCCTTTTGTGCAAGAACATTTCAAATCTGCAAAGCGTGTGAGCTAACACTGCTTCCAGAAACTGTGCATTTATGTCAGTCTCTTGTTGCCCTTGTAAAATATGAATCCTAAAGTAATTTTAATCTTAGAAGAGGTCTTTATTAGTGTAGCAGCATTGTGAGTTACGTTGTTCCGTGCGAGTCCGTTGTATTTTTTGTATAAGAAAATGTCGTCTTTAATCTTGAATATAGAAAAGTTGATTTTTCATTATTTTCATAGTTCTGTGGTGCTCAGTAAAAGAGGGTAAGTCAGAAATGGATTGTTTTAAGTTATGACCTCCATGTGAATACAAAAAATTTAGACTACATATTCAGATAATATAAAGATCATATGTCTATTCTCTTCCATAATGATGTAGAGCTTCAGATTTCCAGCCTACCGTAATGAATTTGGATCTCATTTCAAACATTGCTTTTGCTCTACGTAAAATTTTCAATTTGTGGATTATTTCCTTTTTACCGCGCACCATGGAATTATGGACATGTCTAACGAACTGCTAACATTAAAATATTAAACAGATTGGCAAAAGAGATTCCCAAGATATTTTATTATGTTTTGCAATATTTGTTCACCGATAAACAACGCCAAGAAAATTAAGTATACATAATATTGTAAAAAAAAAATATATATATATATATATAATTTTTTAAAGTTATATACTATGCAATGATTTTTCGTCCTACTCGGTTGAGAGTACGTTTTGCCAAAAGTGATACTTTCATTGATAGAAGGCAGCTATCGCGGAAGACCGTGAAATGAAATACGAGAAGTGATGATGAAGGGTTATAGAGGATTGAGAAGTCGTACCCCTTATAATTTGTACTGTCCCAGTATTAATGTGGAGGAACTTGGGAAACATGTTAAATCCCAAGTTTGTATTTCTCATTCTTATCATCGTACCCAGTACATCCTTCCGAGAAAAATCAGTAACATTTTATCAACAGTAATCTCACTAGAGGTTTTGATTTATCTAGAGAAAATCAAAACTCGAGTGGGATTTAATTGACTATTACACGATTAGAAGAAAGTACATAAAGATTAGAAGTAACGAAGTGCTCCAATACAATAAAATATTGATTAACTTACGAAAATACAACTTTCTTCAAAATTATTATTGTACCATCTCAACATTACAAATATTACGCTAGATGGCAGTAGTGTATTATGATTAGCTGTTTTCTTGTTATCAGTTGTGCCAACTATGGAATCTTCATTGAACTCTGTGGACGGTTACTAGTCAAGAAGGCTTTGTTGATTCAATTTCATTTTTATTAAAACATTTGCATTCCACTTCAATTATCCGGATCCCAGTTATCAACGTCACTTGACAAATGATTTTCAATAAATCTTAATATTAAACAATCTCTGATACGTGACTATCCATAATATCATATAGCAGAAGCTACAACATAACCTAAATAATATAAACAACTATTCGAAAAGTTTTAATTAGGGATGATGAAATAAACAAGAAAAGTTTTAATTAAGGACGATGAAATAAAAAATTAACAGGAATAATTTTAAAAGGAACAGTTATTGAAAGTACTATTTTTAAATTTGAATGTTTTAGTGGTTAGTGGTTCAGTTGATGTTATATTGGACATGTGCGTAAAAGAAGTGGGACTCGTTGATGTACATGGTTTATTTCTCAACTTATTCAGGATTTTCGAATGGTGCTCTTTATTTATTTGTAAATAGGGTTTCAGGGAAGATTCATAGATATGACTAGTGATCTTTATTAATTCTTGTTCTTAAATGTCAATGCGAGTCATATTTGAAACTGCTGTGCATCGACTGGAGTGGTTTGTAATTTTCTGTTTTTTGACGTCCAGACCAGTGCAGTTTGAAATGTTGGCAAACAAAGAAACAAATGCTAGGGTAGTGATAAAAATAAACAATTGCTAGGGAAGCGATAAAATTAAACAAATGCTAGGGACGCGATAAAATTGTGCGATAAGCAGACATGATTGGTTGAAAGACGTCCTTTCGTACCGTTTTATTGGTCAATAGTAGTATGACGTAGTAAAGGTGTAATAGTCAAAAGAAAGTAACAAAGATGACTATCGAAATCAGCACTTACTTATTCCCAAAAGTGAACAACGGACGGACCAATTATAGGTTATTATCATATACTGTATGCTTTATGAGTTCAAAATCAATATTTATAGCAGATTATTTATCTCTCGCGTTCATATTACTTTTATAATATTGCTTCAGAATGTAGTATTTTAATTCTTCAGCACCGATTACGCCTCGTAAAGCAGAAACAATACCCTCACATAGTTTAATCCGAAATGAAATATTTGAAATCAGTAGGGATTGCAAATACCTAGGTAGGGATATAAAGAATACATAGGGCAAAAACTTCAGACTGAAATGTTAAACATCTAAGTTCAGCGGTACAGACTACAATGGACACAACACATCTCAGGAATTCAGAACAACATCCTTAGACGATCAGTTCTAAAGACTTGGCCTGTCGCTTCAACCATGTTCTCTTTCCTCTGCTATTCTCTTGCATGCTTCATAGTTGTCGCACTTCATCCTATTGAGCATGTCTTTGATGTATTTTCTTCTCGGCTTCTTCTCCCTTTGTTCCCAAATATGTTTCCCTACAGTAGTATATTAACTGGAAATATACATTATTATGTCAGATTCTGTGACCAATGAATTTAATTTTTCTGTCCTCCAATTTTTTTTATTAATGTTCCACTTACATTTACCTTTTTTAAAATTTCAACACTTGACACTTTATCACTCCACCTAATTTCTAATATTCTACAACAAATCCAAATATTTTCGTGGCCGCTGAGCGATTACAGCGAATTCCAGTTTGCCAACTTCCGCTTTTATTTATCATAATACATTCCAGATAATTTGTTTAATGTTCTACTTATTTCGAATAACCTATCACAATATAAGAAAGTTACAAGCAGGAGGGAAAGGCAAGAAGCCAAACAAAATCTGGAATGATCTTAATATTTTTCCTTTACAAATTCCAGCTATTGATAATACATAATTTTGAGCCGCTAATAATATTTCCTTGTTTGCTGATTTTATCTTTAAAATACATATTTAAAAATTATTCTTTTAGTGAAGATCCACTAGCACAAAGTTTCTGTTCTTGTTTCATTTTTTTGTACAATGGCAAGGTCCTTAACTTGCCGTTATTCGCCCCGACTCAACGAGCTTGGCTCATAGATGTTGCTAGTGCCGAGAAGCATATATCACTTAGTTTGTCAGAGACTATCCAGAGTGTACAATAGGCACTGGGTCTACATTATACTCGTAGGCTAATAATGAAGAATTATTGAGGTGTCACGGACGAAGAAAATCTATCTTGTCTGGACCATGGGCATGCCCAACACAAGTTATGAATTCAGGGTGGGTCGGCCAGAATTTGAACCCGTGTCCCGTGGTTTATAAGCCCAGCTCGCTAGCACTAAGATACCGTGTTTCTTATTGTATCAATATCAATTTATTCCGGTTATAAATTTGTTTGTATTAATTTTTGCTTTTCTTCTCTGCATTCTCATTTCTGTTTTCCGAGTATATCGGTCGGTGTGTTCATAATTCGATGAACCTTTATGACTAATTCTCCACTTTTTCGAAGCAAAATCACACTGCTATTACAATATCACATTTTTAACAATCTCATTTCGATGTATTAGATAAACTAGAATGTAAACTGAACTCTGTAGAGAGAAAGGCATGTTGGTCCGACAAGTTAACAAATTTAAAGAAACAAATATTAAAAGTCCTTCAATAAGTGTCTATTCAAAAATACAAAATATTACATAGGTTGCATGAACATATTACTAGCGCTTTCGCTATTATAATAGCATCTTCAGGTCAGACTTGCGTGATATTAAGCTTTTCATATAAAGACATAGATGGACAAGTAACGTCGAAATGTGTTAAGGTACATGACGTGAAGATATAAAAATACAATGGTAAGAAAAGTAAAATTTGACTTATGAACAGTCTACCATTGTATTTTTATATCTTCACGTCATGTACCTTAACACATTTCGACGCTACTTGTCCATCTATGTCTTTATATGAAAAGCTTAATATCACGCAAGTCTGACCTGAAGATGCTATTATAATAGCAAAAGCGCTAGTCAGAATATGTTCATGTAACCTATGTAATATTTTGTATTTTTGAATAGACAGTTATTGAAGGACTTTTGATATTTGTTTCTTTAAATCTGTAGAGAGGAACTAACAGAATCCTGGTGTGAAGACGTGTAGTAACCATGGCAACCGTGATATTCTAGCTGAATAAAGGCATTATTACAGCTTCTCCCTTTTATATCAGCGTCACAACCGGAAATTGGCAATGCAGGCGCTGTTTCATGTGATTTGGGTTCTATTTCAAGCATATAGTAGTACTGTATTATGTCTAAATAATGGGTTGTGTACAATGAATTACCATTATCATCTAGTTCTTCATGTCATCCTATTTAGATTGGCTTCAGATTTGTAGGTTATGAGTATGATTTATATTTTATTGCAAATTTTTCAAAACGCGATATATTTTGTATTTTATTAATTTGGTAAGTGGCAATATTTTCATTAATAATAATAATAATAATAATAATAATAATAATAATAATAATAATAATAATACACTAATAATTACATTAATATAATAATAATTAATATCATGAATAATAAACATTCTCTATGATAGGTACTTCAACTAGTTACATGAGACCTAATCGAAGATTTCGGTCACCGGCCGCTACTGATCCAAAGCCTTATTTTCCGAATGGAACCCTGCAACAGATTTGATTTCATCTAATCATGTAATATGTGGTCGTCTTCTTGGTCTCTTGATATCTCTTTGAATCCAGTGACGAATTTCTGTTGACCAGTTCGCACCCCTACTAAAATACCGTCGTATGTCAAAAATCATGTATTAATTTCGTAAATTATTTTCAGCACTGTTTTACTAATTGGAGGCATAGAATTCTAATAATAAAATAGTTCATTATCACAGGTTTTGGTACCTGTTTATTGAAATATTTTACAGTATTATTTTATTAAGAAACAGCATACCTAGCTTTACAAATTATAGCTTTCGAGTTACGATACTATTTTACTGGGAGTGCGAGCTCTTATCTGTTCTTCTTGCAATTATTGACCTACCAATTCCATTTTAAGATTTTTAATTTTGCATTATGATGTCTTCCACTCTTGTTTGCTCTCTGACCCGCTGGTTCCTTTTGCTGTCTCTTCTCGTAATACATAACATGCATCTCTCAATACTCCTTTGTGCTTGTAGCCTCTGAATTGCTTCCTTGCTTAGTCATAGATATAGCCTATTGTAATTAACTCAATGTGTCCACCCACACTTACTTTTCCGCTTTTCGTGTTTGTCTGTCAGGAGTCTCTTCCGTTATAAGAGACGTTCTACATTCTCAATAGAGACTTAAACATCCCTGCTCATAATAGGAATTTACAAACGAGAAATATAAGATGTAAATTTCTCGTGGAGTTCTTTCACTCTGGAATAGGGCGCTTCTCTTGTGAAGAAAACCGAGCCTAGGATTTTCATCGCCTTTTAAAAAGTCATTGCTTAAAGTCGGGTTTTAGCTCGCGAAATTCTAATACGATTGAAGTCCTGGCATCCAATAGATCGAAGAGAGCTTCTTATAACTTTGGACCTCCGTGCTGGTATGCCGCGGCATATTACTGAAAAGAGACAATAAGAAAGTAGGACAAATAAAAATGAAGAACACAGAGAACGTATTTTAAAATGAATGCGTATTATCTTCAAGAATAAATATGTTACGTTAATTTGCACAAAAAATGAACTTTTAATTGCAATTCTGTCGAGCATTCTTAAACTAAACTGCAACACAAAGTGGCCAATCGACAATATCATTCAACATAACATAAATGTATGAACAAAGGGCATCATCCACACAGCTTTTCTACATGGAATGCTCATGAGAGTCATTTTTAGTTGCTGCTAGTGAAATATTCTGTTTATAACCGCCGACTAATACTACTCACTCGTCTAAAACAATAATGAACGAAACAGAATTTAACTCTCGTTATTCATGAAGTATCTATTAGTAGGCCTATTTTAAATTTTCTTCTGCTTGTGACAGTAAGCAAAGTAGGACAAATAAAAATGAAGAACTCAGAGAATATATTTTAAAATGAATGCGTAAATAATTAAATATGTTACGAAAAAATTAAGCATGAGAGAAAGTAAAAACGAATTTCAATTGCAATGTCAATATTTCTACCGACTTCTCAAGTTAAAATGGTGGGAAAGAATAGAAACATGTTTAAGGAAAAGAACACGTCCATGAAGTTATGTACAGTCTTAGAAAAAAAAGTTTTGTCGCACAGGTACTTTATAAGTCCCAGAAAGGAGGCAGTGTACATGACTAGTAGGGCTGAAAAAAATTATTGGTTATAGGCTACGCTGCATCGTACGTAGAGCACAGGATTACTTATGTTTCAAATTAATTAACTGGGAACAAATATTAAATTTACAAAAATATCATTATCAATGAAGTCAAACACAATTTCCCTATGTTCTGACTTCAGTCATTTATTCTTTGTTGGATTTTTGTTTAGGCATTCTGATACAACCTCGCGTCACTTGAGCAGGTCTACTATTGAGGAGAATCGGATGTTCACTCTCTCTGCTCCTTACAGACAGTAGAGACATTTGGCAACGCGACGCATTTTGTAAACAATGTATATAGAAATTGTTTACTACCCTGAGGCGGCTTCGGTAGCGCAGTTGATGTAGCGCTGGCCTTCTGTGTTCGATGCTGCGGGTTCGATCCCTGCCCAGGTCAATGGCATTTAAGTGTGTTTAAATGCGACATCCTCATGTCAGTAGATTTACTGGCATGTAAAAGAACTTCTGCGGGATAGAATTCCGGTACACCGGCGACGCTGATATAACCTCGGCAGTTGCGAGCGTCGTTAAACCATAATTTAAATTAATTTACTACTCTGATACTAATAGACTACTTTTATTCAGCCCTAATGATCAGTCCTACAACTAAACAAAATAATTGTATTACCTCAACTAGTCGTTCCCTTGTGAACCAGATCGCTCGTCTTCTGATCATGCGCACTGCCTCCTTTCTGGGACTTAACGAAGTACCTGTGCGACAAAACTTTTTTCTAAGACTGTACGGTATGGATATACTCGTACTTAGAAAAATAATGACAATTCTCGTCCTATCTATAGTTTGTACTATACATATATTGATTTGATACTTTAAATGTATATTCATAATTTAAAATCCTAAAACATTAAGCATTAAAAAGGAACGTAGAAAGAAAGAAAAAAATAAGAGAATTTACAGAGTTTCTTCGGATAAAATGTGTCGAGGATTAATGTTCTCTAGTTTAATAATTGTTTAAATAACTAATTATTCTTTAAAAATGAATGATAGTTTGCTGGAAACTGCAATAAGAGAATAATTTGCGGATCTCCTAGGTGTAGGAACTACACTTGCTCTGAAATCTCACTGCGATAAAATATAATTTTTCAAATGATTAATTCTTATACGAGAGTTAAAGACGGTGTGTACTTAGCGCGAGACCCCCAAGGCCCAACTCGGGATGAGTTTTTCGGTATTTGCTTTATAAGTTGCAACTCACTTCATCGCTGTAATATAATTTATAGGGGTTGCCTTCCTTTCTCTTTGATGTTGGTTTCTGTATAACTGCGCTTTGAGGTTATGTTCATTTTATTTACACCCAATAACTTCCAAACTGACGTCAACAATACGGTATCCTGCTCTAGGTAAGACGCTAATTTTACTCTACACCTTCATATTAACCTCATATAACTTCCTTTGTAGTAGTCTGAAGTTAATACCAATGTTCTCTTTTCTTTTTAATCTCTGTAGCAAAGTTTACAAGTATGTACACACTGGTTCTCGGTATCTACTTCAGAAGTAGTTGAATGTTTATTATCCTCAGAATCTGATTACTAAAAGGAAATAAAATATAACGAACGTATACGCAGAAAAATAAGATATGTACGAGGGGACGATAAGTTTCTGTCACCACAGAAATAAAATGATGATAAACTTTGATTGATACTTATTTATTTTTCAACGTAATCCCACTTAAACTCAATACACTATTAGAGTGATTCTTAAGCACTTTTATTCCACTCAAATAAAATTAAGGAGTTTTTATCTGAAATGGCTCATTCACTTCTTCCATCACATCATTATCGCTCTCAAATTGTTTTTATGGCAAGTCCACTTTAAGGTTTTAAAACAGCAAGTAGTCTGATGTAGCTATGTCTGGTATGGACGACAGTTGAAAGCAACAATCCTCCAATGTTTGAGTTGCAAGCGCTCTGTTGAAGTGTGATTCCTTTTGCTCAGCTTTCTTCACCTCGAGTTTCAAAAGTAGAAGGAGAAAGAGAGGAGAAGCAGGACTAGTAGCATTAACAGCAGCAGCAGCAGCAGCAGCAGTAGCAGGATGAGAAGCAAGAGTGGGATCAGTAGTAATATGAGTAGGAGCAGCAGAAAAAAGCAGGGATAAGCAGCAGCAGTAACAGGATCAGGAGCAGAAACAGGAGTAGGATCAGTAGGAGTAGGAGGACGAATAGGATCAATATCAGAGTAGGAGTAGAAGCAGTATAAAAACAGGAATAGGAGCAGCAGCAGGAGTAGGAGCAAGAGAAGAATCAGTAACAGGAGTAGGAATAGGAGCAATACAAAAAAAACAGGAGTAGGAGTAGTAGCAAGAGTAGAACATATAATAGTAGGAATAGAAGGAGGAGTAGAAGCAGTAGAAATAGGAGCAGGTGTAATAGCAGCATCATTTTATTTAATGACGCTCTCAACTGTAGAAGTTGTTCAGCGACGAAATTCAACATGGGCAAGAAATGACCTCAAATTTTGCTTGGAGCGCTTTCTCAGGGATAGAGTTTTTCACGTACTGTAAATATACGAAACGGTACTCACAACTTTTCTTCCCTCTTGGAGTAAGCCATGCTAATGAATTTGTCGTCCCTCAACATCCATTGCCCTCGTCAGGTTCCTGAACTCGCAAAACTCGTATCCAACGGATAGTATGGTAACTTGAGCTTCAATTCTTCTTGCAGCCATCTTAGAACGTTGGAATAATTTTTATCATAAATATTGACACCGTGTTTCAGGAAAGCAGTCATGATAATTTGATACTTTCTTCTACATCGCAAAAACTGAAGCTATAACTTTCTCGGGTAATTGCTGGGAAATAAATATGTTTCATTGCAGAAGAGAGATGCTTCAACTGTTTTAATTGATTTTTCATTCCAGGGTTGAAGTGGTGGAATCATGTTTGTCTATAGCATAGTTTCTTTGTAAATCATTTGTTTCATCTCTCTGAAAACAATCTCAAGACAACATAACTCTGTCCCGCTTCTGAAATTATTAAATATTTTAGGAATCTACCTAGCTACAAACTTGAAAAATTCTGCCAATAATAGATACGGATGATATAAACTATTGAAAATAGTTCAACATGAATATGTTTCCATGTATGGTGGGCTGAAAATCTATTAAACTTATTGAAAGTCCCGTAATTTTGTTCAAAGTACATATAAAAATAACAATAATACAATTTTGTTAATAAAATAATGTGGTTTATCTATTTTCGTTGCCAAAGTACGCCATTATTTTACACTTTTATACTGCAAAAGTTTGCCTTTGGTAAATAAAATGGAGAACACGTTGCTATGTTATTTTACTTAGCAAATTGTTATAGAATTTTATAACATTTCTTTTTTCAACAGTTAACATGTATAACGAGACTCTAACGGAAAGTTGCAGTAATCTGGTAATTTGTGTAGTTTTCAGTATTGACTTAGAAAGTATGTTACATGAAGCGACATTAGCTGTTTGCCGCTAGTTCAATATCCTCTACATCAGAAAAATTTTCCATAAGTTCAACACTTTTCATCCACAACCTCTTTATTGGTTTCAATCAACAACAATTATTATTACTGTAGTAACAATATAGTAACATACAGCTGACGTCATGAATCGTAAAGAGTAAAATTTTTCACTGATATAACAGATTTAATACGCCTAATTGAATTCGTAGATTTATTTTCTTCTAATTTTCGGCAAATAACGAACAACATAGATAAAGTATTGTATTCAACTCGTACAAAAATAGCTTTGTTAACTCGTGGGTGTTACAATTAGATCACTCCCTCCGGTCGTGATCTAACTCGGTAATATAGCTCCACTTTCATGCGCCGTTATATAATATACTATTATTTTCACATGAACTTTTGTTTCGGTTGTTTCACTATTGTTGTTATGGCAAATAAATAAATAATAATTTAAGATATTCTGGAGTGATTTAATGTGTTTTTTTCGTAAATTCACACCAGAAAATAATGGTTTTGCCACTACAAATGTG
This sequence comes from Periplaneta americana, assembly GCF_040183065.1. NCBI lineage: Eukaryota > Metazoa > Arthropoda > Insecta > Blattodea > Blattidae > Periplaneta > Periplaneta americana. The sequence goes on from NC_091125.1 coordinate 53,272,860, forward strand.
AATTGGCCTTATTCAGATTACTATGAATGTAATAGAGATTGTTTCAGAGCACTGATAAGATTGAGAATTGTAAATGGATTGAGATGTGAGCCCTGTATTTTGTCATCTTTGTGATAGCTTGTAAAAAAAATTGAGTCCGGTTTCTGACAGATAAAAAACGTTGTTGTGAGACGAAATCAATAGAAAACGATGTTAATGCTGCGATGGGTTTACAGTAAGACAGGAAATTAGACAAAATTCATAATAGGGAACATGAGTATGAATCAAGTTGCGAGGCGACAGCAGATGAGCTAATAAATAGTGTGGCGTATTCTCAGAAATTGATTTATATGTGAATAAACATTACTATTCTATGAGTAAAACTATATTATTATTTTATACTAACATTTTAATAAAGAGAACTTTCAAATCTTTCGTAACTTTTGAATAATACTATTGTTGATCATTGACAGTAGAGCACTTTTACCACACTGTAGCGTAGAAATAATACCACTTACGAGTGTAAACCACTCACTGAAGACAAGTGTTTAGTCTATTCGCGTGATTTTGTGAACTACATTAGTTTATGTGAAGTGTGTTGCGGTAGCATTTACTAAGTCAGCATTGAAACACTGTCCAAATACCAGTGTTGTCAAACGTTAGGCAAAATAAACTACAAAACGTTGCCATCTTCTCCTGGAACACTCATGATTTATTATTCTGTCATACTATTGTGTTTTGTGGCTTCTGCTGAACAGGAATCACACTGACAAAGTCGACCAGGAGTTTTCACATTCTTTGTATTCGCTAACAATAAATTGTGATATTGACTTTCGTAACAACAACTATGAAACTGTGTAAGTAAAACTGTGTCATGCCATTTATAAACATTGAATAATGAATTTACATAATTAGTATATATCCTCTGGACAAAAAGAAAAACAAATATAATAAAATTATACCTATTTTACAGCAACATAATGTAAAGGCTGGTTCACAATAAACCGGGAACGGAAACGATAACGATAACGAGAACGGAAATAATGTTAAAATAAATGTATTTAAATGTGAGCATTCACAACTAACTATTGTGCATGCTCAGACTTGAATACATTTGTTTTAATATTATTTCCATTCTCGTTCTCGTTATAGTTTCCGTTCCCGGTTTATTGTGAACCAGCCTTAATACTCTACACGAAACTATTAACGAACTAAATTGCTTTTCTGCTTTTCCGTGTCTTGCAGTAAACCATCAAATATTGTATCTCGTGGATCTCTGCCGTACATTGCATGACATGTTGCAGTCACTGGGAGAGATACGTATCTTTACCAAAAGAGACACGTATTATTAATTATAAACTCTACTGCGTTGGTGGAAAAAACTGTGAATACTTCAGTATTACGTTTCCTTAAAATGATGCTCAGAATCTCTTCTAGCTTCGGCTAGCCAGTTCTATAACTCATCACTACTTGTTGCTCACATTAGAAGTACTTTATTAATGCGCGCAGGTAAATTAAAATATTATAACTAGAGAACGAACATTTGCTATCTCGGACGCGATGTTGCTTGGGTATTAACCATACAATGTAACTGACTGTGAGCTCTGCTTAAAGTGCGTTTCACGAATAGAAAGGATTGACTTCAATAGCTTTTAGAGGCAACTTGGCCATATTCCTGGAAAACGTGCACGTTACTGTTTGTGGTGTGCGTTGTAGGGAGGATTGAAATAAAGTCGCTGATGTTTCTGTAGTTCCTATTGCGTACAGATGCTACAGTTAACCAGTTTGATATTTCAAGCAGATTGGTGTGAATTGTAGCCTTGTGAACTTGTTACAAATGGCAGTCTTAAGTGTAAATTTTATCTTATGCTTAATTGTAGTGTCTTATTTAATTCGTGGAAGAGGGAACCATATTTGTTCCGAAAATAAAGAGCTTACATGCCGGATTCACGAGTATTTTCAGAAAGAATATGATGATGCGATGTGCATTAAACCTATGATATCAGTCACTAAGTGTATGAAAGAACTATTAAAGCGACTGGAATTAGTGGAAGGTAGAATTGTTAAGGAGAAACAAACAGGCGAATTGAAAAGTCCAACGAAAAACACGGCCTTGGGATTGTTCTGAAAATAATAGGTAAGTATAGATAATTTCGACAGCCATGCATTGGAAAGGAATATTTTAAATTTGTGTGGAGAAGGGTACATTCGAAGCTTGAATGATATATTAAAAAGTGTCAAAGAGAAATTTTGTTTCCCTGCGTCTAGATCATCTCTCTTGCGTATAATGAGAAACATTGGGTTCCGCTATTAGAAGACTAATATGGCGCGAAAATATTTATTTTATTATTTATTTGATTAATTTATTATTTATTTAACTTGTTATTTATTTGTTTTATTATTTATTTATTCTGGTAAGACCATGAAGCCTTCTCTTCCACACTACCAGAAGTGAAATATATATATCGAAACAATAACAAAAGTAGTAGTACTAATAGTAATACTTAAATATAAAAATAATTATCGTGCACATTAAGTAGCTTACAGTTAATGAAATATTGAGTAAACATAATACATATAATTAAGTAATTTATAATTCATATCCTAATTCTACTTTATGATAGGCCTAAATGACAACTTATACAAACAAACAGAATAACCTATAAAAATCGGCTAACACTCACATATGAGAGGATCAGAAGCAAAGGGGTACAAGTGACATTAAAAAAATGAGTAAATTGCATCCTGGGTAAACTGAAAGATATAAAATTTAAGTGGATTTTAACCACACCACACATTAACATTTAAAATTAAGCTTTCATTAAATTTATGAAAGCTTAATAATTTTCGATCACATTTTCTCTAAAGTTAAAGTTTGCTTGTGCTCCCCTCATATCAATTCCATATAAAAGTATGTACCCAATAATAAAACATCAGGACATAGTTGCGCTGCGTAATCAGTTTCTTTGTGCAAATAAAGATATAATACCGATCAAACGTGCTGTATTCTTTCCCGACGAAACATGGATAAATGTGAACATGGAAAAAGATAAACTGTGGACAGTTAGTGATGATGACCCAGTTCCGCGTGCGCCGATTGGTAAAGGTTCCGGGATTATAGTACTCCATGCCGGTAGTGAACAGGGGTTTGTAAGGTAAGAAAGGTAAGTTTGCATTCTGCTAGCAGTATCATGGCCACCTCGATCGCCCGAACTAACCCTTATAAATTTCTTTGTGTGCTGGATATGGAATGTCTCGTTTTCGAGACCCTGATAAATACTGCAGAAGAGCTGGTTGCTCGCTTTGTTGAAGCTGCAGCGATTTTCGACAAACTCCCGATAATTTTTTAGCGTAGCCTATCACGCAGTCCGTAGTGTGTAGAAATCAATTGTGCATTCGCTTAAACAGACGACAATTTGAACCACATCTCTGAACAACGTTTTTTCACATCACTGCATTCAGGTAACAGAGTCATAACACAATAGTCCGAACTAGCGTCGTGCATTACAGGCGCTATGTTCGGTTCAAGTTTGTCGACTACGGCGAAGTTCGATATTCGCCTATGTTCGCTCTGTAGAAGGAAGCCTGTCGTGTTTGTTCCACCTTCTTATAAAAATATTCGCTGTCCTCTACTCATGTTTTAACCGCTTAAGAATTTTAGCACAGAACTTGCGATTAGTTTTTCATAGAAGATGAGACTAAGTCTTTGATGTCTTGGTTGCTTCTCTTATGTTCGATCATTGCAAGACACTAGTCTGAACACAATTTCTTCTCACCACTTATTAACTCGTAACGAAGAAATGACACGTCTGAGAGGTTTTTGTTACATAAAAAATATGTTTGTTTTGCATCCTCTATCATCCTCAAACGTTGTAAACGAACTCTGTATATGCGTACATACATACATACATACATACATACATACATACATACATACATACATACATACATACATACATACATACGAGCTATTCCATCTCAAATCGACCGAAATATAGAGAAAATTGACCTTACAATTTCTAAATACAATAAAACTTTTTTTGTACGTAGAGAACTGTGATGCAATGCTTTGTGCAAAGTTTGAGGAATCAGAACTTCATAGTGTTTAAATTAAATATATTTAAATTTATCGTATTTTCATAAAATTTGCAACTTTAAACTGTTGTAGCTCCTAAACCCTTTCACCCAATGATCAAAATCATGGTTTATTTTGATGCTGAGAAATTAAAGTTTATATTGACATATAAACAGATGTTCTTACTTTTTATGGAAATGGAGAAATTTAGATTTTTCCTCATTAAGACGCCTTTGCCAAGGAAAAAAATATTTTAAAAATATATAGTTAGATTCCGCATTGAAAGTACAAATAAACACATATTTTTTTTTACTGATGGCACGTTGATAAGAAAATATTGAAAATATCAAATAAAGAAAATAAATAATACGCGCGTGAACTAATCAGCTGACTGTGAGGCGGGAGCTAGCCGAGTTAAGCAAGGCCAGGAAACATAAACACGTCATATGTTGTCCAGCAGTCATGGCTGTGCTAGCTTTATCACAGGTTTTCATAAACACAGGAGTAAAATGACGCCCAACGCTCGCTTATCTTCAGCTCTCGGCCAGTGCGTGTGGTACTACACCGTTCAAGTCTATGCGTCTGAAAATAATCTATTTAATACGCTCGAAACTTATTGCCGTACCACTAACCAAACAATGCCGATTCCCTCTTAATAATGCAAGGTTTTTCTCAATATTTTTTTACATTTTTACAAATTGGCAAAAAGCCTAAAAGTAATTAAAATCATATTATCTGTCTCTCTGTATATACTAAAAATAAGGATTATTTCTTAACATAACCTACCAAATGTCAGCTTCAAAATGAGCTCTCGTTCAATGTTCTGCAGCAAATGGTTCCAGAGTTCTGAGCGCTGAAAGAAGCTTGTTTTTCTAAAATACGCTAAATTTGTTACTCAATAATACGAAAACCGTTTGACTTTCGATGGTATATTTTTTAAAATGCACTCTCCTCAGTACCTTGTGTAAATAGGGAAAAAAATTAGAGTATAAAAAAATGCGAGGTTTTTTACTGATCGATTTCATATGGAATAGCCCATACACACACACACTTAGGCACACACCATACACATATTGTACGTATTCTTTTTGTTGTTTAACTTGTCGGATGAAATGTTCACGTGAATAGTCGCATCTGAGTGGTCAGGAATGGCTGAGAGCTTCTCAACAGTTGCTACTCGTGTTACCTGCTTAATTCCCATGCCTTTACCGGTTACTCCCATGGCGTGCATCTGATAGCGGGAAAAGGACGCTTTCATGAATTCATGTTTGGTTTGTGTTCCCTTTGAGGTCAGGTCAGCTGAGTCTGCGAGCGTTTGCCACGTCACCTCTCGTCCCCTGGCCGATCGCATTCTCGTGACTCGTTTTTGGTTTTGCTAAGCTCTGCACAGTTGCTTAGTTTGTTTTGTTATTGGCAAACAGAAAGTTTCACGGCACACGATTACAGTTCCGGGGTTCCCAGAATTAGGAGCTGCGACAGACCGTTCCAACAGAATCGTCACACAGTCGCTAGCAGAGCTCTTTCTCTTGCGACAGTTACATTTTCTGCGCTGTCGTAACATGGCTTTTCTCTGGCATTGTTGTAGTTAAGACCTATTCGCTCGACTCTGGTTTACACGTTCTTTTTCTAATATACCTGAAATGTCACGTCGTTAGCTAAGAATATAAGGAAATAAACAGAGATAAGATGAAATTATTATTACTTAAAGTGAGAGGTTGTGACTGGATTAAATAAGAAATGGAGATATAGAAAGATAACTCACTAACTGCAAAATAATGAAGTATCCAGAATAGAGAAAGGATAAATGAGATCACTGCTCTCTAGATAGGATTTATGTATTTATTCACACGGCAAATGGGCAAATACCCTGTGTCAGTGATAACTAATTACACTCAATAATGACAATTAATAATAAACACAGTTAATAAATAAATACAATTAATAATAATACTAATAATAATAAATACTAATAATCACAAACTCAGAACTATGGAAGATAACAAATCAGAAAGAAATCACAATAGAAATCAAAAGACGAAAGTGGAATTGGATAGGGCACACAATCAGGAAAGAAGATGGAGCAGTAGAAAGAATGGCTTTGGATTGGAACCGCCAGGGTAGTAGAACAAGAGGAAGGCCAAAAAATACATGGAAGAGAACAGTTTTGGAGGAAATTGCTAGGGAGGGGAAAACATGGAGCGAAGTGAAGAAGTTGGCTACAAATAGGGTCCAATGGAGGCACTTTGTGAATGCCCTATGCCCCTCATTAGGAGATATAGGAGTTTGATTGATTGAATAATAATAATAATAATAATAATAATAATAATAATAATAATAATAATCCCTAATTAAATGAAGCACGATCACTTAAAATAACATTTAAAGTAAATCTAATTTGTATCTTAGCCATAAGTTCGAACTAAACCCACGAGTATGATATGTTCATACATGCACAAATACATATCAGCACCAGACTCATTTCACTCACTGCACTGGAACTGCAACACATTTCACTGATACTATCCTGGTTTCACTAACACTTCAAAAACATTTCGCTGTTTTAATACTTTGCACTACCACTATAAACTATAAAACTTCACTGACACAAGCACACTCCACTTAACAACACACTTCACACTTCCCTCACATAACACACTTCTTCAACAACAGAACAACACTGGAGAAACTCCTCTACAACTACCACCAGCCTCCACCACCAAACTAAAACACACAAACAAAACCGCAAACACTGTTGGAAATTTGAATACTGTCTGAGAGGACACACGACAGCAACAGAGAGGCAGATGAATAAAATAACACCACACCATGAAAGTCTCCATAACCATTCAGACGCTTCTGCCACCGGAAGGGGAAACTTAAAAACATAAAAAAATGTATGTATGTATGCACAGTGTGCTGCCCAAGAGCAGGTCTTTAACTGCAAACCCAGCATTTCCCTTTCTTGCTTTCCTCTTAATCTCCCCATATAATACTTTAATGCTGTCTATCAACTGATATCTTTTACCCCGAACTCTTGTCCCGTTCACCATTCCTTAAGCATCGCAAATTAACAAATTAGGCCTACACCAGAATAATTAAAACAAAATAAAATAAATGAAGTAAAAAATAAAATAAAATAAATAAAAAGCCAATCACCGCACTCACACACCAACTGGCACTTATGCCAGAAATAGTGTCATATACAGTATGTAAATATATATTTATTGTTATTTATGTACAGTGGCTGGAGAGGGCATCCTGCGCTATAAGACCCTAAAACGACCTCTGGCTCAAAGCCAGTAAAGTCAATAAACATCATCAACAACAACATCACTGCTACAGCACTTCAAATAACAAAACATCAATTATACTCTTTACGTAGTGTGTAGCCTATAAATACTACCGTCTATTAATAAAGTCCTTAAGCCTATTTTTAAATACATTTTTGGTTATTGGTAAAGCCTTTGGTAAGTCTGCAGGTAAAGCATTCTGCGAATTTTTCTTCTAATAGTCATTGTTACCATAACAGATATATTCTGTAGGACTAAAAATTAATCTTTACATAGAAGCGGGTTGGTTTACGCTATACAGAGTACATTTATAAGTTCCATATCCTTTGTTCTCTATTGCCTCATTAAATGTTTTTAAGAAACTTGCTTCTGTGGAATTAAAATTCTGGCTGTGCTTTATAAAGGAATCCCGGCTATAAGGCGGATAACATGACACGCCTGGTTGTAGCAGTTAGTGTCGTGAGCTACTGCGCTCCGCTTGTCATGACCCACTCTGTGTGTGACGAGGGTGGCAATGCTGTCGAATCTTTCACGTCACGTTCTCAGAATATCAGCGATATCACAAACAGAAAGACCTGAGAGCAACATCTGCTCAAGTCACTTACAAGTTTTGATTGCGTGTAACAGACATACTTTTTGCTTGTCAGCAGGCCTGAAACGATTCAATGAAATTTAGATCCACATTTAGATTGCATTTGAGAGCTACGAGGTAAGTGTCTACATCTATGAGCATTAGGACACTTGACACGAAATGGTAATCTAAATTTGTGTAAGTTTTAATGTATCTTTATAATTCTTTTAGAATCTCGCAACAGAATCTGGTCTTCATTTTCCGGATTCGAGCAGCAGAGGACAACTAACTATTTATAGGTTGAAATTTCCACATGTTCAGCTGAAAAATTCATTCGAACTCAAAATATGAATAAAGCTATTTTATCCTCTGAAAGTTGTTCCAAAAGTAATAAATTTTTACTTCACGTTTGATAAATTTACTTAGAATAGTCTAGCTATACCTGCGTAAATTGTGACACTTTGAATAATTTTTCTGCTTATTAAAGTCGACATTTAAAAAGAGACATGAACGTTAAAATATGTTAGACTATGCTTCAGTGATTCACCCACGCGTAACAAATGGTTTTATGGCCAGACACTTCCAGTACTCATTTGTTTTGTGTTGCTAGGAAACGGGCGATTTGTTTATACCTCTTGTCGATAGGCCTATTATTTTGAAATGCAATACATGTCAAGAAGGATATAACTGCACATCTATTTGGTGTATATATTGAGTATTATCTTCAGTTACTCATTTTAATCGGTTATTTAACGACGTTATATCAACTACTTGGTTATTTAGCGTCGATGAAATCGGTGATAGCGAGGTGAGGCTGAGGGTTCGCCATATATTTACCTGACATTCACCTCTAAAAAGTCCAACCAGGTTATCAGTCCAAGCGGAAATCGAATTCACGTCCCAACGCAATTCCGAATCTGTAGGCAAACGCCCTACCGCCTGAGCTACGCTGATGGCCACGTTGTCATTGGAATGTGCGACGACACAAACGCAATTGAAGTGATTCTGCATTTATTTTGAAAAAAAAAAAATAAATAAAAAGGTTTAGTACAATGTAGCTTCAAGTGGAAGGTGAAGGGGTGGTCAGTATTAGGACGGCATCAAGCGTCTCAATGATGGACACCTAAGCCTTGATGATAATCTCACTCAGGAAGGTCATTTATCTGGAGGAAGAGGCTATATCCACCAAACTGGGAGAGCAGCCGCCATAATCTGTCGCAACTTCCACCAATTTGGCATTGTGTGTAAACGACGACGATTATATTCCGTTTAAATTGACCGGAGTACAGTTATAGGAAAAAAATTTTTGAGACGATCTCATAGTTCGGAACAACTGGAGAATGCATGCAATATAGCGGCGTCGGCTATGCTTGTTACTAGTGACCGGGCCTTACCTAGCCGTGTGAAATAAAAGAGAAGTGATATTATGCTAGTAAATTTCGTTACTACTGTATAGCTTATTCTTTAAGAATTGACTGCAGTAATCAAGTGCAAGTTTTGGTAAGTATTGTGGCGGGTTTTTTAATGAACTAAAAGAAAATACGGATTTTTTTAAATATTATGATACGTTATCAGACCGAAATGAAGGAGAAATGTCGTGTGATCCAGGAAATATCGTTGAATTTATGGAGGAAAATCTGGAGACAATCTTTGCCAAAACGTAAAATAGTTATGGCCGCTTTGGCGTTGTATTTTTGATCCAGAGGAAATAACTCGTCTTCTGTGAAAATATTCGCAACGGCCATAAGCTTTATTATGAGTTACGTATAATATTTCGTCATGTTGGCGACATTGTGTAGCTATTTGACTCTCATCGTAACGGCAAGGTTCAGCGACTTATACACCAATTCTCCAGTTTATTCAATAATTCTACTTATAATATTTGGTTTCTCTTTCCGTTGATATTAACTTCACCATCTGAAATTCGCAAATAAAAAAATCATTTGATGATTCTTGAAGTGAAATCGTAATTTTGTTTTTTTTTTTTTAGAAATGAACACTCATTAATTGCTTTACTAAAATTGTTGTAGTTCAGAAGCAACATTTTATATAGTCTACTAAATATGCAGCATAATACGTCCAATAGTTTAGGATAAATCGCAGTGTATAGACAGGCGCCATGCCCAAAACAACGTTCTCGATACCAGAATGTCTCTAAACGAATATATATATATATATATATATATATATATTTATTTATATTTATTTATGGGAAAATATTGAAATCGATCTCTTGCAGCATCAGAATAATTTCTCTTTATAATTAATTACAACGGGTTCGAATCCCGGTCGGGGCAAGTTACCTGGTTGAGGTTTTTTCCGGGGTTTTCCCTCAACCCAATTTTGGCAAATGCTGGGTAACTTTCGGTGCTAGACCCCGGGCTCATTTCACCGGCATTATCATCTTCATATTATTCAGACGCTAAATAACCTAAGATGTTGATACAGCGTCGTAAAATAACCTACTTAAATAAAAATAAATTAATTGTAATATTAACAAGTAAAAGTATATTTTTATCTACGTCAATAATTTTCAAAGCATGTATTTACGTAAAAGTCCATAAATACTTTTTTACGTGAAACATTGTGTGTTCAAGATAAAAGAGATACAAATTGTAATGCTTTGATACTAAAGATTTACTCTGACGTCTCTCAAGATACCATAAAAACATTATTGTGAGATGAACTTCATGTCTCGTGGTTTTTCACGCGGTCCGTCTCATTCAGTTCTCTATTTAATGTTCATCAAGATTTTCCTCACAATGGTCGTGGAAATATTGTAGCTTATATATGGGATATTTACAGAATATAGATGAATTATACATATAAAGTAAAGTCCAATACAGTGTTAAAGAGAGTTTACAATATATTACTAGAGTCCTGCGTTTCGTTACTTTGAATACAAGTTAGGTGTACGTCGATCGTATTAGCTTGGTACGGAAAGCAAGTTGCGAGGCAATAGTTCACATTACGGTCTCTCTCGGCACGCTCCGGTACTGTGTGTGACATTTATTCGTGTACCTGTGTCTATAAGTCGGTGTACAACAGAAATAGTACTCATGTGGAAAATACCACTTGAATTTAATAATAATAATAACGACATATTTATTTAAAGGCAGCTTATATGCAATGAAATACTGTATATTTCTTACCACGGTTAGACAAAACTAAACATTATTCTATCAGGAGCAGCCCCTTTATTTTCGGGAGCCATTATGTTTTGCAATGAGAAAACCATTCGAGCTGAGACGATACATTTACTGAAATATATTAAACAATGTTAAATATCTATGCAATGCAGACACACGCTCTCGGGGACGCTCTGATGCTATGTAGGACAATATCTTAAGATGCGTAACAAAATAATTTGTAACAATATTAATCTAAGAAACGTATTCGAATTTCTTCATACAACCGCTTTTTTAACATTATACAGGGTGATTCAATGACTATGTTACAAACTCTTAGGGATGATAAAGGATACAATTGTGAACAACTTTCATATAGGAACATATGTCCGGAAACATTCTGATTGGTAGTTACAAGCCTATGTTAGTCAGTGTAACCAGCTAGAATCGAACTCAAGGCCATCCTTTTGAAGTTTTGTTGCAGACAACTCGTTCCTGAAAACGTTGATGATTTGTCATAAACATGGTATAAGCTAGTTGGCATCGTAAATTATATTTTGACTGATTAAATCTTGCACCTTTTCTCGCAACTTCCTGATATGCATTTCATTTATGGAAAAGCAAAAAGCAATGGAAGGAAAGTTGCAAGGTTTAATAAGTAAAAATATAATTTACGATGCCAACTAGCTTATACCATGTTTATGAGAAATCACCAACGTTTGCAGGAACAGGTCGTCTGCAACCAGACTTCAAAAGGATGACCTTGAGTTCGATTTTAGCTGGTTGCACTGACTAACATATCTAGGCTTGTAACTACCAAACGGAATGTTTCCGAACATGGGTTCCTATATGAAAGTTGTTCATAAATGTCTCCTCTATCAGCAATAAGAGTATGTAACATAGTCATTGAATCACCCTGTATATTAGTCATAATGATATGAAAGGAATAAAAGTTTTAAAAACAAAATTTGTACTCAATTAACAATTCAGGCACCACATAATTTTTAGTCGCCATGGCTACATTCTGTCTGTAATTTGTTTACCCCTTTTTTACAATAAGTAAAACGCATTAAGGTACTTTAGATTTAATTAAAAGTTGGAATTAACAAACGAAAAAACATAAATGTCAACACAAACTTAAAATATATTGCGTCCTTTAGGGCCCTATTCATAGACATTCTTAGCGCGGGCTTTCGGTGGATGATCAGCGAACTAACGTTTTTCGTATTCATAAACCAGTGTTAGCGATATGATATGAATCCTGTTTAGCACGCTCGTAGCGCGGGCTAGCGAAATGTCTATGAATAGCACCCTACAGAATCTCTACACATTACGATGAATGACTGTAAACATTGTAAGTGTTTCAAATGAAAAATTTCTCCTTCTTTCTGATAAAATACATGTTCTTCTTTCCTAATAAAGTGCTAGCTACCAAATTCTTCTATTAGAGCATTGATCTCGAAGCACCCAGCTTTGTTTTGTTTTCGCATGTACACTGAACAGCAGACCTGAACTGTGTAGTAGGATCGAGTGCTGCTGATCTGTACTCCATACATACCTACACTGCTGTGGGTCGCTTGGAGGCTTTAGGTAACCAAACGCAGGACTCTAGTCGAATATCGACGTTTCCCGCGGTCATTGTCATTTCCTTAAATCCCTGTCAGTTTTGTTTAGTATTACAATACTTCTTTCTTACTTAGTATAATAAAAAGCAAACATCGTTTTATGTAAAGTTCGCCCATATTTGAATAATAATCTAGAATTGCTCGTATCCACAAGTCTGCGGAATTTTCTGAGTCAAATGGAATCCGCAGCTGAATGGGGATGTTCGAGCACCCTCAACAATTCAAAGCTCCAGTCCGTCCTGATGTGAAGACATACCCCTTCGGTCTCTTTGGTGACGGAGATGGGGCATTAGTTGTCATGGTAACCGTCTGGCTCGCTCTCCGCCCACATCTTCATATACATTAAGATGATATACAGGAAGTAAGGAACAGTTTGACAGCTCGCTAGCGTGCTGATATTCTATTCCGAATATTCGGGATTTCATTCTCTGGAGGATTACTGGCAATTTCCCTACGTAAATCCTGCAGTAGTGTCAAACGGTACTCTACACGTACTAAATAATAGAAGCAGTTCAGAGCGTCCTTAAATTGTCTCTTGTGTATTCCTCTCTCGTTATTTCATTATTTTCCATTCACTACTATAAATAAATATGTACATATTTCATAACATACTCAATTCGCGTCAGACTCTAAAAGTTATAAATCTAATGCAAACTTGTGCCTGAAATTGTGTAACACTTGTAGTTACAGCTGTTTTTTCTGTTTAAGCAACTATATGTATACATTCAAGGAATTGTTATAAATGTTCTACTTGCGGCTCGAAACAAGCCCTGCAAAGTCCTCATAGATCTGCTCACCTATTGAAAAAATTATAAGTCCCTTCCGAATTCGTTGGTAGCATTTCGTGTTAAATGCATAGATGAAGCTGTATCCACTTTGAATGAATGTTAGCATGTCTGTTCATGAAACGAGTGAACCCGGATTCAAATCCTGGTTTGGTCAAGTTATCTGATTCAGGTTCTTTTTCGAGATTTTCCCCTCAACCAATTGAAGCAGAATTGCTGGGTAACTTTCGATGTTGGACCTCGGACTCATTTCACCATCATTCCCCTCATATTAGCATCTCCGTTTCTTTCCCATATTTCAGGCTCCAATGTATAGTCGGCTGCGGGCCGTTACGTAACTTGGACCCCTGGTATGTGGCCATTAGTTGCTGGTGGTAGTGCTATGTACCATGCGCTCTCCCATAGGGCTCATAATGCTCGTGGGACCTGTGGTTGAGGGACCGTGGTGATGTCTAGAGGAGGAAAGGTAAAAGGGGTTCTGTAGGCTACAGAGGAGTTGGGGGGGGGGGGGTGACCAGCAGATAAATCTGTAACGAGGAAAGTCTTAGAGCATGTACACCATTCCATTCCGGGAAATACAGTGGGCCCACCCAAGCGGCCTACGAGCGACGGCAGTCCGAGCTCCCCCTCTCAAGGGGGAGTAACTAATATTGTAGATCCAGTGTGAATGATGTGCTCCATTTCCACAGCACTCATCGCTGAGTTTCTGATAATCCCCATGCGATTGTTGGATCAAGACTTCAACAGCAATTCAGTAGTAATGTGTGGGCAGGAATAATTGATGATAATTTAATCGGACTTGTTGTTCTAGCTATGAGGTTGACAAAGACTCCTACTGCAATTTTTAAGTGAAAGGTTGAGTTAGTGGGTGGAGTGCCATGCGCTGTAATTAATCACACGTAGTATAAAATGTTTGGACTGTATGCTGTGGTATTCGCCTTGCTTTAATCGAGTTGTCACAAAAATGTTCACATAACGGAATACCAAAATGAACGTACTGGTCTTATTGGACGTACGGCCTAACATGCATTTGATTTTAACTTGGGAGCCCATCTTAGTTCAATTTTGACACAATACCGATAAGAGCACAGAATTACTCTGACAACATATTGAATGAGATTTGCAAAGAATTGGACAGGTATTTTTAATTATTGATCGGAAGTTGCACAGCCTGTACAGAGGCGTAAAGGACTCACTTGAGTATTTTTTAATTGTAAGCTTATTAGTTATTATTATTGCTGGAAGACGAAAACGAATGTAACCTCGACTCAAACCGAATTTGGGCATACTTTTTTTTTTTATTTTAAGAATCTAAATCGGTATCTGAAGACCATTACAGATGTTTTTAGTAAGTCTATAGATGAAGTAGTGCTGTCATTGATATATAATTTTGTTATTAATGTTTAAAATACAGTAATTGTTCTTTTATTAACCCGTAATTGGTGAGGCGGAGACTGTGAGTACCCCAGCCATTGTAAGGGGGATGTGCGGAGGGTTCCTATTCAATTCAGATATTTTTCTCTTTTGCTTATTATGCTGCCTGTTTTCCTAATTTTGAAGAAAACCTAGTTAATACAAATGAAAGTAGTTGATTATATAAATTAAAAATTCAGTTTGATTATCTGAGTGCTACGATTCAAGTTTCTAAGTTGGGGAAAGTGAAATCCCCACCTCACCAGTTACGTCACTAGAAAAATACCTCACCACTTACGGGTTAAGTAAATTTTTTTTCTGAGCATGGTCCGAAAATTTTGGAATCATATTTTAAGACTCTGATTTTCTGTCTAGTTCCAATCCTAATTTCCAAGCTAACTGACTTACTTACTAACTCACTGACAGACAAATTTATATTTGCCTACCTGAGCTACTGGCTGACTTATTTATTTATTGAAGGCCAACTCTGTTGATTTATTGATTTACTGGCTTGCTTGACCAATTGTTTACTGAAGTTTTGGTAGGCCTACCAAGCGTAGAAATCCCTCGTTATCAGTTACCATATAACACGTAGTACCTGCAAGGCCGACCTTCTCTCGGTAAAGGGGCATAAAAATTTAAATTTTGTTATTTCCAGAGATTGTAATATTATATTATCAAGATTATTCATGTAGGAAAAATTAGACGAATTAATTAAGAATCAACATCGAAACAAAGATCAGTGATAAGTTTTTTATAAGTATACAGCGAGTCCCTCCGTTGGAATCTTCTGTTATGGAAACTTCTAATTTGGAAAGCTAGCTGACTCCGCCCACTACAGGAACACCACTCAATACGTTACTGATAAGGGATCGGTTTGCTCATGCTCGACGTTGACATCAGAAGATACAGTAAAGAAGAAGAAATAAATTTATTTTCTTATAATGAAAAATCTTCTGACTGAGATTCTGGCTGATATGTATATCTCTTATCAGGCAGTACATCTCACTTGATATTTTCAGAGGAAGAGCAATTGTTTGTATGCATCTGAAGTCTGACTAGTGTAATATGTAGCTAGTCGGCGATGTATGCAATGGAGGGGGAAAGTAACTGGCCATCCTACCTCATTATCTCCTGGCCTAGTAGCCTCATAAATGATGCCTTCTTGGTGAAGTCTTCGGACAGTTGACTAAAAACTACAGACATGGAAATACAAACTTAAATAAGAATTATTTTAACATCTAAATATGTACACATACACACATAACGAGAAGATCTTTTAGTAACACATACAAATATGAGTAAATAATTATTAGTGGTAATTCCTGTAAATAAAATAATTGTTTTTACATTAACGACAAAAATATTTTAAGTCATTTAGACTGATACCCTTTCAAAGTACATTTACTCTGACAAAAAAATTAAGTTGAAACTTGTAGGAAATCTGCTGTGTGGTCCTTCCAACGCTTAAAGGCAAGTACATCATAATCAGCAATAAGTAATATTAAAACAGTAAATAGTGTTTGTACTCACCCGGTTCCTTACACAACATCCTCTGTCTACCAGCACTGAGTTCATCGCTCAGCAGTGGTTGCATCACCGAGGTAGGGGCGGGTACGAGACCAATAACGTAGTACAAATTAAGGGGAGAGGATGGTATTTTTTAAATTTTTTTCCTATTTGGTGTAAAATATTAATTTTTTGTGTGTAGAGAGCTCATACCTGTAGAAACTCAACCAAAAATAAATATTTTGAAAAAAATATGTATTTGGGGGCCCAGATTTGAAAAAAAAATCTACCCAATGCAGGATTTTACTAAAATCGATATATCTAAACCATTTTTAAAGGTAGATTCATCCCGTTTTTTGCAATGTACTTACAAAAGTATGCTCTACAAACTATCTGTAACAGAACTTTGATATTAGTCCCTACGGGTGCTAAAAATGTCTATGAATACGGCCCTACGTTTTTAAAATAAACAATTAAAATTTAATAACACTTTTCTGAATTCTTTTCTTGCAAACAAACGGACGTAGTTTTAAAATGAAATCAATTAACAACATTCGGTTACAGAGAAAAGTTTGCTAATAGTCTAAAGAATGTGTGTTCTAAATTTCATGCATGTATCTTTAATAGTTCAGAAATTATATCCGTTTTGTCTGGCAATGTATCAAAAAAATAAAGTTACCGTAAACCGATAAAAGGGGGCGAGTGATTTAAAAATCCATAGCGCAGGAAGTTTAAAAATGGCGTCTCAACATCCGATAAGGGCACAAATACTCACGAAATGTTATGTAATGCATTTCACACATATCAAAGGGTATTTTAAAGAGAAAATTTTTATTTTTGAAAATTCAATTTACCGGAAACAACCATAAAAAGGGTCGAGTGATTTAAAAATCCATAACGCAGGAAGTTCAAAAATGGCGTCTCAACATCTGAAAAGGGCACAAATACCCACAAAATATTATGCTATGCATTCCACACATATCACAGAGCATTTTAAAGATTTGTTTTTAATTTACTCATTTTTCACCAAAAAATACCATCCTCTCTCCTTAAATGGCCTTTGGTTGGCTAATAGTTTTACCCCCTTTTATGAAAAACGAAAGGACTCCACTGTATATATTTTGCATTACAGTAAGAACTTTTCAAACAAAATTCTATGTTTTTTTCTGAATATGAAGGATATAAATATAATAATGATGGATTATACAACACAAACCTGGAAGATCTACCGTCGCTCTGTAAAGAGGGGTTGAAGGTATAAACACTGTATATTTTGCCGATCATTTTCAAAGCTTGTAATGCTAAATGAAAAACATAAAGATTAAGACGAATGTGAGTACCTTATGTTCTCTAGTTATTCGGTTTTTGTGTTGAAGTCCTCCATGTTGTCAACTTCCACTGTTTTCTTTAGTCATAGTCGAATTTCATAGACAATTCAAAATCGCTGAACAGAAGGGTCAAACATAGATTCATAACGTATTAAATCTTCGATTTTCTATTTTAGTATGTTATTTTACGACGCTTTATCAACATCTTAGGTTATTTAGTGTCTGAATGAGATGAAGGTGATAATGCCGATGAAATGAGTCCGGAGTTCAGCACCGAAAGTTACCCAGAATTTGCTCGTATTGGGTTGAGGGAAATCCCCGGAAAAAACCTCAACCAGGTAACTTGCCCCGACAGGGAATCTAACCCGGGCCACCTGGTTTCGCGGCCAGACGCTAATCGTTACTCCATAGGTGTGGACTTAAATCTTCGTAAATAGCGTTAAATTAATTATTTTATTTGTAGTAGATCGTTAGTTGATGAAAATCAATCTGATTATTAAACCTCCTAAATGAGTTTTCCAAAGTCAAGACCTAGTTAAATCGCTTTCTTGCACCCGAAAACAGTAGGTTATATTCACTTCATTTCGTCAGAATCCTTGGGCCCGTTTTTAAAATAAGATTTACAAATATACAAAGTTTGTTCATATAATAATATCTGATACCATTTCGTTGTACGAATTATATTGAAAATATTTCTCCTGCTGCCTTCAGTATTAATTATAAGACGTCTGTCTTTCCGAATGACAGTACAGAAAATTTAAATATCCCGAGAAAATCTTCTGTGAGAGCGTCTTTGTCAACGAAAAGTTCCATTTCGACTGCCCGATGTTTGAATCCGGGTTCCCATAGTGAAAAATAGATGTTCTACAGGGACATCATTTTATTTTTACTAACATTTTTAATATTAACCTGTCTATACCTTTAGAGAACCGGAAACACTGCTTGCTCCCCCCTCCAAGACTGGAGTTCGATGATACTGGCGTAAAACACAAATCACTCTACTAGGTATAGGAAGGAAGAAAAGTAGTTCATCCATTTACGTAAACTAGGAAATATCGCGATTTTGAGTTTGATAATTTTCATTAGGTTTTTCTTTAATCAAAGTACAGTACTGTATTAAGAATAAGTGTTTTTACTCACGAAGTGAGTTATCCATGCGAACGTATTCATTATGCAGTGTATATTATACTGTCTACAGCACATTAGCGTACAATATAGAGAAAG
Source organism: Periplaneta americana (assembly GCF_040183065.1). Taxonomy (NCBI): domain Eukaryota; kingdom Metazoa; phylum Arthropoda; class Insecta; order Blattodea; family Blattidae; genus Periplaneta; species Periplaneta americana. The sequence continues at coordinate 53,291,787 of NC_091125.1, forward strand.
AAGTTAAATTGAAAAATAATCATAATATGAATATTTAAACACAATTTTGAAAATGGTGGCCGTTCATTTCGATGCAGGCTTCAGTTCTTTTGTGCATATTATCGCACTATAGACTATTGCATCTAATTCCAATTGCCAGTTTCGTCCTTCGTACTAGTAACTCATGTTGAAATAATTCTGTACCTACTCTACGTACTGTAAATTCAATGTTCACTTCTGCTCGACCCGAAAATATAAAATTACTCAGACAAGCTATCTACTGTCCGTCCAAGTGGTTATGCCGCAGGATTGTAGAAAGGGAGGAAATCACGTGACAGTTAATTACTTAACGAGGCCCTTTTATTTAAGTTAAATTAAACAGCTGTATAATATTACGTAAACTTCCAATTCCTAAGAGAAATTAATGTTTTCAGAAAAGAGCTAAGACAGCCCAGCTATTACAGAGGGGCGAGCAGAAGCAGGTGGGGGAAATCGGGATGCGACGTAGGCAAACGGACACTACCTGTGCGAAAATATGATTCAATATTGAAAGCTCTTTCGTCACTGGAAAACGCGAACATATTTCTGGAACGTACTATACTCACTAACTCAGTACTGCTTACTATCTGCGGTCTTGGTTCTGTGTGGAGTTGGAGCTTCCTTAGTAGAAGGGGTGGGAGTGAAGTACATTCAAAAACTCAGGTACAATAAAAATTGAAGTAAAAATAAAATGATGTCCCTGTATTTGTTCGACTAATGTTAAATTTATTGTATTATGTATATAAATTTAAAATGTTGAACCTCTTCAAAACAGAGATAATTGTACATGTATAATATAAAGGAAAAGTTAATTACACTTTCTCGGAACATGCCCACGGATATACTACCCTAACAAGATGGCTGCATCCTAACGATCATGTACGTACGCGACTGAGAGCATGTCTAAGTTTGTGAGTTCGTCAGTTGAACGCGATGCTTGTAATTAAAAAGTAACTGTACACGCGATGTCTTGAGTCTTGAGTCTTGACAGACGCGGCGGCTGCTTCTTGAACTATGTAAGAGTGAGCATTTTATATCTCGTTTCCGAGCACGAGACGAAGCAAAAAAGTACTTTAAGATTCTGCGAAACTTCCTCGAGATAAAGCATTCGGATTTAAGAATGTTTCCAAGCATGCAAAGCAGTAATGTGTTATAATAACTTCAGTTTATATTCTACACAGGGATTCAAAAGTTTTGTATAAAGGCATCTAATTGGAGTAAGTTTAGCTTAAACTGGAATGGGGAAAAAAATAGTATCTCAAAAAAGAAGACTAGGAATAGAGGAGAGATGTCCGCTTGTGACCGAATTTAAAATTTTATCATTCTTAAGTTGATTTAATGTTTATTCATGATAAGACTAGTGTACTGGAAAATAGGGTTATTTGCAGAGTTGTAGAATGTTACGATCGTTTAGAGCTAACACATTCCAAGGAAGTGGCATTTCTGACATAAGTAGACAAATGAAGAGAAAAATGTAATTCTATGACATAATCAAGGTTGTGCTTACGTATATATTTTGAATTCGTTAACCAATATACACTGGACTTTCCTAAGTTGGACTGAACATAATTGAAAGTTCAGTCCAATAAGTGTAGTGAGTGTGGCAGATGAAATGAATACAAATTCTTATTGGTTATCCATTACTGTACTTGCATTTCCTGCGCGCCCCGAGACTTGTGTATGCGCTTCTAGTACCACAGTGGGTTTCGACAGTCCCGTCTCACAAACGGCACAATTTTTAAATACAAAAAGAATAGTTCATTAATTTAAAACCAGCGATTAAATATGGATGTTCTAATCAATAAAATATTCTGTTTTCCTTTAACAAAAGTATCACTACAAGACACAGAACCAAATCCCATTCAAATGGCAAACCCATTTCTTAGTGCCCGTATAGGGGCGTGTCTAATTCTCCTACGTAAGCAGTCGAACTATAGGATGTCGAACTTAAGAGCTTCCACTGTATTATGAGCATATATGAAGAGTGTTTTCGTAATATATGTTTGGAACGTTCCAGTATTTGCAATATTATATGCTTCACTTTGCCTATAATTGATGATTTTTTAAAAAGAACCCTAGTCCAAAAAATGCAAATTTGAGATATTATGCATGTGGTTAGCGTATGGTAGCGGCCATCTACTGAATTAGTTGTTAGTGGAAAAAACACCATAGTCCATAGGAGTGGAAATTTTCAGTCGTTTTCATAAAACAACATAGTCCAAAGACTTTTTTTTTTTGTGAAAACAGCAATTGTTCAGGACGATGGTAGCATTTACAAATATCCCATTCATACCATCTTGAAACATTTATCCATATAATTTTAAACTGTAGTAGATCGGTAGTACTGCTTCATATGTACGCGGCAGAAGCCACCTCAGAGAAAAATACTTTAGCACGTGAATTGTTGTATTAGTTATGGAGTCATATTTAGATGCAGAATTAACCTCAGGGAAGAAACGTAAACATCGAAAGGAGAAGAAACAGGATATAATAAAGAAAAAGAAGATTAAAGGAGAGGCACACTTCAGCCACAACAGAGTACTTTTTCTTAAAACAAGCCTTATCCACAGTTACCTACATTTACACACGTATTTCTATGAGGCAATTCGTAATTCAGTTTTCCCAAGTTTCTACACATCTTATGAAATGGCATGAAGAATTTCATACTTCAAGTGTTAACAACACCCATGCCAGATAGATTTTTGTTTCTCCTGAAAATTTATGTTTTATAACTATGGTTGTTTTTCCAAAAAGCTTTTCGATTTCTTGAACATATATTCAGTTCTCAATTCACCTGAAATAATTAGGAACATTAAATCCAGACGTTTGAGATGGGCAGGGCACGTAGCACGTATGGGCGAATCCAGAAATGCATATAGAGTGTTAGTTGGGAGACCGGAGGGAAAAAGACCTTTAGGGAGGGCGAGATGTAGATGGGAGGATAATATTAAAATAGATGTGAGGGAAGTGGGATATGATGATAGAGACTGGATTAATCTTGCACAGGATAGGGATCGATGGCGTGCTTATGTGAGGGCGGCAATGAATCTGCGGGTTCCTTAAAAGCCATTTGTAAGTAAGTATATAGAGTTCTCAATGTATAGTCTACTTGTTTTAGTATTTGACCGTACTGTCAGCTTTTAGCTTTCAAGTCACTGATCATCATGAGATACATGAATGATTTTTGTTAATTTTCATTTCAAGTTTTTTATTTTCGAATTTTCGACCGCTCGCCTTTCTCTTATTATTATTATTATTATTATTATTATTATTATTAGTTGAGGGTGTAGATTACTACTGTAGCACGTAGGCACATCGCCCACACAAAATATAGTCTAACATTGGATGGGAATATTCATTACTTATGGAAAAATAATTTCATGGTGAATAGATGCTGTACAATGGAACAAAAATATATCTGAATTAAATATAATGCAACAATAAAAGGCACTATGATATAATTGGTACTAATTCTCATGAATTCATCCTATTTTGGGTTTTTCGGTTTTATTACAGCATACAAGTTTTTGTTTGTTCACTTTTTTTTGTCAGTTGTAGTTTATTGCTTGTTTTTTTAACATTGTAATCAGTACAGTTTTTTTTATTTGTGATAAAATTGTACCAGAAAACAATTACCGTCAATACATTTTTATTAAATCAGCATAACAGTAAAAAAGATTGATGTATATATACGATTTTTACCCAGTATATATTGGGTCTTATCGAAATTATTTATTAAATTTTGTGTATAAATCAGCGTGATCTTTTGCCAATGTTAAAATTTTTATAAAACGGAATAAAAACAATTCGACTATTTCGCGTGCTAATACCTGTATGTACTTAATTTTCATAAGATAATAAAAACATTTGACTTCATTTTGAAGTGCAGACTGGATTCAACTTGGTCTCCGGCGACTGTGTTATAAAAATATGGTTGAACTGAACAACGCGTTCATGCTGCAAGTCGCGTCGCTATGCAAACAAATGACAGGCGACAGCGCCAGTTGATTTGCCTGCTGTGTGGAGGGGTTTATTGACACCGCTATTGAGGTTTCTGGTTTTATCAACACAGTGCTCTAATTAAAAGTCACGAGCAAGGATCGTAGATCGCCGGAAAAGCACAAGTACGAGACAGTTGTGGTGAGCGCGACAGTGACTCATGTTCTGTCCACTGCCGAGTTTATATTATCATATACCTTAAAAACTCAAGATTAATTATTTTATAGTCTGTTACGTTTGCCACGTAGTGTATATAGCGAATATTTTCTTACCCCTCGTGCTTCTACCATTTGCTAATTTTTTGGCCTTCTTCGATCTGATATTAGACGAGCACATGACGTAACATTCTTAGTCACAACACGGCCAACATTGAATAAGTTTATATATAAATGCACTTTAACATGATTTAATATAGCAATTTCTTTGTTTTTTTAGAACTTTGAAAATGTATTTCGTCGTTGTTCCTGCAATAACTCCTATGTGAAAAATATACAAATTTTCAGTAGGAAGAAAAAACACATTTATTCTTCCATAGCAGTAGTGCATAGGAGATTGTGAATTCTTACATTTTCCAAAGAAAGAAATATAATTACATTAGCAGATTTTATTATTTGCTGTATCACTATTTAAGTTATTTGCATGTATGTATTTATTCACACTGCAAGTGGGCAAGCACCCGGTGGCAGTGGTACAAACAATATAAACAATACACAATAAAATGATAAACAATACACAATAAAATTTACAGTACACAATACAATTTTACAATACATATACAATTTTATACACAGTACAATAAGAATACACAATACAATTTAACACAATAATAATAAAACATAAATAAAATACCTAATTTTACAATACAACCTACATAATTATGTATAGGCCCTACATAAGTTTCAATAGTCTTTCACTTTACTCTCATCTCACTCCCTGTAGTGGCACTATGACGCATTTGACAGACACTTTAGCACACATTTCACTGACACTCTGTGACACATTTCACTGACACTCTATAACACATTTCACTGACACTATAGGACACATTTCATTGACGCTATAAATTATCACTGATCGGAACTGTTCACTGCACTGTAAAACCATAACTTCACTGACTCACCTCGCTTCACTGATAAAACAGTTCAAATATGTCAAATAATTACACCCTTATGCATATAAGTTATTTAATAGAGCAAAAATCTGAAAATCGATAAATATGTCACATAGGAGTTATTGCCGGAACAACGACGATTTATATTAGACGATTGTCAAGATGGTCATGATAGACTGACACTATAGGACACATTTCATTGACGCTATAAATTATCACTGATCGGAACTGTTCACTGCACTGTAAAACCATAACTTCACTGACTCACCTCGCTTCACTGATAAAACAGTTCAAATATGTCAAATAATTACACCCTTATGCATATAAGTTATTTAATAGAGCAAAAATCTGAAAATCGATAAATATGTCACATAGGAGTTATTGCCGGAACAACGACGATTTATATTAGACGATTGTCAAGATGGTCATGATAGACCATGATAACCACGTGACTCCGATTCGTGCCGAAGCCTGTCTCTCTCGTTAGCTACGATCTCAATACCCCAGTCTTCACCTATCACAGTACAGACTACTTATTTACTTACTTTCTTACTGACTTTTAAGGAACCCGGAGGTTCATTGCCGTCCTCTGAGCAAGATTAATCCATTCTCTATCATCATATCCCACCTCCCTCAAGTCCATTTTAATATTATCTTCCCATCTACGTCTCGGCCTCCCTAAAGGTCTTTTTCCCTCCGGCCTCCCAACTAACACTCTATATACATTTCTGGATTCGCCCATACGTGTTACGTACAGAATACTACTACATTTAAAATGGACAGACACCCATCTCCTGGCCGCAACAGTATTCGAAGCAATCAACATGACTTGCACGTATCGTTAAAGCTATGCGTCTTAGCTGTTACGAACACTGCAGCTGGTTAATTTTAACAAGACTATGTCTCTATTTCAATCACACTAGTAAAATGTCACATTTTATGTGTAACAGGAAGCAGTGACGTAATACAGTGATAAGATAACAGCGCATCCGAAGTAGAGTAGAGAAGGCAAGACCTGTCCTGTGACCTTATCATGTGCCGTGGTTATTTCACCAATGGTTAAGGAGAGGGAAGATAGGTTTTAGTCTGAGATGACCTGCATGAGTCTTAGTAAATGTAGTTGAAGAAGGAAGGTTACTCCCATGTCCGAATTTGTGGCATACGTTCCCTGACCATTCTTCCCAATTTAGTTCCGTACCTGCGTATAAGCTACTGTTGCTCTAAAATATTAACAGTAAATCCTATTAAAACTGATGTTAAAATCTCTGTCTACACTGAATTCGAATCTGAAATTATACCAACAAATATCCTCCCCTCGTTTTATATTCCAAGAGCAGCTAATATTAAAATTGATTTTTAAATCCATATTTACATCAGTATAATCCTATTAGCATTTCTAGCAACAAATATGTATTTTTTTCGGCTTATGTACTTTTTTATTTTTGTAGTAGCTTTCTGAACACCAAATCGTAAAGTAATAAGTTCACAAGTGCAACCTCCATACGGGACATTCCATGTGAAATCGGACAGCAAAAAACCTTCCAACTGTGTAATTCCTCGGGGGAAAAAAATATGTAGGCTACTATGTAGGCCTATAGAGTAGTGGAAGATACTTTATTTTGTGAAGTGTGTTCTCGTAGTTTCCTTGTATTAATGAATTAAATTTATCGTAATTTCGTAAAAGTTTTCAGTTTCAAAGGGCATAAACTTGAAAAAGACTTAAGATAGACTTTCCTACAAAAGTTCATATTACAGCTGAGAGTACGATCTTCATAACTATGCACGCACCAAATTTTATATTAATATTTAACAGAGGCATAAGTAGATATATCGATATTTGATAGACTTTCCCACGGAAAACAATTACATAAAAATATCAGCTGGATCCTTTCTTTCTCTCTCTGTCTCTCTCTCTTTCTCTCTCTGAATAAATTAGATCAATTTTAATTTCCGTGTTGCGTAAAGAAGTGCTCCTGTAAAAAAAAATATTTCGTTAAATTACATTAGCTATGCCCTAGTCCCGAATCGGGTGACGGTGCACGCTCGCTTCGCTCTGTACTCTTGACGTAAGCAAAAATGTTTCTGCACTGCTAGCAGAACGGTAGATGAGTTTGTCCAAGTGTGTGTCCATGTGAAGTCGGACGGAAAATTGGGAAAATTTACCTACCAATTTGTAATTGTCATTATTGTTATACATTAGAATAGAGAAAGATGGATGTTTTTGTGAACTGGCATCTCTAGGTGTAACAGTTTTCCTACAAAAATTCGTCAAATGTACCGTACTTGATAAAAATTACGTTATTTATGCAGCCTTAGCTGCCGAACGCTTTGAAATTGATCATTATATTATCATCAATGAATAATCTCTGTTCTTATAAGTACATTTAATATTACAATTCTTCTCTTTCTACATTATCGTAGTAATATTACGTAATTATCAACTAATAATATTACGTTTCTCTTACGGGGTTAGGTACAGCTTACAGCAGTACAATTTTTGGAAATATTCAACCTTTTTTCCTCCATTAATGTACCTTGTAGAATAATTAAAATTGGTATGTGTAAAACACTGTCCTTCTGCTATATGAAAAAAATATATATATTCTTATGATTTAAAAAAATATATATATATTTTTTTTTTCAAAATTCAAAACGGTGGCAGTTCACTGTGTAGTGATGAAGCGTTTCCTTTAAAACTCATAAAGTTGTTAACTTTTTCATGTTCTTTCTCTTTTATTTTATTGCTGAAACTCATGTTTACAATATCATGCTCTTTCAACTATATTCCTTAATAAATATTTTTTTTTATTTTGTATTAGAAGAAAAGACTGATATTTGACTATTTTTAAATGAATTTATGTTTTATCAGACAATCTATCAAAGGTAGAGAAGTGATTTTGCATCATATTGTAGCTATGACATGCATAAATACACACAAAAAAGTTCATCATAGAATGTTGGATACTTTTTGAGTTATGAGGGAAACTATTCTTCTCTCCACAGTGAACTGCCACCATTTTGAATTTTGAAAAAAAAAAAAAAATTAATTTTTTTAAACCGTAAAAATATTTTTATGATATAGCACAAGTACAGTGTTTTACACATATACTTACTAACTTTCATTATTGTACAAGATACTGTACAGTAATGAAGGGAAAAAATGAAGGGTTCAGAGCCATAGTGGGCCAAGCGCCATTTATTAAAAACGGAGAAAGCAAGGGTTAAAGTTAAGTGAATACCATAGTTTAACGAAGATTGACATATCATTTAGTTTTAATGTGTATAATTGATATTACTTGCTATATGTTTCCATTGAATTAAGGTAATAACTGCATTTTAACCCTTGTTTTCTACGGTTTTAGTAAATGGCGCTTGGCCCACTATGATTCTGAACCCTTCAAATGTTGAATATTTCCAAAATGTTACTGCTGTAAGCTGTACCTAACCCCTTAATATAGTAATTTGTATGCTTGTAACAACGCTTTTTAAATATTAAAATAATTTCTCTCTTTCCCCATTATCGCCGTACATTACATCATTATCTCTGAATAATCTCTGTTCTTATAAGTACCGTACATTTAATATTACAATTCTCCTCTTTCTCCATAATCATAGTAATATAATATCATTATAGGCTTAAATAATAGTTATACTTATAAAAGTAGACTACATCTGCACTAACTATACTACTAATAATAATTTAATATTAATCCATCAACCTCAACATCGTCTCTTTTTTCACTCAGTTATTACCAGTATTATTTACTAATTTTATTATCATCTTTATGTGAGCTTTTTTCTTAAGTATTTTGTCTACAAAGTATGTATATCTATGTAACGGAACTGTTCCCCGAACACGAGCTTTGCTCTTTCGGGGTATTTTAATGTAACGTTTTTATGTATATGTTATTATTAAATAAATAAATAAAATAAATAAAAAATTAAAATTACAATTTTTCCCTTTCACCATTATCTTTTTAACATTACATCAATATCTCTGCATAATTTCTGTGCTTATAAATGTGTGTTTCCGGTTTTTTTTCCATTATTCCCGAATAATATCTCAAATTAGAGGCATATGCGGTAGGTGATACGTTTGATGAAAAAATAAATGTTGCGAGCGGCTAGATTTGCTTGAGCGACTTCATTCCTAACAGGTCCTTTGTATATGTATAAATTTTACCACTCTTACATTATCTTAGTTCCATATTACATTATCTATAGAGTGAAATAAATTGTCAGAACCTAACTTTAAATGTTCGGTGAGAAAAGTTAATGCGCTAGCCACTGTAGATAATTCTATGTAGACTATGTCCTAGCAACAAGTAGACCTTTTTATATACGAGTATTTCCACACCAGCTAGAAAAATATTTATTCTGCTTTCATTAGATATCAGAACACATCTGCAAGGATTAAAATGTTTATTAACTCGTGATTTTAAAGGCAGTTCCTACCCTTTCCAATGGCCTACAAAGCTGTGCTTTTAATTTTTATTTTCGTAGTGAGTTATAACCACATTCTCTTGTTCCTGTGTGGTTTACTCTCGAAAAGTTTCCTTTCCGTTACGGTGCATTTAATAAAAATGTTTTAATATTTACCGCTCAGTCTGGTGGACGTACGACATGTACCTCTCACAAAGGAATCGCTTTTTTTAATGTTATGTTCTTAATTTCAGACTGTCGAATTTGCCCTGTCGGCTACTATGTTTAAAATTCTCAGTTCATTCGTTACTTTTGCTTTTCTCTCTGCAAGTTATATGCAGCCCCTACTACTCCGTTATTATTACTGTTAACACCATTACTATTGTAATCCTAGGCAGCGGTGTAGTTCAGTTATAACGAATTGGATTCTTGAACCAGTGCCATTCTCGTGTGGGAGTTGGAATTCCACTTGGACTGATTACATGATTGAATTTTATCGAGGTTTCCTCACTTGTAAGATGAATGCCAGATGATCTCATGACGATTCCTCATCTCACAAAAATATCATCTCGCTCTCACCATTTCCACCAACGATAGATAACCTCGCTGTTAAATTACAGGTTAAAACTATAATCCTAATCATAATGATGATGGATATGATTACTGTTTTCGTACTTGGAGCGAATCAGGTATGGAATACAATAAGGGTAATCTTTGCGGACTGTCGCGCACACACGGAACGGTGATATATGAATTATGATGAAGTAGGCTAATTCTGGAATTAATTCGGAGAGGAAACCGAAATACCCAGAACCATTAAATTTAAATTATGTTTTATTTAACAATGCTTTCAAACTTTCGACGTTATATTTTAGCGTCGCCGGTGTGCCGGAATTTTGTTTCGCAGGAGTATTTCTACATGCCACTAAATCTATTGACATGAGCCTGTCGCATTTAAGCATATTTAAATACCATAGACCAGGGCCGGGATCGAACCCGCAACTTCGGGTACAGAAGGTCAGCGCTATACCGACTTTGCCTCTGAGGTCGATCCAGAACCGTTATGTTGAACACAAATTTCACTGGCATTGTCGGGGATCGAACACCTGTTGCCTCGATAAAAGGCTATCTTTCAACTGGCTAAGCCATGACTCGGCCTGTAATAAGGAAGTAATAATTTTATTTTTTTATTTTGACGTGACTACGTTTTTTTATTGAAGGTATAAACGGAAAAAAGTCACATTTTAAGTATAACAGAGAGTTCAAGAAGTCTCCGCTAGGTCCTGCACATGCCAAAAAGTACGCATGCTTCCATCTATCGAGCGTTACGTAATCTAGTTGCAAGAATCTAGTATGATAAATGCAATGCATGTGCTGAACAAATAGATGAAGGCATAGAACGAGTCCGTAGCTTGCAAATGGAGTATCATCAAAAACAAATGAAAGCATAGGACGAGTCCATCTCATACAATTTTTGGTATTTTCCACTTCAAAAACTTTTTAGAACTCCTTCAGTGGAGCAGCGAAACTCGGAGTGAGACAAGTGGCCAACAGGCTTGTAGCTCACATGTTCAATTTTTTCTCACCAACTACCTTGCAAGGACGCGTTTTCGCGTACCTTTTAAAGTTTCTCCTCTCCATCCATTCATTCATTCATTCATTCATTCATTCATTCATTCATTCATTCATTCATTCATTCATTCATTCATTCATTCATTCATTCTCATGTCGACTTGGTTGGCCAGTTGGTATAGCGCTGGCCTTCTATGCCCATGGTTGCGGATTCGATCCCGGGCCAGGTCGATGGCATTTAAGTGTGCTTAAATGCGACAGGCTCATGTCAGTAGACTTACTGGCATGTAAAAGAACTCCTGCGGGACAAAATTCCGGCACATCCGGCGACGCTGATATAACCTCTGCAATTGCGAGCGTCGTTAAATAAAACATAACATTTTTTATTCTCACACGAGAGGAGTGAAAACGTAGTCTCGAAATCAATGGATTTAAGAATCTCCTGCCACTTGTTTTATATTATTTAATACTCGTATTAATATATTATCCAACAGCAACTAGTTAATAATAGATTATCACAAGGAATACTGTAACAATAGTCCTATTAGTGACGACGACAATAATGATGATGGTGATAATGATAGCAACCTTCTTGTTCATCTCTCGCCTATTAGGCCAATGGCCTGTTACTGTCTCTGGTCAGCGTGTAAGGGATCTACCTAGAGATCTTCCGCCCTGAGAACGATAATTCAAAAGTTTACTGAGCATAGAATCGCTCCAACCTTTATACATATTGCTTCCAGTTTTTTTTGTACATGTCAATATATTCATTAACAGAAGCGACCTTGCAGTAGTGTATGTTCAATATTCTTTCTTTATCCAATCGTATATAACCTGCTCTTCGTCTTAAAAATTTCATTTCATTAGCCGCAATTCTGGACCTGTCTGACTTGCGTATGAGCCAGGCTTCACTACTATAGGTTAAGATAAGCCTTGCTAGTTTGTGACATGCTCGAATTCAATATAGTTGGTTGCTTGCACACGCTTTTGGATCAGTAAAGGTTTTAAATTTTGGTTAATGGCATTTATGGTACTATTATGATTAATGATTTCTTTATTTGACATCTACATTATCTACTGTATGTATGATAAGACTATATTATATTGTATCCAAGATATTTAAATGAAGATGCTTGTTCTTTTGGCTAATTGTACACGTACAGTTTGCTTCTAATAAGGTATTTGGCTTGAAAAGACATTAATTTTGTTTTATAGTGTTATTATAACTATTATTATTTTACTTATGCCAAATATATAGGCCTACAAATTCTGAGTTTATAAATTAAGTGAATCAAATTTATTGCTGTGCAGGTTTACAGTATTTAGGCATGGTTATTATTATTATTATTATTATTATTATTATTATTATTATGGATGCCCAAATGTACTTATTTGGTGAATGTATGGTTCTTCTCCTCACCGCGGAGTAATTTCCGGGCCTGCCCCAGGCGCACGATGCACGCCTAATCAGATCGTAGTTCGGTTTCAAAATGGCCTCACTTTTATGTGGCAGTGAAGTTTATCGGCGTACCTACTTGTCGCACACGACAGAAGGAAAATTGCGAGATGAACTCGGAGCTAGAATATTTCTCCGGCGATGCATTAACAGATGAAGTTGAGGAAAATTAAACATATCATCGAACTTTCCTACTGCTTTCACTCGGGTTTGTCATTGATCTTCCAAGTCTCTTCAGATATAGGTCCTATGTATACTTGTATAACAATCTGAAAATTAAATATATCTGTTGTAAATGATAAATGTAAATTGAAATGAAATTTAAACAAGAATCATACCTTCTAAAGCATCAAATTATAATTTTTAGGGAAAGTATAATAATAATAATAATAATAATAATAATAATAATAATAATAATAATACAATGGTGTGGCGGCGGCAAAGTGAAGTAAAAGAGTCCAGGGGAAAAGGGGGGATGTCCATTCTCAGGCAAAATTCAGAGTTCCATTCGCTTAGGCCTAGGCCTATATACTTCATATGAGGTGTATTCATTCTACACTTAGAAAAGGGGAAGAATATTCTCAGTTATCGAATAACTGCTGGTTAAATTATCAGTATTATTTTCGGAATGATAGAGTTTCAAATTTTAAAATTTATTTCCTGAGAATTTTTTAAAACTGGACATCCCCCCTTTTTCCATCGTCTCAATGCTGCTGAAAGCTAGACTTTTGCCCCAACCGATTACACAAACTGACACAACCAAATTGTAAAAACTGTCTAACGGCAAAATATTTTAAATGATCAACTAATCACTGAATTTTCAGCATATTATAAATGTAATGATTATAAATGTAATGTACGTACATACAGATAGATGGATTTATTGAGTAATATTACACATACAGATGTACTATATTGGAATTTTCTCTTAAATCCCATGCACGGGTCTTCTGACCGTACGTGCTGTGTAAAACAAGTCCTACTTTGTAGGTTTCACCCCCTCACCTATGATTAGATCCAACCACTCTCCAAAAGAACACACAGATTAAAATGAAAATGGCACAAACAAAATACATTATAATATAATATATCCTAACCTAAACGGGCATAAACATATATAATTGAGTATCCCTTCGTCAGTTCGCATCACAAACTTCAACAGCTGAAGTTTTAATCTGTCTCGCCATCAAGAACAATCCAGTCTTTTGTTCCCATTCTCTATTCCCATGAGGTCAAGACATGCAAGCGAACTCCTATTCTGACTTGGTATCGAGAGTGGTTGATATTTTCTCCGGATATGTTCCGATTCGAGACACTGCAATAAAATATGTGGCTCGAAGTCCTTTCCTCCTCACAGTGGACAAAGGCGCTCTCCTTCTTCGTTGACAATTTTATTGCCCTTATAGGATAAACCTGTAAAGACAGACATGGAGCCAGAATTGTTTAAATGGGAAGTTAATGAGAAGAGTTGTACTACAGATGTTGCTGTTTCGTCTACTGCTAACTTGCATACAAATAATATTAAAGTTATTAAGTACCGATAGCAGAAACAGAAAAATGAAATTCGTAAGATGCAGAAGAAGGAAAGAGTTAAGGTAGTTCCAGTTTTATTATTCATAAAAGCAAAACCGAAATTATTTCGAATACAACTGTGAAAAGTATTTCTTCGCAACAAATGTCGTACCTGAAATATTGTAGGAAGAAGTAACATTTGAGGATATCACATTACAAAGAATTAATATTGGCTGAAAATACAGAGTGGAAGTTATAGTTGAAGTCATTACGAGCAAGTTCTATAGAGTGTTTCTGATATGACCAATATAATTGAAGACTTGTATTAAAAACTGGGCTAAGTCCAAAAAAAAAAAATAATAATAATAATAATTCTGCTGCTAAAAGAGGTCTATGTGCCTACCCCAGTACAATAAAAACTGAGTTATCTACAGTTCACTCTCCAAGTGTTTCAAAGTGTTACCACTAGATTGCGCCACACGACTACTACTGCTGCTGCTGCGAAATATTGGTACTTTTTTGTGTTTAACTCAAAGCAACGATTTTGGCACTTAGCTGACTTTTAATACAGGTATTCAATTTATTGACAGTTTTTTATATTTTCTACAAAGTTGGATTCAACTACAGCAACGATGCAGAATACAAACAGCACTACATAGCCTACTCCTCCACTTTACTGACTTGCAGAGGAATAAGTACTGAGGTACTCTGGCTGCAGCGTTGCTAAATTTCCACAGCCACGTTACTACATTTTATGAGAGAAATTTGAAACTTTTTTAGGCTATTAATCGAAATCTGTATTTCTACAATTAAATTACTACTAAAACATGGTTGTAAATTGCTTACTCTGCATAACCCTAAAGAAAATCATATTTTTAAACAATTTCACGAAATCCGAAGTGAAGATTTTAACACAAAATGTATTTTCTTTTTCTGAAAACCTTAGTAAAAACATCTTTATATCTTTTTCCGTAATACTTCTAAGAATCATATCTGAGAATGAATGTAATAGATCTATTTACATCCTGTATATATCGGTTCGCAGAGAAAATTCACCAAAGAATCTGTAAAACCTGAGAGAAAAGTAAGGACTAATAGGCCTATGCAGGGTTGCCAGAAATCCCGATTTAGGCGTTCTCCCGATTTCTCTGGCGAAATCCCGAACCCCGATTCTAAATTAAAGCCAGTCAGGATTGATAAAAATCTCGGTTTTACAAATATTAGTGTATATTTAAAGAGATGCTGCATTTCAAATTTTTCAATATTTTGATTTATACATTGACTCAAATGGCAACATTGTGAAAGAGGCTGACGGCAATAAAGCAATGCTACTCGCAAGACGATACTTTCCCCGAGTTCTGTCGCAATGTTCATTAATTTATTTCAGTACTCATTCGCTGCTCTCGCGTTATTAAACAGGGCATGTTTTAAGTGGCAAAAAATATCGTTTTTTATATCGCAGTATATACTAATGACGGACATTATATATTACTTTATTTTTATAGTTCACAGTTTAGTGAAGTATTTTTGAATATGGATTTAAATGCCACAACGGTTTCGAAAAGGAAAAAACGTTGCTAATTAAATTTAATGGTGAATGGTTAAAACATACTCGTGGTTAATAAAAAAAAAGCTATCATTGTGTTCACTGTACTATGTGCCCTTCATATATTAATGTTTCTCGGGAAAGCGAAAATGATATTAAAAATCACGCGAACACTGCTTTGCAGAAAGCGACTGGCTATGATAAAATCTTGATAATTTTTAAGCTAGATTCTTATATCCCGAATTCGCTCGAAAACAACCTGAAAACCTGGGCTTATGTAATCTAAGAATTATAAAATATATGATATAGATTGTAATAGATTAAAAACGTTATTAAAACACAAGTCGCCATCTTGTTTTACTTTCTGTGTATGAGTACCATGATGAGATAGTTAGTCTACTCTCTTAAATTGCAACGGAAGTAAGTTTGTCAACATAACAAGCATAGAAGAATAGTCGCTTCCTTTCGGGACACCGTATCCAATGGGGCCATTGGATTGTCTCTCAAAATGAATTCCTTTAGCCCTGCACACCCTGCCATCTGGCAGAGTATTTATGTATAGGATTAGTCCCCGTTCGTGCTGTCGTTGCGCTTTTGTTTTACTAGCAAATAAAACCAGCAACTGAAGTATGTCGTGCGACATGTAGTACTGTCTTCCAGTTACGAAGAGATGTCCCAGAGCCTCCTTACCACATAAATTCAACGGATAGGAACTCCCAAAAGAACCTGTAGAGGTGAGCGGAGGAAGGGCATAAAGGTTAAGGGACTGATAAACATTGATTAAAAAGTGTAATTCATTATTATTTTCAAACTATAGACGAAGATATGATAAGATTATAATGGGTCAATAGTGGAATAAAAATGAAAGGGTAGAACAAAGACATTTTTATCCACAAGTGTCATACAACCTATAAGTAGAGGAGCCACACAAGGTAGCACACCATCATCAGATTTATCATTTATATTGAAGAAAATAAAATAATCAAAGAATAGAAGTGTTCAGGTGTTGACCTCCAGCTCAGAATACGACCTTTACTATTCAACGCACAATTTACATAAAGTTTTTACAAAATTGTCGATATAAATATAAAAAATGAAGTAGTCGATTTTGAACAAGAAGCAGATTTGCATTGTTATTCTTTAGTCAACTGTCCGAAGACAGGTTGGAATCACATAAGTGACACAAATAAGACATCACTCATGAGACAACTAAGCCAAAATATAGTGGAGTAGGGTGGCCAGTTCCTTACCCTCTCCATTGCATACATCCCTGACTAATAACATAGGGGTATATCACTAATTAGTCTTAAGAAATTTGCATTAAGAAAAATATAATTGGACAAGTGGATACTTTTAATAATTTGAGCTGTCGCCTTTATGTTGATGAAAAACAATTTAATATAACAATGGCAAATTTCTTAAAAGTAGCAATTTATTCTTATAATCAACAAAAATGGATGAAAATATTATAAATCATATACAGAGTGTAAGGAGTATATAAGTGCCATTATTCTAACTGATGATTATTCATGTCATAAGGAAGAAAACAATTTTTTCTAATTGCAATATTTAACTAATTATTAAAGCTTACAATATTAGACGTTTTGCAACGTTGTTGGACGGGAGGAGGGGATTCAGAAGTACGCAGTACAGCTCAAGCGGGGAGGAGGGGGTTTAGAAGTACACAGTACAGTTCAAGCGGGTACAGACATACCGGTACAAAACAGATGCTCTGTTCTAATGCAGGAGCGGACCATGACAATACTGTTGTTTACATAAAACGAGCAGCAAATACAAACTTTAAATCTCATTAATCGAACATTATGGTAAATTTACATTTTATATAACAATATTGCGCCATTTTTTATTGTACGTCTAAAAAATAAACAATATTGGTTTTCTGCACAAAATCACACGAACTTTTTTCTAATGCAACATTTTAATCTCTCCTGTTTCAGTAAAGCAATATCATTTTTAAACAAATTTCTGGTTGTGTGATTCTCGAAACTGGGTAAGAGACTTCTAGTTTTTAATAATCGTTGAGAAACTGCTACAAAACTTCGCCGATTAGGTAATCATCTTTGAGGAAAACGTTGACGATACATCCTTCTTACCTCACTTGAATTACGACGACTTTCTCCATAAATTAATAATATATTCCTAAACTGTGAATGACATTGAAAGTCATTTATCGAATACCCTGTACTGAACTGCCATCCGCTCGGCAGTAGATCTATGGACAGGGAGCTTGAACTCAGCTGACTTAGTGCTGCTTATGATTAGGTTTTCTCCGGAGCAGTTGTTTGCGCGCTTTCAATCGGAGACCTTCGGATTACCTCCGATTGATGCAGCGCAGGTTGTATATGTGCTGTGGCGCAGACATACACTTTCCGCTGAGGATTTCTTTAATCGGATCAGGTAGTGATTCGAGTCCGCTGACGTCCGCGTATCTTTTAAAATAAGTTTTAATTTGTTGTTGTTTATTCTCTCTTTTATGTTAATCTCTATCTCTTTCTTCGGCTCTTTTTTTCTTGTTTTGCTTGAAGTGCTACGTTAGCTGACAGATTTTTTTCTAGTTTTGAAAGTCATAGTATATGTGGAAAGGCGTATTAGTTTTATGTCATTGATCAAATTAATAACATTCAATCTAACTGCAAAACTAACGCAGAAGTAAAGCTTTTCAGTAGCTAATGTAAACATGTATACTGGAGTTCTCCTAGAAACTCTCGTTTAATCGCAAACAGTGTTTGTCAATTATTATTCTAATCGGTTTAGTTTAACGTAAAATATATTGAGGGAGCTTCAGAATGGAACAAAAGAAACGTGGGCTATCAATGGGTTAAAATTTACTGTCCAACATAATTTATTCAGATTCTTCACCGGACAAGATTGTGATTATTGTGTTGAAGGGTATCAGTATTTGAACTGCCTCTTCTAAAACGCGCCACTCTTTCTCTGTAATAAAAGTATAAGCGGATACCAACTTAAGAATAATTGTAATTATAATATTACCACATGTTTCTTTAGTTTCGTTCAGAAACTCAATATTTTAATCCAAACAGTAAAATATAACTCAAGTTGTCTAAACAGCAAATTTTATAACTCAAGTCGTCTTTTAAATATTTCATATGTTTTTGTTGCCTCGAAAGTTACGTTTTAGAGAAATTTCAAGACTTTTTCCTATACTGCGGGCCTTTGGGAACAATAGCACTTAAACAATTTAAAAAGAAATCGTATCAAATGTTTTGCGTAATTGTTTTCATCAAGTTCGCATTTGTGCGTTCGCTTCAAATGGTCTAACACATTCGAAGTTGCACCACCCTTAGAGTAAATTCGTCCACAAAGTTTACAATGTGCGACTTTAATTTAGTTGAATGTAATAATAAAGAATTTCCATGCGACGGATATCCGATTTTGTGCCATTTTATTCCACTCACAACTACCGTCAGTCCGTACGCGCCGGTCGTCCTTGAGCTAACTGTCGCTTCGCGCCGAACCACCGCATCCCTCCGTATGCCCCCTGTTCCACCTACGGTAGTACCGGAGATCACTGGTGGAGAGCTTTATTCGTAATCTCCGATTCCTCCGCGGTAGTAGTCACTCCGACGAGCAGCACTGAGCTGACTCGTACTTACGTCTGTGCAGAGTACCGCCTGCTGAACGTTGCCACGTCTCTCACGCCAGAATATTAACAAATTTAAGCACGCATTTTTATTTAAATTCACGAAAACGTAACAGAACACACAAATATTTATTTAAACTAATATTAACTCTTTGCTAGGTATATGTGCTGATGTAATTGTTTTCGTAATTTTACTAACTATATAAGCAGTATAACGCAAATAAAATAAGAAAATAAATATTTTTTTTTCTGGAAGAACTATCAAGTTTTGACCCTATATTGTATGGACATTTTTTGATTCTGTAGACCGTCCCCGACGACTATGAAACGGGCAACACTTATACCCCTTACACCCTATATATATAAGTACAAACGCGTACTTAGTGTATCCGTCATCATCTAACAGATTGTGTCCGGATTTCACCCCCCCCCCCGTCTCTGAACTGACCGGGTTACAACGTAATGCGTAGCTTCGCACTAATTACATGGAATGTTGTAATCGATTCATGATGTACACACACAAATGCCAATACTACTGCTCTTACTACGACCGCATTTCTGTTTGATGTAACTAGGCCTACTACCGCTGCCATTATTTGACTCGTACTCCGAGGCTGCACTTGGGAGTGGGTTCGAATTCCGCTTGGCTTACTACCTGGTTTTTCTTTCAGACATTTTTCCCAACTGTAATATCGCGGTGAATCTTCCGACTCATCTAGTCAAATAACATCTTGCTAGCACCAATACAGCCGACTGCCACTAAGTAACCAGGACTTCACACAGCTTCAATAAATAACTCATTAAAACATCTTGCTTCCAACTAGGGTGACCAGATTCACATCGATAAAATAGAGGACACACAGCTTCAAAAAGGAGGACAACGTTAGAAAAAAGAGGACAGAAAATATGCGCTTACATATAGGCTTAATCCTATATTATACTTTAAATTATGTCAATATATATTTTATTACAAAACATTTACAGTACAGATTTAGGCTTATATCATACTTAAAAGTTTGTTAACATCTATTTCATTACAAAATAATTAGGATAAAACTTAATAATAATGATTTTACAGTTAGCTACATATGAAAGTCAATGGAACTATAATAAATTATTAAAGAGGACAGAAAATGGCAGAATGGACAGACTGCGAGGCGAGAATGCGTAAACGGATTTACATTCGCACCTCAGTCTCTCGATTTGCTAGCTGCCTGTGAGCAACGACCATCACAAAGAGAAGCAAGGAGAGTTATGATGTTGGCAAAGAGTATATTCCGTCGATGCTGTCACCTACAGGCAAATTACTTGAAAAAGGCGTCAAATCAGATAATTTAAAAATATCAGACATACAAGTTACGAAAAGGAGGACATTTCTTGATATTTCAAAAATCCGCCCGGAGCCCGGACAAAGGCCTAAAAAGCAGGACATGTCCGGACAAAAGAGGACGTCTGGTCACCCTACTTCCACTATTGTCACTCCTACTACTACTTTCAATACTACTCCCTACTAGTGTAACTACTTAGTGCTACCTACTACTGCTACTAGTACTACCTACTACTGTCAGTACTATCTACTACTGCCAGTACTATCTGCTACTGCCAGTACTACTACTGCTGCTGCTGCTGCTGCTGCTGCCGCTGCCGCCAATACTGTTATTACAACCTACTAGGCTACTGTCGTTACTAATACTATTGACCATTACTACTGTCGCTGCTACTGCTTCTTATACTACTACTACTACTACTACTACTACTACTACTACTACTACTGTTTTAGTTGATTAACGACGCTGAATCAACTACTATGCTATTTAGCGTCGATGGGATTGGTGTTAGCGAGATAGTATTTGACGAAATGAGGCCAAGGATTCTTCATAAATCACCTGAAATTCGCCTTACGGTTGGGAAAAACCTCGAGAAAACCCAACCAGGTAATCAGCACAAACGGGAATTGAACCCGCGGCTTAGCGTAACTCCGAATCGGTAGGCAACTGCCTTAGTCGTCTGAGCTACGCCGGTAGCTCCTTTTGTGCAATGTTCGAACATGAGAGGGGACATCAACATACTACAAACTTCGCCCTACTCCATAGGCATCCCAACAGTACGTGGAAGTGAAGCATGTAAACTAAAATAACCGAGTCCGTTGAAAACCGGTAAGAGGCCTTATGTTCGGTTCATGTTTGCCGAGTCTTTGTAGAACTGAATCTCCCCTTGTGTTTGTTCAATCTTTCCCCTTCCTTACATATATTCGGTGCCTTTCTTCTTAGTTACTCCTCTCCCTGCACCTTTACGCTTTAGCTGCATAAGGATATCAGACACATAGCTTGCGAAGTTACGCATAGTAATGAGTAAAGGTAATTTTTCTTCTTATTAATATGACTAAACATTCACATAGATATAAGTATAAATAAATCAAACAAAGTATAATTAGAAAACGTATATGTTCAAAGTACCGACTAGTATCTGCAAAGTTCAAACATGAGAGAGGAAACCAAAAGATTACAAACTTCGTCTAATATCATAAGAAAAAACTAATAGCAAGATAAGTACTCAAATCCTTAAGCGGTTTAAAATAGTGCCCTGCAATGTTTGAACATGAGAGAGGCAACCAAGACATTACAAACTTCGTCTTATTTTATATGAAAAACTAATCGCAAGGTCTATGCTAAAATATGAAGGGGTGGGAGTGGAGGACAGCGAATATCTTTATAACAAAATGGAACAAACACGACAGGCCTTCTTCTGCAAAGCGAACATCGACGAATGTCGAACTTCGTCAAACTTGACTAACTTGAATCGAACATAGTGTCTGTAATACTTCCATCATCCGTATAGTCACACAAATATTGTTAGCGAGCAACTGTGATTTATTTGAATATTATGTGAATAATGTACTTATAGCTATTTTCTTTCGGTAATTGGTATAGTAACAACTGTCATGTATTTTAAAAACATAATGTGATATACCTATATGTACGTGTGTTTCTGTCGAAGTTTAGTCGCATTTTTGTAATAAAAATTACCTGTCTTTACATCTAAATAAAACTTCACAAGATTGATTTTAAAATCATTACTCTGCTAAAAACATGAAGGGTTGGGAGAGGAGTGTAGGAGAGGCCAGCGAACTTAAAGGGCATAGATCATACAAGGCGCAAGACCGAGCGAGCAAGACAGATTCGCTTCTTCAAAGCAGACTTCGGTTCTTGTCACGCTCGACAAACTTGAACCGAACAGAGAGCATGTAATGCACGACACTAGTTCCTACTACTGTTATTCCACTGATTTTGCAGGATTTAGAAAGACAGTGTAAATGTTTACCTTGGCTTTTCTCGATCTGAAACTGAATTTACATACGGTGGGGAAATATGAATTGGGAGGCATACGACACGAACGTTTTGCCTAAGACATTAGAAAGACTTTGACAATAGACAAACATGTATTTTTAGTCAGGATTCGAACCGAGAAATGCGGCCACCATGTAGGAATAAAATTACGTCTTAAATATTGTGTACTGTAAAAACTGGTCGACATTGTATTGGTATATTATTTGTATGAAATAAAACATGGTTGAATTCAGCTTGGAATTGCCTTTGTTATGCAAAGTGTTTGAGGTGGGGAAATACAGAATATCACATTTATATTTACAGTAGCAGTATAATTGTCTTTCTCCCCTCTGTAATAATGTAATTCGAAACTGGCAGCACAGCTCCCGACCTGGGATGCATTAAAATTGATGAGATAAATATGTGCCCCTCCTCGCCTTTATTGTAAAATTAAAGTTTGCAGCACTGAGAATGTAGGAATGAATGTATTTATAGTACTCCGTTTCCAATAACTCCAGTGTAATATTATACGCTAGCGTCCTCTGTGAGTGATATTGAGAACTGCAGGTTACCAGGAAACCAGCGATCTATTTGCTAGGTTATTCAGTTTCCTCGCTGACAATAGATCGTGGCTGTCAACAAAACGAGGTTGACCATGTTTCACTAAAGCACCTCACTAAATTACACTGTCCTCGATGCTATGCTTACAGTTACATCCGAAGTTTGCGGGTTCGAACACTGTCATATTAACTCATGATCCGTGGCAATAACGTTAGAGGCGAAATATCAAAGCAAAAGAGAAAAGCAACACAATTTAAAATATTCCAAGGTCCATTGGTTAATCTGAGATCGAGCAATGCAATTAATTTTAACTTAAATTTTTCTTTATATTAAGCACTAAACCAGTAGTGTCAGAGTTGTAAGCTCTAAAACCGGTTGTGGAGCTAGATCGGAGCGTGAACTTGCTTATGTCTGTGGAAACACCGGAGCACGCAACCAGTCTACTGGGTGTTCATTTCAAAGTGTGTCATGACATCACTGTTGTTGGGTCACCGATTTGAAGCGAGTTTCAGCTTATATGTTAGAGAAGTTGCCTATTATTTAAGGCGTTCTTCACTCTGAACTTGAGAACGTGTACGGTATAACTTGAACGTCGTAGCAACAGATGGCGGTCTGTACGGTCTGTGTGCTACCATAACCTCTTTCGAACTGTGTTTTGCGCCGGCAAGTCGTACGCAGGGTATTTGTTATCATAGGTTGCGTACGGTAACATTCCACAACACAAATCAAATGCTCCGTGTCCATGTTGACCGTCGAAATTAATGTCAACAAATACGTAAGTAATCGTCTTAACCCTCTCCCCATATCCCGACAGTACGTATTTCCAAACAGTTCACATTCCTGCCACTACCGGCGTTACCGTACGTATCGGTACGTACTCTTCAGAATGAACGCCGTACTTGCTAGGCAACTTCTCTGCCTCATAGGTTATACACCTCTGCGGAAGTGTAGGAAGATTGAATTCTCTAGGCTCATCGGCTAGCCACATGACGGCATACAGCGAGCCATGACACACTTTGAACTGAACACTCAGTAGTGGAGCGACTCGCTCCGTTTAGTCTCTGTCTGACAACGCTGCACTAAACTAAGACCATCTCCTCTTCATTTAACCCCGTCAGGCCTGATCTACATTATAGTGTACATCGTTTCTTTTTTTCTTTTTTGGAATGTCTTCGATACTTTCAAATATTTTGAAAAATTCAATGTGATGGAAATGCAGAATATTATTTTTGAAACATTTCTATAACTGAATTAAAAATAAAATTTAAAATTTTGAGACCCCAGGGATCAAAATTGTCCCCAAATTTTGATTTTCTGTGAAGACTTGGTTTGGGAATTTTGGATCCCCAGAATTATTGTGACCAGTTTTTTATATTTTTTAATATAAATTCAGGACTGAAGGGGTTAAGCTGAAATATAACTGGTGATTTTTCTCAGTTTAAGATGGTTATTAGGTGCTAAATAAATCTGTATCAAAATAAAGAAGAAATACTGTTCGTGCAAGTAAAATGGTGAGTTAAATTTATTGTAATTATATTCAAGAAAAGGTATGCAATAATATTAATTCACACACAGGGTTTTTTTCAAAGGCAAAGCATAATTGCAATTAATATTTAATGAGGAAGTTTTAGACAAAGAGCTCACTTACATCAAACCTTGTGTTTAGAAAGGAATATTTTTATGGAAACAAAATTGTTTTTGCGACTATTGTTTTATGAGTTATGAAGTCATCGAGAACATTTTAAATGACACATGAAAAATACGTTGCTGTACTGTGTATTCAACCATGGTTAAAAATACGTATTTCTCAATGTAGTTAATAAAACTAAACGTGATAGAATTTTTCTAGCACTGCACATTGTCTATCTCTGATTTAGTGTAGAACTAATAAGACATTGTGTTCTTTGCCGGGCTTAAAAAGCAAATAACCACCTGGAAAACCTAACGTTCCCACTCGTCAAAAAGGAACAACCTCGTGGCTTGATAAGAATGCGTATAACTTAGGTTTGAATTACTCTGTATTTCTGTGAAATTAGATCGGTTTTAAACCAAGTTCACATAATCTAATATAATTTTATACAATGTAAATACAGATAGAACTCGGTACATTTCATGTTCTTCGTTCAAATGTGAATTCTAGTTAAAGATATCATACAACCGAACCTGAGAAAAATGTGTCCGTGGCTACAGGTATAAATGGTCTCAGTTTAAGACACCGAGAGAATTTCGAAGTTTTGAAGACGCTAATTAAAAATGAGTTGGTGTTGTTGACCCTCTGAGCATCTTGTAGGGGTATGAGTAGATGATAATTAAGATGAAGAAATTACAGTTATTTATCTAACTGCTCTCCTAATTGCAGAATATATTCACATTATCATCATCTAATTCAATCGTTTCAACCAATTCTGTTCTCACTTTTATGAGAGTGTTACAGCATCGTAGTATCATCGTAAGCATGGCATGTGGCAACAGTGACAACATCATAGCATATAGAAAAACATAGGAAAGAACAGTGCGTCACTTTAATAGAGAGAAAACTCTCGATTTCATTTTCAAGAATCGAACTCGCTTCCTCTGGTTATGTATCCAGTTGCGCTACTTTGTGGCACGAAACATTCAATGAACCTTGTAATAATGATAAATATTTAACCCCGGCCCATATTGGCTATCATTTTAGTACGCCTCTTTTAATGGCTCTCCCTTCTGGGACCCGATCTTGGTACATACAGGATGAACAACGCTTCCGATGAACGCGATGTGCAAGAGAGTCGTTCCATTTTTGAAAACTCCAGCCTTCTGAGCACTGCATTAAAGTTTCATTCTAATTAACAATGTATACGGAAGCTGTCCCGCGCCGGAGGAAGCAGCAACACATCCGGCACGGCATGCAAGGGCCCGAAACCCTCCTGCTATCAACTACGTACAGGCCATAACAAATTGTGTCGATTGCCTAGTTAATTTATTAACTGCAGGTATGTAAGAAATAGTTTTTATGATGAAATTAACGTTTTGTGCGTGCGTGCGTGCGTGCGTGCGTGCGTGCGTGTGTGTGTGTGTGTTTTTCGTAATAGGATGGATTGGCGGCGCTATTGTAGCGAGCGAGAGGGCTGATGGCCGGAATGCAACTGTACGAATGAAACCGATAGATTCGTTCACAACCGGTTATGAAAAATGGAAATTATTGCTATTGAACGCCTGAAGCTGTAGTCAGTATGCAAAGCTTTTCCGTCTCGCGGAGTGTCTCAGGTTCGGTTTAATGAATATTCGAGTTGTTTCTCGAGCTGTATAGGTTGACGGCAAAGGCAGACTAATTGAGACATGCAGGAGTTTCAAGGGCCCTAGCAAGGACGCGATTATCATCGTGTAGGCCTATTATTTAATTGATAATTCTTCTTCTCTCACTACAATCAATCAGTAATCCATCGATCCATCTATCCGTCGACTCTCATTGATTCATTCATCCATGGATTCACTGATTGAATTCATCGGCCGATTCAATGATCGATTGATTGATTCATTCATTCATTGATTCATTGATTGATTCATTCATTCATTCATTCAGTCATTCAGGTATTACAGTTCGTATGGTCAAGAGCAAAACATATCTTCTTAAAAATGATTTATTAATGAAATAATGCATCTGGTTAGAATAATTAAAAGGTATTAACAACTACTGGTTTAGAGGTATTAACTTAACAAAATATAATGACAAACAAGATGGAGGAATTCTTTGATGTTTAAAAATATCTATTTTATGAAACACACTTCTTTATTTCCTTAATATGGTCCCTTTATTTAACTTCTGTACGTGAATCGTGATTTTATCAGTGGAATTAATATAGAAATGATCTACTTTTCCGTTTATTATCTCAGTTTAATGTCCCTTTTTTCTCTTATTATAATAAATAGCCATATTAAAAAAAAAACAAATTTTATAGCATGATGCTTTATGGTGCAGTAGATTGTGAGAAAGTTCATAGGCTCTTATCTCCTTAATAATGACAGAAACATATTCTTACGAAAATATTTCCATCAAATATTTGATAATGTATATTTTTTTGGCAGTTCCGAGAAATACTGAAAACAACAACAGCAATTCGTCTCTTAAAGTTGGTCTCAGTGTCTCAAAGGATTTCAACTTGTTAAGGGACATGTTGGACTACGTGAACGAATGGAAAAATGTTTACAAATTTGCTAATATTTGAACTGCACGTGCACAAAGTTTTGCACCGTAAGTTGATGTATTTCTTACAGCATTGTAATGGATCATTTAGGATTATTTTAAGGTTGAGATATAACCTGTCGATGGCATTTTTTTTTCATTTGCTTACTAGTACATACTACATAAAAATGTTTCCGAATTTGCATATGAGTGCATACACCTCAAAAACGAATAATATAAGGAGTTTTATTTTTAATATTAGTTCTCAATGTGGTGGTATTTAAATAGACTAATGTAATAAAGTTTCTATGATTAGTTATGTTGAAATAAATTTTGATTACTCAAAAACCACTCTAATTAAAATTAATTTATGTAAAGATACTTTAAAGGTTACAAAATATTTAGCTTCCTGACATAATTTACTTTCGAAATATATGCACTAAATGCAAATTTAAAACTATTTATTTCATGAAATATATAGCATTGTGTAAATAAAACACTATGCAAGTAAAAATTATGCCTGCCATCTTGAAATATTCCTAAATGATTCATTATAAGGCTATAAAAATTACAACTCGTCAGAGCTGCAGCTTTTTGTGCATTTGAAGTTTGGAATATTAGCACATTCATATTGACTTTTTCATGTATTCTTGTACAAATTCCCTTAAAACGCTTCAGATTAAAGAATCGCACTGTGTTTTAATATGTTCGCTAAATAATAAATTAACATTGTGGCTCACCAAACTATACTTTGAGTACCACCGTCATCTGCGGACCACAATTTGAGAAACATACTCGATGAACCGTTTCCTGAAATGGAAATCGATAAATTTTATAATCTTGGCTGGCTTAAGAGAAGGAAAGCCTGTAACGTATAACTTCGGATCTGCGTATTTTTTGTTTTAATCTCCATAGCAATTTGTATCTGATCATGGTTGAAAACTTCACCGCATTGGGAAGTATGAGATGTCATGATGTTTTATATAGTCATCAAATAACCTGCCACGTCTCGCTTATTTAAATCGATATGTGAATTGAATCGTCTTACATTTCATGCTCTATAAACTGGCGCTGCCAAGCAAAATGGCGTAGCATTTACATCACAGCTTGAATCTTGTATGGAATGTCATGAAGAAATCTGCCGCCTTTGTCTGAAACCACTCACGAAGATCTAATATAAATTCCCGAAGAACCGCCTCCTATCACTTCACCTACAACCCATTTCAGCTGCGCCTCGCCCCGCTAAAAGAAGAAGATATTCAATCCTCTTTGAATCAGACAGCGTCTCCATGTTAACCATTACAGCGCTCCACTTCGTCATCGTACAGATAACGTGTCACGTTACAACACATTTGTCTTGTCGTCTTTCTCTGTTTGTCACTCTTCTTTCCTTTAATCGCACTTCTTTCTTCTCTTTGTTTTTGCTTTTTGTCCCAATATTTTTGTGAAATTCGTTTCTCTTTTCTTTATTTCTTAATATTTCCTTCTTCCAATTTTGTGTTCATGTTTCTTTCCTTTGTTATATACGTCTGAGTAAACAATCTGATGAAAGGAATTATCCATACGCATTGATATCGCGTGAAAACCACTATGGTTAAATATGTGACATGTACCACTATCTTAATTATCTTAATTAAAGCTTACTTTATTAATTTTGTTAAGAAGAATAGCTCTGACGTCCTAAGAGTAATGGAAACTTGTAATTCCCATCGTTCTCAATTTGTATTTGTATTTATTTATTTTGCTAATAATTGTAACATAAAATATAATATAAACAGAAAACTTTAGCTCGCCCCTGAAAGATTAGAACTCGTGCTCAAGGCCGGATTCCTCAATTTAAATTAAGAAGTATATAATACAGTTTGTCTTGTGTCTATTACACAAAAAGAATATATAAATTCAAATTTACAATTTTTCGTTATTTATAAAATCCATACATAACTTTTTAAATTTAATGCTAGAACTATTAGAATTGACAAGATTAGGATATTTAAATATAAATTTGGTATATATTCTTGGGTCTAAATTACTACTATGATTAAATACTGTAGCTGTGTTGCATTTCGGTTCAAACAATCTTAAAGAATTCATACCTTTTGTTTCATAACTATGAGAATACAATTCAAAATTATTTCGATTTTTATATATGAATTTTAATACAATATAATAAATTTGTCTTATTTTAAGAACATTAAAGTCTTTTTCTTCTGCAATAAATAAAGTGGATTAAAATTAGTTTTAAATAAGCTACCCCATCTTATAAGTCAATACATAATTACCGATTGAAATAAAGTTAAGTATATTGTGCGTAATAAATTCATTGACAAGTAATTCCTCAATAAAACAAAATAATAAATTAATTATTTTACGTAATTATTACAAAGGTAATTACTGTGTTGATTTCATTTTAAATGACTGTCGAAAATTATGCCTAAATATTTAAATTCAGAGGACTCCTTAATTTAATCGGACATTTACACTGTAGCCTATAAGGCAACAATTAGAGTTATGTAATTCAATACTTAATGTAGATGTAGGAGGTTTGTTACATTTTTCACATAATGAGAATGAAATAATTATGATTTCATTTTCGTTGATAGAAAGGTAATTATTGTCGAACCATTTTTTTTTTATTAATTTAAGTCCATTATTTGAATTATTATGTATATCATACCAGGTTTTTCCACCAAAAAGTAAAACTGTGTCATCTGCATAAGAATAATGAACACCGTTGTATTGTTGTCAGTTTTTAATAAGTCATTAATATATATAGATATATAATATATAATAAAATAGGGCCAAGAACTGTCCCTTAGGGCCAAGAAATTTATTGTATTTGTTTTTTTTTTCTTGGTTCCTTTTTTAATGTTTGTTTATTTTTCTTCATTCATTTTCTTACTTTTCTTCCGTCATTTTCCCTTGTTTTGTCCTTTTTTTCTTCCTATCCGGCTTTTTTTCCTGGATCTATATACAGGATGTAACTAAACATATGGGAAGCCTCTGAGAGGACATAAAAACAAGCAAAAAAGTTCATTTAAACATCTTGTCAATTTCGCTTAGTTTCAGAGCTACAGTCATTGTTTGTGATGTACAAATAAAGAGACCACACGTAAATTTTTTCTCTATTCAAGGTGTTGCTGTTTAGTTTTAAGTTGCATAAAATTTTCTTATCTTATTCTAGTTGTTGGTTAAGTCACCTGACGACCTGTATTAGATCTCATGGCAGCCATTTTGAGCACCTTTTGTAGAAGTTTCTGTTTCGTAAACAAAGAATTCTTATTTTATTGTATTGTACTGTATTGTTATTGAGAAGCCTGTAACTGCGTTACTAATGAGATTAATGTAAATAAAATAAACAAAAAATTCCTGTAAATTGTCAGTTAAAATTTATCTGTACACTACAAACAATGACTGTGAACTCAGAAAGTAAGCAAAATTGACCAGAGGTTTTAATGAACTTTTTTCTTGTTTTTATGTCCTCTATCAGTTCCCCAGAGGTTTCCCATATATTTGGTTACACTCTGTGCCTGTCTGTCCGTCCATCTGCATGCTCTTCTCTCTCCGTCTGTTCGTCTGTCCGTGTCTCTGCCTGCACATCTCTCTCTGTGTGTCCATCGATTCATCCATCAGTTTATCAGCTTTTTTTTTTACTAACGCCGCGCATGTTGACGTGTAGCCATTTCTGCCTCTACCCGCTTTTCGGCGATTATGATTAAGATCCTGTTCTGAGGTTGAGGCCATTAGATCGAATTCTGTTAGCCCCGTATGATAGGATGACATATGAGTATGGAAATTAGAGAGCTTGGATGAAAATGAAGGTGATAATGACGGCGAAATGAACCAGGGTTCGGCGCAGAAAGTAACCGAATTTTCTCTTAATGGGCTGAGTGAAAATCCCGGAAAATAAAACTCAACCAGGCAACTTATCCATCGATTCTATTCTGTTTTAATCAAACCTTTAATTACTTGGGAAGTTTATGATTAAAAACTTGGATGGAATTGTATCATTGTTTTGCACATTTCTTGTTTTTCTATGTGTCTTTAATTTTTCCCTTTTTTCTCAGCTATAAATTTTAAACAAAATTTCCTCGCCAAGCGAGAATTTCCCAAACAACTAGTAACACTAGCCCGTGCTATTCTGAGCACCTGAGGCTCTATAAAACACTCTAGCAATTGGAATGGGGAATCCCAAGGGGGCCGCTGGTCATAACTGGCGTCGGCGGTGCAGCGTGTTTGTCTTTTAGCGGCGCTGTAATTGGACTCTAGTTCATCTCGAATGAGTACATTCCACGCTCCGTCCTCTGCCTCATATCGCAGACAAAGACAGAAACGCGATGTTTTAGTGAAATACATACCAAAGTAATGATTTGATCAACTCTTTCGGTAACTGCGACATCATTTCGTCAGTTTGTCATTATAATTTTGTGAGCATTTCTCCAGTAACCGGGTGGCAACATACTGAAGAGGCTGATCCATATTATGACAAGTGAGCTTGCCTGCATGGGATTCTAGATTGATTGATTGATTGATTGATTGAGATATGCCTGGGATGGATCCTTGTACTTAGATCTTTTAGTCGACCTGGTTGGCGAGTTGGTATAGCGCTGGCCTTCCATGCCCAAGGTTGCGGGTTCGATCCCGGGCCAGGTCGATGGCATTTAAGTGTGCTTAAATGCGACAGGCTCATGTCAGTAGATTTACTGGCATGTAAAAGAACTCCTGCGGAACAAAATTCCGGCATATCCGGCGACGCTGATATAACCTCTGCAGTTGCGAGCGTCGTTAAATAAAACATAACTTTAAACTTTATACCTTTTAGGCCCATTGTACGCCCTATATGCAATGATGTTTTAATTTACAATTCATTTTATATTTTCAGATATGCCTAGTAATATAATAAAATAAGTATATATAAATTTAAATCATAAGACACATCTGTTTGTTTGTTTTTTTTTAGTTAAATTTGTCTGTGGGTAATTATGTTTATATCCTTTATTCAATATTTCGATATCCTCATCTGAAAATTGTGTATCAGCTAGGTTAACGAATCTAATGCCTCAACTACTGCATGGCCCATCTTAGACCAAATAATAAACAACAAAATAAAGATCTTAATGGAGACAAACAGATGTGTCTTATGATTGAAATTTATATATACTTATTTTATTATATTACTAGGCATATCTGAAAATATAAAATGAATTGTAAATTACTCAATGTCAATCAGACAGCATTGTATAAACGTTATCTGAACTCGAAGATTAAATTACACAACACTAACGCAAACATTTGGTTTAACCAACAATGTTTGAAAGAAAAATTAACACCTAATTATGCAAGAATCAATATTAAGAGCAAAACCCAATCAGCCAGAAAAACAAAAACTTTGGCCGAAACAACATGGATCAAATAATTTCGAGGGAAAAATTGTTCCGGAGCCGGGTATCGAACCCGGGACCTTTGGTTTAACGTACCAACGCTCTACCACTGAGCTACTCGGGAACTCTAACCGACACCGACACAATTTTTCTCTCTATATCCACAGACCTCAAAGTGGGCTGACAACCGTCAAGCAACCAACTTCGAGTGCACACTAACTCCATGTGACTTAAATTGTGGTATTCTGTTCACGAACAGTGACGTATATTATGCAAATCAAGATTTCAGGTATAACTCCCTGTAAAGTTGATTTGAATAAAGCAACCAACTTCGAGTGCACACTAACTCCATGTGACTTAAATTTTATTCAAATCAAGTTTACAGGGAGTTATACCTGAAATCTTGATTTGCAACATGGATCAAAAACGAAATTAAATTCTTACACAAGAAAAAAGATGTCATGAATACAAAGTTATAAGAACTTCATCTACAAAATTCTAATGCCTCAACTACTGCATGGCCCATCTTAGACCAAATAATAAACAACAAAATAAAGATTTTAATGGAGAACAAATATAAAACATTGAACAACAAACTGCAAAAACTAAGGTCCAATTTGATACATTCATAAAGTAATACCCAACAACCGATGAACACCAATAGATTCGTTAACCTGATACACAATTTTCAGATGAGGATATCGAAATATTGAATAAAGGATATAAACATAATTACCCACAGACAAATTTAACTAAAAGAAAAAAACAAACAGATGTGTCTTATGATTGAAATTTATATATACTTATTTTATTTTTATTATAATGATGTTTTAAGTCCGATGAACGGCCCGGATAGAATGTGTGAATCCGACGCTGACATGCAAGCCATCCTTCCTGGGTCATATTATCTAATAACAAGCCCGAACCCAGAGACCGTAGACTCAAGCCCTTAGGACCTAGATCAATATCGGAAACCCATTCTACCCCCAGACACCACCCCATCCTACTATTACAGAAGACATATCAAATGAGGGGTTAGTGAAGAGAGTTGTGGAATAAAAGAGGGAAACGGGAGTACCTCTGCAACGTCTGTTTTGTCCCCCACAACCAGTCCTGACCGGGGATCGAACCCAGGCCACCTGGATGAAAGGTCACCGCACTAGCACTGTAGCCACAGACGCGGCCGTGGGATCTTAGATATACAGCGAACTTCAGTGAAGTCCACCGGTGTGGGTTCGCACAGCCAAGTGTCCACGCGAATGCGGTAGACGCACCTCTATTGTCAGAAAAGGGGCTGATGAATCCATTCCAAAACATTCAGGCTGTACATGTAAATATTCAGCTTTTTTTTCAATGAAACCATTTTTACGCAGAGTACGAATCGATCGCTCTGAAACAAAGTTCTGTGAACGACGATGCTGCTACGGGATTGTGTACGTTTTTATGTTGCGATGTAAATAAAGTTGTTGACTTTTGCTGCTTTCCACTACTTTACACAAACTAATGCATAAATTAGTGGGCAGTGCGTCTTCAGTATAGAATTGAGACGTTATACAGTCAAAAACAGTAAGTGATATTACATTCTTGAGAAGCCTTGTGCTAGAAAATATCCCGAAATCAATTGCTGAATTAACGAGAGCGTGGCATGAAAGAATACAATAAAAAAACCGCCGAAAATTGAGCCAAAGCGGAAAAGAATAGACTGGAATGAATGGGAGAATGCAGGGCAAAAAAAAAAAGCATTTTCTAACCTCTTATTTGCAATTATTATGCAAAGTGTCGATTTAGCGAATGTTCCTACACTATCAACAATTAACGAACAATCAACGAGTGCGGTTTAGAATTAAATATCACTTCATCATATATAAAGACTTTTAACTGAAATTGCTCATTAATTTGAAAAGCAATTTATAAGCAATCAATTTGATTTTGTGTGCTCGATTTTCATTTCCTATTTTTGCTATCATAAACCAATTTATTTTTTCATTTTTAAATTCTGAAGATTATTGAATACAAACGTGTTAAATTTGACCATTTATCATATCTCATTGCAAGAACCGGGGACGGCAATTGCGGACTGCTGTCAATTTTATACGTCAGTTGTGTCCCTATATTTTTGGGTCATACGTCAGTTCCGTCCCTGACACAAACAACACTTCCTTCCGATTTTACAGACTTAGGACTGGCTGTAACATCACCAATTTAAATATTACAGGTAGGTTAAAAATGTTATGTGACATCTTCACCATACAATGTTGGTAGTGTCATACAATCATATTGGTTGAATATATATTATTTTAATGTACCGAAGTACATATGATATTTCCATGCAGATATTCTGCGTCATCATACGATGAAAGAGTAATGGAACGGAGAAAAATTCTCTCCGGCGCCGGGATTTGAACCCGGGTTTTCAGCTCTACGTGCTGATGCTTTATCCACTAAGCCACACCGGATACAACCTCGACGCCGGTTAGAATCGTCTCAGATTAAGCCAACTAGTCACTCATACCGAGTGCATCTCAGCACATGTGTGGACTTCGGTCCTGCGTTCATAGACATCTATGACGTAGTGCAGAGGGCGGCCACTAGAGGGAACCCAAGAATTGGAGCTTAATCTGAGATGATTCTAACCGGCGTCGGGGTTGTATCCGGTGTGGCTTAGTGGATAAAGCATCAGCACGTAGAGCTGAAAACCCGGGTTCAAATCCCGGCGCCGGAGAGAATTTTTCTCCGTTCCATTACTCTTTCATCGTATAATGACGCAGAATATCTGCATGGAAATATCATATGTACTTCGGTACATTAAAATAATATATATGATATGCGTAAATCACTTCGTGATTTAAGACGGCGCTTATTCCGTCGGATCCCGGCCAACTAGTCACTCATACCGAGTGCACCTCAGCAAATGTGTGGACTTCGGTCCTGCGTTCATAGACATCTATGATGTAGTGCAGAGGGCGGCCACTAGAGGGAACCCAAGAATTGGAGCTTAATCTGAGACGATTCTAACCGGCGTCGGGGTTGTATCCGGAGTTGCTTAGTGGATAAAGCATCAGCACGTAGAGCTGAAAACCCGGGCTCAAATCCCGGCGCCGGAGAGAATTTTTCTCCGTTCCATTACTCTTTCATCATATTGGTTGAAACCTAGATGACAGATTCTGGATGAAATCCAATCCTGCTATGTGACCTTGCTGCAAATCAATCATGTTTTTACGAATAAAAGCTTCTTTCTCCCGCCTTGCCTGTTTAAAGTATGCCTATATATTTAAAAAATCTCGGACGCAACTGAAGTATATATTTTAAAAACCCGGGACGCAACTGACTTCTTAATTTTTCGTCAACATGTTTATGGGGACGCGACTGACACCACCCTGTAAGAACATTTTATCGCCCTAAGTGGCGCAGTCGGAATAGTACTGGCCTTCTGTGCCCGAGGTTGCGGGTTCGATTCCGACTCAAGTCGATGGTATTTAAGTGTGCTTAAATGCGACAGACTCTTGTCAGTAGATTTACTGACATGAAAAAGAACTCCTGCGGGACAAAATTCCGGCACATTGGCGACGCTAATATAACCTCGGCAGTTGCGAACGTCGTTAAATAAAACATAATTTACAATTTTTTAAAAGGATTACTACACATTTACAGTTATAAAAGTTATCTGGGTAATTTTAAAACGGTATGTTTTCCAGAAAATATTCTCTTTATTAAGCATTATTTATGGCTCACTCATTTTCTTTTTCACATTTATAATAATGCACTTTTCCTCTGATTGAGGTTCTGGCTGATATGTAGCCTACATTTATTATCAGGTGTCCACACCTGTGGGGTAACGGTTAGCGAGTCTGGCCGCGAAATCAGGTGGCCCGGGTTCGATTCCCGGCCGGGGCAAGTTACCTGGTTGAGGTTTTTCCGGGGTTTTCCCTCAACCCAATATGAGCAAATGCTGGGTAACTTTCGGTGCTGGATCCCGGACTCATTTCACCGACATTATCATCTTAATCTCATTCAGACGCTAAATAACCTAAGCTGTTGATAAAGCGTCGTAAAATAACCTACTCTATTATCAGGCAGTACATCTCATTTGAAAATGTGTGTCAGAGGAAGAACAATTGTTTGTATGCATCTGAAGTCTGACTAGTGTAATATGTAGCTAGACGGTTATGTATGCAATGGAGGAGAAAAGAAACTGGCCACCCTACCCCATTATCCTTGGCCTAGTTTCCTCATAAGTGGTGCCTTCTTGGTATCACTTGTGACGTTCAGAGCTGTCTTCGGACAGTTGACTAGACAACTGAGCCAAAAATATATTGATTACTTGATTGTCATCAATGGACTTCAATCTTCTCCATCAAAGAGCAACGCATCGTAACATTTTAGACGTTGCCCATGGTGCAGCGTGAGATATGACTTCATATTATAATTTAATAAAATTTATCTGATATTCTGATTTGAGTATTGATGAGTAAGATTATGTTGTTGGTCCGCACGACTTGTCGGATTGTACGGACTTTCTCGGCCTTCCCATGGATGCATGCGCGGCGTTTTTGAGCGAAGCGGCCCCATCTTTCACCTGTTTGCTCGCGAGGGACACGCTACATCTGGTGCCTTGCTCCAGATAATTTTAGCAATTTGATGACGATAAAAGACTCTCCTCTCTCCCCACTCTACCTGACGGTCGTCATGACAACGTACCGGCGCCAATAGACTCTTTTAACCCTCGGTACACGGGGTTTACGACCCTCAGCCTCGAATTGAACACTATGGATTATACATTTAAGAGGATTGGGACGTGGAAGGACATGGGTTCATCACTGTGTATGGATCCTTCTCAGCAAATGAGGACAGAGAGTGTACGTGCGTGATCCTACTCGACTGTTGTGTTCGACCGTCCTTCCACCTGCGCCATAAAGATATGCCACAAGTGGTATTAATTCGTTAAAACAGGCATAGTTGCACATAAAGCTTTTATTATTCTCTAGCAACAACTTCTTTTCATTGTATTCAAATCTGCTTACATTCCATCACACATTTCCAAGTTTTGTTGCTAAATTTATAATATAACAATAGTAACAGTAGTAATGATGATAATAAATATTAAATAGCATACGTCCTGCAGATACAAATTACACCTAAATATGAACTTATAATAACTTCACAAAACCACTCTGGAATAATTAAATCTGACAGAGAATACATTAATTTCACCGTGGCTTATTATTGAAATAAATAGAATTCTCAAGATTATTATTTTCTATAATTTATTATTATTATTATTATTATTATTATTATTAGTAGTAGTAGTAGTAGTAGTAGTAGTAGTAGTAGTAGTAGTAGTAGTAGTAGTAGTAGTAGTAGCGGTAGTGGTAGTGGTAGTGGTAGTGGTAGTGGTAGTGGTAGTGGCAGTGGTAGTGGTAGTAGTCCAAATTTAATAAATATACCATTTTTTAAGTTCTAGACTGTATGAAAGTTTAAATAGTACATACTATGCGATTAATAACTTCAGCAGAAGATTTTAAACAAGAATATACAAGCGGTAGGGATTTCGTAGATATTACACATAGTCTATACATATCGAAATATTGTACCGAACTTGTTACAAATTCAAGAAGATTTTTGTTGCAACGTTTATCATCGTCTCCACTTACCTATAAAATATTTTAAATATTCCTAGTTCTTTATTATTATATTCTGGAATAACAACTATTAAAAATATAAACGAGTTTCAAATCAATATTTTGAAATTAAATAACGTATGTAAAAGTGTGTTTTTAAATATCTACGAAAGAAACAATCATTACAGTCTATTGGAAAACTACAAATTGTGCCAAAATAGGGCTAATATTACAATACATAATTATATATCACGGTAGGTACTTCATTTAACTATACTAAAATGTTTCATTTGACTGCGATGACGATGTAGTAAATAATTCCAAATGGCTTTCAGAGAACTCGGAGATTCATTGCCGCTCTCACATAAGCCTCCATTGGTCCCTATCCTGAGCAAGATCAATTCAGTCCCTATCATCTTGTATTACTGCAAATTGAATCAGCTTCTTTTGTTTCTGGCTAAGTAGAAAAGAAGGCCTGATGACCTTAACTTAGCCAGAATAAATGATAATAATAATAATAATAATAATAATGATAATAATAATAATAATAATAATAATAATTGTTACTTATTTACCACATCTCAGCCTTGTGTTGCGAGGTGTTTCCTACATGATTCAATAATTTATTAAATAGTATATTTTCCTTCTGCAATTGTCGCACATTATGTTAGTAATCAGTATGATCTAATATTAAACTTTATTTTTCTGGCAACATGAAATTCATTGTTTTAACTAAACAGTTTACGATTCACGTGACCTAACCTAAAAATGTAGTTTGATCACGTGAAATGATTAGTACGAATTCCGAAAACAGAAAACCACTTTAAAATGTATAGCTTACTTAAAATGCTTTCAAGCACTTTCTTTCTTGGAGAAGTCGCTACCATTCTATTTCCTCTCTAGGACATTTTAATAAAAATCCAAACACGAAAGAATTCCATTAAAATGTCAATATATTTACATGCATATTTCATACGAAGTAGATCTATAAGTCATTTCTTATTTAAATACACTTACCTGAATATACAGTTGAGTTGGAATCACAACGAAACAGAACTGAATTGTGTATTGATATGAATTTTAATACCGGTATTACTAATTAATTATTAATTCAAAAGCCTAGGTACTTGCATTTTCATCAGTTTACTTTATTGCAAACCGAAGTTATTGATGCCAACATAACAGAAAATAACTGCGAGTTGTAGTATTTGTCAGTACCCGAAATTCGAAACGAAGTTGGTAAAAGAAAATTCAACCTGAGAGCTAGAAAATCACTATAATCCACTAGCATATGTAGTAATAGGTGAAAAATAGTTAGGTTTCACCCTTACGGTATTAAGTAAGCTGACCCGGACTATACATGGAAGGGAGCGGGAAGCGAGAAAGACCCAGAAAATCTTGGAATGAAGTAATTTGTGAAGCTTTGAACAACAGTGACCTCAACTTCGGTGGTGGTGCTGCAGATGAGCGAAGGTGTCTGTTGGAGACGGCGTTATGTTGTATAAAGCCGATGGATGGATTGTCGGTAGGTTGGTCGGGTGAAATACGTCGTATTACAGCGTATTGTAGGTTTTTGAAACCACTACTGAATAAGGTACAATTTTGTGCTGTGTATTATTACTCCGGCTATAATATATATTTCAGGAGAAATTTATCTATTACAATATTGGCCTTTACCATGAATATTACACGGATTCACTTTTATACCACCGATACTCCATTAATAATAAACCTACACTCCATTTCATCTTCTCCGTGAGTCGATCTTGAAACTGTGGCCTTGACAGACACGTTCCATTTTTTAATTGTAATATATCTGTGTCCTGTTCCATTTTCCTGCGACTGTAGCGGAAGCGATATGAAATATAGCCGGCAGTGGCATGGTCTCGCCTGCATTACTGGTTCGTCTTCAAGCGGCGCCATTAATTATTCGCAGTTTCCATGGCAACCGAGGCAATTAGAGCACAGTGGTAATTTTTTCTCGCCGGTTTATTTCGAAACAATTGAAATTAAAGACCAAAAGTTGACAGGAAATAAAACAGAAGTGGAAATGCATGTTCAGCAATAAAAATGAGCAACTACCGCACAGAGCTCTATGACGGCGAGTTGCATCTACGGGGGCAGAAAGAAAGATTACCGCAAAGTCCCTGTCTTAAATAACCACAATTAAGACGAGCGCAAGGAGGAGAAACAAATGAAGGTTTCATTGCGGTAATTTAACATCTGGTTGTAATAAAACCTGGAAGAACCTGCGGAAATAATTGGTCTATCGAGAAAAGGGTCTACTGAAGTCGAGCGAAAGGAATGGCAGTGAGGAGGAAAATGTGAAGCAGTAACGAAAAATACAGTAACAAGAACATCCCCTTGAAAAACAATTAATTAAGCAATGTGATCCGTCCTACAAGCAAGGTTGCCAGATGTCCCGATATGGCGTGACATTCCCGATTTTCAGAAAATGTTTGCCTTCGCGAGACGCAGAATGTCCCGCTTTTTAAGATATTTATTACCTGTTCCTAAGTGGAATTGAAATTCGCGCACGACGCGAAACATATACACCACGCACTGTGTTCAAACTTAAGGGGCGTGCAGATTTAAGAGAATAATCTCGTACCGCTTTAAGTTTGTATTTTTATATTTATATGTTAATCTGAATTTCACTTAACAATTTTTTATATTGAATTGTCAACAGTAATCTCACCAGATATTTTGATTTATCTAGAGAAAATCAAAACTCGAGTGGGATTTAATTGACCATTGGGTTACACGATTAGAATAAAGTATATTAAGATTAAAAGTAATAAAGCACTCTAATACAATAAAATAGGTATTAATTGACTTACTAAAATTCTATTTCACTAATGTTAGCTTCACCAAAAAGTTTGAACGGAGCCGCCATTTTCAGTTGACTATTTGTGAAACAAATGACAATCGAAAAGCATATTTTACAGTACCGTAAAGAATTTTCATTTTGAAATGTTGGCAAAGAAAGAAACAAATGCTAGGGAAACGATAAAAACAAACAAGTGCTAAAGAAGTGATAAAATTGTAGCTATAAACAGCCATGATTGGTTGAAACACATCCTTTCATACTATTTTATTGGTCAAAAGTAGTATGACGTAGTAGAAGTGTAATAGTCACATTAAATGCCGCAGTATTATAATAAATGTAATGATAATTATTCATTAAAATGTTTCAAAAGTAATAATTTACTAGGACATTCGATAATGCTGTAAATCAGTGCTCCTAGCGCTGACCATTGCAATATTATACTATATAATAGAGCAGCGATTGTTTCATAAATTTGTAATATTGAAAGTCTCGAAGTAGCCATATTTTGTAAATACAGTGGCTATTTCTGATTACTAAACAATACAGATCTAAAGGTACGTACAAAAGTGCTTCATAAAAATCCAAGTTGCAAGAGAAAAACATGCAACTCATTGTTTTAGAGCATTACAAGAAGCCTGTGGGTGAGAAGTCCTACCATACTGAACTATTGCAAGTTGGGTGAAAGCGAGGCGTTCGCTTTCAATCAAGAGTTGACATCCGAAGAGCTTTAGATTGATCGTTGAAAGAGATATCCTGAAATGCTGCTGCAGATGGAATCCCTTGTCTTTCAGGAATTTGGCAATGTATTGTTGACATGGCAGGAGACTACATATATTTGAAGTGCGTAATGTCAAAAGCAACCTAAATAAATTTAATGCCATTAATTTCAGATTGCCCTAGTAATTATCTTATACATAAATATACTACACTGTATTAGTACATTATTATGAAGTCGTTCATATATCAACTGCAGTAAAATGTCTTTGATGTTTTTAAAATCTGGCAACCCTACCTACAAGTCATTTTCATAAAAAAGACCAACTTGAAATAAAGAACTACGGAAAGAGGAAACGATAACTAGTTGAGGGAAGACCTGAATAATTAAATAATTGTATGTACAAGTATTATAGCAGTAAATAATTTCATTTTTGCTTCTTTAATCATGATGTGTGTAACTATAAATATTTTGATGGAGTGGGCTACATATTATACTTCAGTTTTTCATTGTTGCTAACGTAGCAGCTACGAACACAGATCATGTGATTCAATTTTCACGAGGGAAGTGGAGGTTTTTTTCTCTTCTATAGGGGTTGGTATCTTTCCTTTTTGTGTGTGTAATATATTGGACGATTTCTTTACATTGTTTGATTCACGTGATGAAGAAATACTGCTATTTTTTAATATACCAGTGTAATGTCTGTTAAAAAGTTTATTATGCGTACTTGATGGAAGAGGACAGTGTCTTGTAAATATAGTAATAATAATAATAATAATAATAATAATCATCATCATAATCATAATCATAATCATCATCATCGTCACCGTCCACACCTGTGGAGTAACAGTCAGCGCGTCTGGCCGCGAAACCAGGTGGCCCGGGTTCGAATCCCGGTCATGGCAAGTTACCTGGTTGAGGCTTTTTCCGGGGTTTTCCCTCAACCCAATACGAGCAAATTCTGGGCAACTTTCTGTGCTGGACCCCGGATTCATTTCACCGGCATTATTACCTTCATTTCATTCAGACGCTAAATGACCTAGATGTTGATACAGCGTCGTAAAATAACCCAATAAAATAAAATAAATCATCGTCACCATCATAATCCAGTAATGGTTTCACAACACTCTTCAACGTCTTCAGATACCAGTTATCTTTCTCTACCCGTCCATTGGTCTTGTTCAAGACCTTGTCACCTTATCCCGTTGTTGACTCCTCTATTCAGCTTTTCTTTGACCTCTCTCATTTTCTTGTCCCCATTGTAGAACTTGTCTTGGTAAACGTCTTCATCTATTCGCTTGACATGACCGTACCGTATAAGCTTCTCAGTCCTTGTCTCATGTTATTGGGAGTGGAAGTGGAAGTGGCTCTGTGTTCACTTTCGGTATCCTTTCAATTCTTGACTTTCCT
Organism: Periplaneta americana; assembly: GCF_040183065.1. Classification (NCBI taxonomy): domain Eukaryota; kingdom Metazoa; phylum Arthropoda; class Insecta; order Blattodea; family Blattidae; genus Periplaneta; species Periplaneta americana. The sequence continues at coordinate 53,335,045 of NC_091125.1, forward strand.
GAGGATCGCCGCAAAAAATCCATCTCTGTTGTATTGAATAGTTTCCCTGACCTATCCTTCATATGCTGTATTTCATTTCCATGAATAATTAATTACACTCTTGATGGTGGTATTGTGGGTTTTTTGTTTTTAATTTGATATATTTTTCGTACAAAATGCTATTATCAGAGGACAACGAAAGCCACTCAATAACAAGTTTTACGAAACGATGATTGTTCCGTGACTAATGTTTGGCTCGAAAGTCTGGTTATATAAAATAACAGCAGCTGAGATTAAATCTCTCTGCATTATTAGAGGTTGCACAAAAGATAATAAAATAAGAAATACTGAACTCAGACGGGACCTTGAAATATCTGTAATGACAGAGTAGATTTTAAACTGTAGACATAACTGGACAGGACACCTAAAAGGAATGACATTAGAAAGATTTGTGAAGCATTTGAAATAAACTAAAGACAAAATGTGGCATAGGCAGACCTAGGAAAAGGTGGACTGAGGTCAGATTAAGTCAAACAACTTAATTCACGAAAGAAAAAGAAGAAAATGTGATTTATTACACGATTGGCCTTTCGTCCTTGTATATTTATCTTTTTAATTTTTTCGTCGAATGTACCATCCCTGGTAATCTTTAAGCTAACAATAATCGGGTCATTATTGTACAGACCCAGAAACAACATTTGAGCTTACTGAGCATGCGCAATATGTTATAATTAAGGCGGTTAGAAGCGAAGAGATGTAAGTAACATTTCTAAAAAAAAATTTAAGTGAATCCAGGATAAACTAAAGCATTTAAAATTTAAGTGGTAAAGGGATATATCCTTTAACCACATCACACATTAACATATAAAGTTAAAGCTTAACGGAATTTAAGAAAGCTTAGTAACTTTTAATTACATTTTCTTGAAAATTATGGAAGTGCACTTACACCCCTTTGCTTCTGACCGCCTCAATTGAAACTTGAAAAATTCAGGTGGCCCAAATTTTGTTTTGGGGTCTATACATTTCTAAATCTTACTTCATGGAATATCTGTAAACGAAATTAAGATCATGGTTGTGGAGGAAAAAATTCACAACGAAGACGCTTCTTCAAACATTTAGAATAGTATTATAGCATATCGCTATAAAATAAACGAGAAAATATGAACAATAATGGAGAAAAATATAGTGCAATAAATGCTCGATTCATTCATAATTTTCTGCTCAAGTGCAGGTCTTTCACTACAAACCCAGCATTATCCAATCTCTCCTATTTTCCGCCTTCCTCTTTGTCTCCGCATATGATCCATATATCTTAATGTCGTCTATCATCTGATATCTTCTTCTACCCCGAACTCTTCTCCCGTTCACCATTCCTTCCATTACATCATTCAGTAGGCAGTTTCTTCTCAGCCAGTGACCCAGCCAATTCCTTTTTCTCTTCTTGATCAGTTTCAGCATAATTTTTTCTTCACCCATTCTTTTGCAACACAGCTTCATTTTTTATTGTCTGTCCATTTCATACGCTTCATTCTTCTCCATATCCACATTTCAGATTTTTCTATTCACTTCTCTTCACTTCGTCGTAATGTTTCAAAATGTTCATAATTTAGTATCAAGAACTTCATTACTATGGCCGTGAAAGTAGTTAAAAGAACATTAAAACGTCTAAATTGAGGATTGAAAATCAGTACTGAAGATAATTTTCAGAATTATTGTTAGATCATAATTGGAATAGCTATGAATGCGGTAGAAAAAAATCTACGTAAAATAAGTTATATCCACATGTTGAAACTATGTTCATACCGTGAAAAACGATTAAGGGATAATGGGAAGGCAGTATGTAGGTTGGTCTATGTTAATTGGTTCGTTTAATACAATCCTTAATTTGGTATGAGAATAGAAGAAAATGTAGCGGTTGTCGACCAGTTAGGTTGAGTGCAGTTTCGCCGTCGGCTAAGCGCTTCGTCTCTCTTGTGTTATTGATTTAATAATTTACTGACGTACTTGGGTACTTTAATTACTCATTACAAGTAATAAAATGGAATTCAATGTTACATAACACTGTCGAAGTGTTTGTCCTCGAGTTTTTAAAACATACTACAATCCTGTTTAAAATACTGCGTGAAGTTTATTTTCTTGTATTACAAAAATCATTTAAATCCTTCAGATTGTGTGGATTGTTAGCGTAAACATTTTCTTTAAGGGTTGCCCACAAATAAAAGTCACAGGGATTAGCAGGTGTTCGCACTTTTTTCACTAACTTACAATTTTCTTGCGCTGATGCAACGTACAGTAGTGGCAAAAAAACCGGATCGACCCTTGTAGCTGATTTCAGGGCCTTGTTCACTCCAGAACACGATAAACTGTTAACTAAGACTTTCGTGGTTCGAATCCTGTCTGGGAAGGAAAGTTTTTTTTTTTTTTTTTCCTCCTTATTCAAATTTATTCCCAATATTTATCGATTGCTGGTAAAATTCATGTTCTGGGAATAATACGTTAATTAGGTAGTAAAATATCGCTGTACATTCCCGGATAATTGTAACGAATTTTCCTCTTCCAGGATTTGTAGTAATGTATTTTATTTTCATGTAACTGTTGTAACTGTGTTATAAATTATATCGAATTTTCACCATATTAAACAATTATGCAATTAACAACATACAGAGCTGTAAACTCGTCAAATCAGCACCACACTTTCAACTCAACTGCGTAGCTAATCGGTTATCAGCTAGCATGACTCATGGCGGCAGACCTTGAATACACCGGGAACACAGTTCGATCAGTTTCGGCTGTTTCCAATCGACTTAACCGGCGTGCAGTCAATGTGTGTGAGTGAAGAACAAATATACTGCAGAATTATATAAGCTCAGCGATGTTATGAGATTTTTGTAAAAATAGAGAAGCTCTCAAGTAAATCCCCTCCCAGTACGGTTCAATTATGTTGGTTAAATAACAAATTACCGTTGGCCATAAATCTTACAATCTCAGTTAAGAATATAGGATCATGCTGACCGTATTTTAAAAGACACTCAAGCTCATAATCTCACAAGACTGCCAATAATAAGAGCGGCGAATAGGACAGAAATGAGACCTTGGGTTCCGTGCTTTTTTTGTTGGTATTCTGAAATCTCGCACGCGAAATGTCTTGTTAGTTCATGAACGCCTTCGAGAATGAACTTTGTGTTTTGTTTAACATCATGCGAAGCAGGTTTCCATATACTGAAGTTCCTCTAAGTAAGGATAATGCGGTGAGTGAGTGAGTGAGTGAGTGAGTGAGTGAGTGAGTGAGTGAGTGAGTGAGTGAGTGAGTGAGTGAGTGAGATTTAAAGGAACACGCATCATAATGCATACCGCAGTAGGAAACTGTTAAGTCAACTGCAAGCACGTCTGATGGAGTTCAGTCGATAAGAATTCCATCTAAAAGTTAACTTTTCCAGTAAAACTGCGATAAAAGGCGGTTTAAGGTTTACCCACATTACCGATTGGAAACTCGGTTGAGGTAGAAATGGCTTCTGCTTCAAACCATCACTGCAAAACTGTCCTAAGGCAGAAAACTAAAATCCTTTAGGAGTGCAGCTTAGCACAGAGTTGAAGCGGGTATTTTCAAGTTGGAGCGAGTGGGATCTCGAGCTCTAAATCCATGAAGCATTGCAACAAATATCACTGAGTATACATACATAACATCGTAACAGAATGCATTACTACAACAAATTCCACTCTACTCTTAAATCTCGTCGGAGGAGAATTAATCCACTCAGGATTTATAAAATGTTCAGAGTTTTATGGACGTGGTCCGCACTTGCGATCAGGCATAGTCCAGCAGTTCTAATTCCATCTTGTACACTTCTCAGAATTGTTTTTTCTTAGTTTATGTAGGTTATACACTCCAGTAAAGAAGAGTGCTGGAGCTTGAGGTCCAGTCTGTACACACACGTCCATAGGTACGTGTACATAGGCTACGTACATTCACAATAATAATAATAATAATAATAATAATAATAATAATAATAATAATAATAGTTTTTACTTTCCCTGGCAGAGTTAAGGCCATCAGGCCTTCTCTTCCACTCAACCAGGATCAAATCACATACAGAAAAATACATTCCAGTATACAAATATGAACTTAAAAATAATAATAAACATAATAAAGTAAAAAAGAGAGATTGAATACATATACACAATCAGTATTAACTTTAAAATAATAATAATAAAAAATAGACTGAATACATACTCACAAACAGGAAAATACATTCTAGTATACAAGTATTAACTTAAAAAAAATGATTACAGTGAAACTTGTGTAATTCGAACGTTTTTAATTCGAATTATTCTTTATTTCGAAGTTTTCCTTTGTCCCCTTGAATTTCCTATGGAAACAGTGGATAAATATCGTCTTTTATTCGAACATAATTTTGTTTAATTCGAAGAAAAAAAAATCCAGAATGGACATGAGTTTTACAGTGAAATGTGGCAAAGGCGGAACGAGCCAGTACTGTAACAAATTGACCTGACCATAGGGGTTGGAGGCTGTAACCGGGAATGCATTGTATCTCCTTTTCGGAGAAAGTGGTCCCAGTGCGGTTTGACATCCCTTGGAGTGTCATTCACCTCGAAAGTACAGTTACCATACTCAGCTAAAACGGTCACTGTGCATTGCTTTTCACAAACCCCGAAACCCCGATCTTTCACTTCCGAGAGCTAAGAAGATTCATTGAGGGACACCAAAATGTGCATGGTTCTCTGGTTGATGCATTAAATAAACTAGAGGACTTTGCAGTAACCCAGCAAATCAATAAAAAGAAGCAGACTAAAATCACATCCTACTTAACAAAGGCCTAGTAAGGCATGTTTTTTTAACTACTGTATGTGTTGTGCATAAATGTTTACTAATTACTGTACCGTACTGTATTTATGTAATAGGTCTATCATTATGCAGCACTATATTTTCTTGTATTATAATACCCTATTGTCTTGAAATGTTATAGTAATACATAGTACATACAGTACACCTGTAGTTTGCCTTCTGCAGTACCATTTTTTTAATTCGAATTTTTCCATAATTCGAATTTTTTCTTATGTCCATCAGATTCGAATTACACAAGTATCACTGTAATACATTATGAATCACAACTAAAGGAATAGTACAATTAGTATGATCAGCATAGCACGTGTTACATTGAGAGAACGACAATTACCTAGATATTAGTGTTAATGGAAAAATACATACATGTATATTTATATATTTCTTATTATTTAATTACGGTAGGCCTCCTTCACGTTGCGTCATCAACCCAAGCTTCTAAATCCAGGAGCGGCGTGCCGAAGTTGTTTTTTTTTTTTCGCCGTAGGTGTTGCTCGCAGTGCTCCATGAAGGCAAACTACGTACACAGCACCAAAGATGAGTTAATGGAGCAATGTTGGAATACAGGTAGAGGTAATAGGAGTAGGGAAAGTAGTATATAAAATGATAAAATATGAGTCTCCGTCCAACACACATTCCAATTGGACTCGCCGGATTCGAATTCAAATTACCAGTGTGGAAGACCGACGCCGTACATACTTACACACACACACACACACAAACACACGCACAAACATATATGCATACACACTAGTGTCCTGCAATGTTCAGACATGAGAGAGGCAGCCAAGACATTACGAACTTCATCTTATTTCATATGAAAAACTAATCCCAGGATCTGTCCTAAAATCCTTAAGCGGTTAAAACATAAAGGACTGGGAGTGGAGAACAGCGAATATTTTTATAATAAGATGGAACAAACACGACAGACCTCGTTCTGCAGAGCGAACATCGGCGAATATCAAACTTCACCATACTCGACAAACTTGAACCGAACATAGCGTCTGTAACGCACGACGCTAATATATACATACATACATACATACATACATACATACATATATGCATACGAGTACATACAGTCGGCCTCGGTAGCGTAGTCGATATAACGCTGGTCTTCTATGCTCGAGGTTGCGGGTTCGATCCCGGCCCAGGTCGATGGCATTTAAGTATGCTTAAATGCGACGGTCTCATTTCAGTAGATTTACTGGCAGGTAAAAGAACTCCTGCGGGACAAAATTCCGGCACACCGGCGAAGCTCATGTAACCACTGCAGTTGCGAGCGTCGTTAAATAAACCATAATTTAACAAATTTTACATACCGGTACATACATACATACATACATACATACATACATACATACATACATACATACATACATACACTTGGCATGTGAGCTGTGCCAGAGGGGATAAAATGAGCTGTGAGAAAGAGAGTATGTTTCATGATGGTTAATATTATACAAATCTACCGACACGGAAGTTCATCTCAGACTGAAACCTATCTTCCCCCTCCGTACCTATCGGTGATGATAAGGTCACAGGACAGGTCTTGTCTCCTCTACTGTACTTCTTTCTACTGTATTTCTTTCAATTATCTTGGCTTCGTTTACGGGAGAGACGTTCAGTTCATTCACTCTGTTTACTGTATCAGATTTTAAATAATTCCACACCTATTTACCTAGTTCCTCGCTTCACACTTTTAGCATCCCACCACAACCGTGATACTCGTTCACAGCATAACCATGTTCTATCAATTCCATTCCATCAAACATCTCTCTACTCTGCTCCCTTCACAATACACACAGCCCGTTCCTGGAATTCCTTGTCACAGGAAATCAGGAGCAGTCGGAGTCTAAAATCTTTTAAGTACACTCTACTTAGAAATGTATTTAATGAACAGAACTAGACTCTTGCGGAAGTTTCTAAATAGTCTTAAATGACCAAGTTGTTATTTTTTTTCTCCTCTCTCTTCTTTTTTTTTCTCTTTTCTTTTTTTATTATCTTCATATATTACTTAATCGTTTGTGTTTGTATGCCATTTAGTAGGACTTTGCTAATCAACATTTTATGTCTTGTCACCCATATGTATTCTCCAATTAGTATATTAACTGAATAATATATCTCAAGTAAATTAATCGTCCAATTTGTCTCGGGCATTTTAGGTCTTATAAATTGTGTGTTTGTGTGTGTGTGTGTGTGTGTGTGTGTGTGTGTGTGTGTGTGTGTATTCCCCTTATGTTATGTAACTGATTTTGATTATGTGTAATTTTCTACTTTATTTTATATATTATGTAACTGATCTTGACTATTTGTAATTTTATATTATGTAATTGATCTTGTCTATTATAATTTCCTGCTATATTTTATGTAATTTCTAAGGTATTTTCTTTTGTGTTGTTTTGTAATCAAATTTCGTATCTCATGTATATTATTTAAACCTGGTTGAGTGGAAGAGAAGGCCTCATGGCCTTAACTCTGCCAGGCAAAATAAACCTACTACTACTACTACTACTACTACTACTACTACTACTACTCCTGCTGCTGCTGCTGCTACTACTACTACTACTACTACCTACTACTACTACTACTACTACCTACTACTGCTACTGCTACTGCTACTGCTACTACATAAATTGATGTGCGATTATAATAAAATATGATGCAATAAATACAATACATTTGCTGCAGGAAGTTTTTTTTTTAACTTACAGTTGGATGGTTATTCCACTGTTGTATGCAGACGTCTGCGAAACTGCATCGCGGTATCGTTGCAAGTCGGTCAATCACCGAGAATTAGTTTGCACAGCGGGTGTCTCCGCAGCGGGGAGCAATTCTGAACGAGTATCACGTTCAAGAATGCTGCGAGAGTCTGCAATCTGTTGCAGACTTCCCGTTGCACACAAGTGTTGGAGAAGTTGCCTAAATATCACGGCGATTTTCATTTACATGTTTCCTGCTACAGGAATTGAGCGAATCTTTACATTTCTTTTTCACGTTATTTGAAATCGTCTTACCGAATACTTTTTTGTTGTTATTCATTAAATGAATCATAGTTATTACACCGCAATATCTAGCTTACATAGCATTAAAGCTACGTGAAAGATTCGTAGAGCAGAATATCATGTAAGGCATTGAATTTTACTTTGACGAAGTGATTTTCTATACTATCAGGAAGCTGTAAGTCGTGCTGACCACCTTTTAGGTGAGTGTGTGTAGTGTATGTGATTGAAATTGCTTGGAAAGCTGAAATATAAACTCTTGTCACGTTAAAAACGTAGTAAGAATTTTATAGTAGATAACGATATAAACTTGACGCGCTCTAAATTTTAGCACGTCACAGAATTGTAATCTAAACAAGGGAGAAATCAGTGGTGGATTGCTTAGCAGGGATACAGCTAGAGTAAACCACCAGTTAATGCGTGGCAACTGAGGCAGTAACATCGGGTTACGTGACGGCAGCTTTACCATTACTTGCTATTTCAAAATTTTGCTTCGTCGCCTTCTATTCAATTTTGAAGAGGACGAAGACAAAACAGGGAATATAAACTAATTATTACGTGAAGTGAATAGGATGAACCCTGCTAGATGGCCAAACAATTAATTTAGTGTGTTCCAAAAGAACACCAAAATTTGGGAAGATTTAAAAGCGCTGGCTTGAGACCGTGACGGATCCACAAAAATGATGATGAAGAGTAGCCAAATAGTATCATTGATTTTTTATTTCAATTAGAAAATTTTGTTAGGAATAATTTTTACAGTGTGGTTCTCATTTAGTATACAGTACTTTCTCTGTTATTGGAAAAAATTTTTAGCCATTAAATTTTCTTTATGGCTCCAGATCTTTGGATTATCACTTTTAATTCCTCAGTTACTGAAAACATAGATGTCTCCTGTTTTCGCTAGTTAAGCATCTATTATGAATGTTTTATTCTTATACTCGTATTTCTCTACTGAGATAGTGATTGAAATTTCTGATATATATTACGATGTCTCTTTTCAAGAAGTAGAAGAGAATTGTATTGTTGTTATTATTATTATTATTTTATTATTATTGTTATTGTTATTATTATTATTATTATTATTATTATTATTATTATTATTATTATTATTACGGTACATGTTCCTGGCAAGAATCATTAATAAATTAATTAAATTTTGCCCTGGTCCAAGTGTTCTCGAGGCAATTATGGTTCTCACCTTGGTGACATGTTGTGGTAGAGCGTGGCGCTGAGAATTTCTCTTGACATTGGCGCAGTCGGTATGCTTAATTTAATTTCGGCTTATAGAGTTACTCTGGGGAAATTTGTTTGCGTCCGCAGTGGGATATTTGGTTGTTGTGACGTGCCTTCCTTTAAGGACTCTCAAGGGACGAGAACCGCGTCTCAGCTGTCATCCCGAAAAGTGTAATGACCCCGTGCCGCGCCGGAGACATGGGTGTTAATAACGTGTTCAGACGATCTAGTACCAGTAACCACTTGCAGAGTCCCCCGTGTTGTCGACACCCGTCCATATTCAAGGATGGTCTGTAAAAACTGGTGGCCGCCATCTCTGCGGTGCAGGTACTGTATATATCCGGGGCTGAAAACCCAGCCGTAGGTATTCTGCTCATCTCAACTCTACCTCCAAAGGGTTGTATCATGAAGCATGTGCCTCACAATTGATTGGACAAACTCTACAGTGACACTACAGTAATTTGTCGGGTACTTCCGGTTGAATCTTCGTCTACCATTTCCAGAATGTTCTCCTTAACACCCACTCCATGTAGTTGAAGTTCGCCTGACGGTGGCGCATCACCAATGCCTTACTCCCTTAGTGTAGTATATACTTCATACCCCAAAGGTGAAACCTAACAATTTTTCCCCCATTACTACATATGCTAGTGGATTGTGGTGATTTTCTAGTTTGCAGGTTTAATTTCCTTTTGCTAACTTCGTTTCGAATTTCAATAGTCACAAATACTACAAATGGTAGTGATTTTGAAACTAATATGTTGGCAATATTTGTCGGTACTGGAGTTCCATGAAATTGAAATTGTACTAGATTTCTGAGCCTGTTACTGGAAACTAGTGAAATTTGAGCATACTAATAATTAATTAAGTTAATATCAGTATTAATATTAATACATAATAGTTATTTTATGTGTTGCGTTGTGGTTATAATTTAAAACTATAATCAGGTAAGTTTTCGGAGTTGGTACTAATAATGTCATGTGGACAAACAAAATACATTTTTAGGTTAGGTCTCGTGAGTCAATTGTTGTCAAATCAATGAATTTCTTATTGCCAGACGAAAAGCCTTGACATGTTCATCCCTTTCTCGTATAGTTTGCGTACGAAAATGTGTTACAAATTATTGAATTATTTAGAATAACCTTCCAAATAAAGTACGGTAAGTAAATAAGTCATTTAGTACTGAGGATCGTGTGATATCTGGTAACAGTTGGCAACATTGACAAGACGGCAATATTTGCTGTTTAGGAACTGTTCTTATGTGACCCTCACTACACGCCTGTCCACAGCTGCAAACGTTTGAAGGTTCGGTAATCTTCTGATAGGAAAATCTCACTGTATCGTCATTTTGCCTCTCGTGAATTATCCGTGTATTCATTATCTGAGTAAGCCCACCATACCGTACAACTAACGACAGAATGAATGTGTACTTTCGAGACGTGGCGACGGTAGGAACTACAACTGCGACCTACCTACGCAAAGTAAACAATGCCCTATCACAGTAGTGCATATTCAGCTTGTACGAGCAAGCGCGCGTCAAGGGCAGATTACTCTGCGCGCTGGTCACTTCTCTTCCCCTCCGAAAGAGGGAAAGCGGTGCAAAGGTTGTCCATGCACAAGTCAGGTAGGGCAGGAAATTTGCCTGCAGAGTTGTAGCTGGAAGTAATGGATCTTTCACATACTGCATTATTGAAATGGACGTATAATGACGATTTTCTTAGCTTTACGATTCCTTTAATTGTTATTAAATGTATCCGAAGATTCTTAAATTTGCAGCGAAAACTACAGTATAACGATTTTCAGCAGCACATACATAGGCGTAAAGGTAGATGAACCATATACTGGGTGTTCAGTTCAAAGTGTGTCATGGCTCGCTGTATGCCGTCATATGGCTAGTCGATGAGCCTAGAGAATTCAATCTTCCTACACTTCCGCAGAGGTGTATTACCTATGAGTCAGAGAAGTTGCATATCGAGTACGGCGTTCATTCTGGAAAGTACTTTCTGATAAGTACGGCAACGCCGGTAGTGGCAGGAATGTGAACTGTTTGAAAACATGTACTGAGGTGGGTTTTTTCCCTTTCTGTCAGGATATGGGGAGAGGGTTAAGACGATTTCTTACGTATTTGTTGACATTAACATGGACGGTCAACATGGACACGGAGCATTTGATTTGTGTTGTGGAATGTTGCCGTACGCAACCGATAACAAATACCCTGCGTACGACTTGGCCGCGCAAAACACAGTTCGAAAGAGGTTATGGTAGCACACAGACCGTACAGACCGCCATCTGTTGCTACGACGTTCAAGTTATACCGTACACGTTCTCAAGTTCAGATTGAACGCCTTGATTAATAGGCAACTTCTCTGACATAAAAGCTGAAACTCGCTTCAAATCGCTGACTCACAACAGTGACGTCATGGCACACTTTGAAATGAACACCCAGTATAATCGATGAGCCTAACAAAGCCAAGAATAAGGGCCAAGCTATTCGATGATGGTAAACCCGCTTTTCTTCTTCAAATAACATTTTACGGGACATAAAGGCTAGTGTGAGATGGAAATCGAAAAAGCGATTCTGGTGAAATTATATCTTAAAGGTTTATTTTCGCATAACAATATCGCTATTATAATGGCAATGATGTTATACTCCAACAGTTTGAGAAGTTTTATACGTGGACGGAGTAATTTTAAAATTATTTATTTGGTTCTGAAAATTACAAGTAATTTTCGGTTGATTATTCAAAATCGCATGTGTAACAACTTCTGTCGTGAAGTAATTTTATTGCATTTATTAAAATATTTGGGGCTAAGAGGGATGAAATTACAGGAGAATGGAGAAAGTTACACATCGCAGAACTGCACGCATTGTATTCTTCACCTGACATAATTAGGAACATTAAATCCAGACGTTTGAGATGGGCAGGGCATGTAGCACGTATGGGCGAATCCAGAAATGCATATAGAGTGTTAGTTGGGAAGCCGGAGGGAAAAAGACCTTTGGGGAGGCCGGGACGTAGATGGGAAGATAATATTAAAATGGACTTAAGGGCGGTGGTATATGATGATAGAGACTGGATTAATCTTGCACAGGATAGGGACCGTTGTTGGCGGGCTTATGTAAGGGCGGAATACTACATAAAGGCAAATGACCAAAATTCAACAATATTAGTAAATGTAAAAATATTGATGTACGTGTACCGTAAAGAACATTTTTGAGATTTATGTTTATATGTTAATGATTTGTTAAATATAAGTTTAGAAAAAATTAATGGGTCTATGGAGCATTCGGAGTTTATAAAATACAATTTGGTATATAGGAGTCGTCTTAGCGGACAACTTCCCTCTGTGTAATATAACAAACGAGTATTTTATAACGTATGTAAAATAACAGAAGTAAATCTATTCCATTTGTTTGGTTATGGCAAATACCGGTACAAGTAATTTTTTTTTTATTTTATTTTATTTGGTTATTTAACGACGCTGTATCAACTACTAGGTTATTTAGCGTCGATGAGATTGGTGATAGCGAGATAATATTTGGCGAGATGAGACCGAGGATTCGCCATAGATTACCTTGCATTCACATTACGGTTGGGAAAAACCTCGGAAAAAACCCAACTAGGTAATCAGCCCAAGCGGGTATCGAACCCGCGCCCGAACGCAACTTCAGACCGGCAGGCCGGTGGCTCAAGTAAATTAATATATGCATATTTATAAGCAATAAAAAGCGTTTATATTTGAAGCAATACTTAGTTACAATAATTAGATTTTACTTGTTTTAGTTAAGTTATACAATAACTGAGTTACTAATAAACGATGTATAAATGTTAATCAGTAATCGGTCGAAAGGGTAATAATCGATATGAGACAGTTTCTTAACGTGATTTACATTGCTGAGTTATCGTATACGATTCTTCTAAAGTTTTAGGTGACATGAGCCAAGTTTATATCCCCGCTGTAAGTTGCTGGACTTGCCTTTAATGGATCTGTGAAGGATCTCCTTTCTTAGGAAACTTTCTGAATGATTGGACGAAATAAAAGCAATAGAAATCAACCTTATTCCCGAATAAAGGCATTAAGCGCGTTGGAGATCTTTTAAGATATTGCAGGTGAATCCAATTTTATGTTCTAAAGACAAGAAACTTTTACCTCTTGTCAAGGTCTTCTCGTAGTTAGTTTAAACGTTGTTGTTAAACCAAGCAAGAAAGATGTTCATTAGTTTTCTATGTAGCCTATTGGCAGAAAACTTTTATGTGGTGCATTTGTCACGGAGAGAAGGAACGGATTTCCACCTGGTGTTTGGTGGCATGCTGTAGTTATGGTAACTTAAGCAATTAATTTAACGTTTATTTCTCGTGAGGTCGCCTAGTAACAGAAGTCTCTTTGAACAAGAATTTCTCTCGGTCCCGTTTTAATCTACAAGATATTCCGCCAGCGTCCTGGGTCTTTGTCTTCACTCACTCTGCACTTTTTGTAAAGAATATAGAGCAACAGTGATCTATGTACTAGATTAAATACTCGTCATGGCATTTCAACTGCTTGCTACAATGTTCATCCTGTTCTTAAACTTTTTAAAATTTATATAAAATTTTATGCTTTCACTATAATTAGATCACGGTGTTACTGTTGTGTTTGAGACGTGTAGTGAATTCTTAACACATCCAGGTACGGTAACTCACATTTTCGACTTCTTATCTTGGAAATGCCAGTTCGATTTCTCATTATTTCATTAGAATTTATTATTCGCCTGGTAGAATAATTACCAACAATGATCACTGGCATGGCTAATTTTTAAAATATGCGGAAAATGGTCTGTGAATTTTATCTATGAAGTTTTTTTTTTTTTTTAGGTATTATGTCAGAAGTAGTCTTCATTTCAGTTTTATAAGCATTACGTTTATGTAAAGCAATAACATGAGCTGCTACGAGGAAGTCAAAAGGAGAAAACCAATGTCAAAGGAAGCTTTTAATAGAAAAAGGAGAATCTTCTGGGGACTTCTGGAGAATGAACTAAGGAAGGGACTATTGAAGTGCTTTATGTGGAGTGTAGCATTGTATGGGGCAGAAACATGGACATTACGACGAAGTGAAGAGAAACGAATTGAAGCATTTTAAATGTGGATATGAAGAAGGTTGGAGCGTGTGAAATGGACAGACAGAATAAGAAATGAAGCTATGTTGGAAAGAGTGGGTGAAAAAAGAATGATGCTGAAACTGATCAGGAAGAGGAAAAGGAATTGGCTAGGTCACTGGTTGAGAAGAAACTGCCTTCTGAAAGATGCACTAAAAGGAATGGTGAACGGGAGAAGAGTTCTGGGCCGAAGAATCAGATGATACACGACATTGAGATATATGGGCCATATTCGTAGACTAAGACGAAGTCAGAAAATAGGAAAGACTGGAGAATGCTGGGTTTGCAGTGGAATATCTGTTCTTGGGCAGAACACTATGAATGAACGAAGTTCATGTAAGATTATGGCCTATTCAACAGATGCTGGACAAAGTCTTGTGTTGGAAAATTTTAAAGTTATTTGTCTGCGATATTTTTTCGTTCGGTTCAATACATTTGAGCTTTAAAATTAGTAACATTCTATGTACGAGAGTGATTAAAAAAGGGTGATATATTCCCCCTCTTGTTAGAATTTTCTACCTGGGCCTCAGCAGCAGACGACAGCGTTATCACGCAGTCATTAGATGGCGCATTTGTTGCGTCATACCCTCGCAATATCAGTTGTAAGATGGCTTCGCTCACGGAAACATGGTCAAACGTGGAAGTACGTAGTGTGATTCAGTTTTTGCGCCTGAAGGGCACCTCACCGGAGAAATTCATCGTCAATTTTTTTTGGTGTACGGTATGGATTTCGTCCTTCCGGTGAGGTACTGGACCATCCTTCCTACAGCCCTGACCTGGCACCCAGTGATTTTAATATTTTCGGATTGTTGAAGAAGTACCTTGGTAGTAAGCTATCAGCACTGATACGGTCGTTCAGCAAGCCGTCATGACGTGGCTTCAGGGATTTGGCGCAGATTTCTTCTATGCCGACGTCGATGCCTTGGTCTACCGTTGAAACAAGTGTTTGGACAAGCATGGTGACTATGTTGAAAAGTACTGCGTACTAGTACCCTACAACTGTGTATCAGTGTATCTGCCTGTGAAATGAAGTTTTTCCATGATAGCTCTTGTTAACTTAC